>NC_136411.1:329493522-330096439 GCF_051521515.1 Lactuca serriola | reverse complement strand
GATACCCAACCAAGGTTAATTCCTTTCTGATCAGATTGACTCGGGTAGGAATTTTATTATGCACAAGACGACACGTAAAAACCTTCACAACAAGAAAGGCACAATTAGCGACGACAAAAAACGTTTCAAACTCTCAAAAAAGTCATTGCTAAAGGTATTAGCAACGATATGTCCTCGCAAATGAGTCGCTGCGATTACCTCGTAGTAATACTCAAAACGTGTCGCTATTGGTCTCGTCTCTAATAGTCGTCGTCGCTAATACTCATCAGTGTCGCAAAAGATGTTGTCCCTACTAATATTCAAGCCACCGGCCGGTGTTTTTCTGGCAAAGTTTCCCGAAGGTACCTGTCGTCGCAAAATGTGTCGTCCATAATAATGTCACCACTAATGCCTTTTTTCCATAAAATTAATTTATATTTTATATTAGTTTATATTATAAAATGAAAATTTTATAAAAATACAAAAATTATATTCTAGAAATTTATAAACATCAAATCACATACACAAAGTATATCACATTACATAATCAATCTAATAAACATGAAATAATAGTCGATTTAATTCATACTCTAATAAATATATAATAACATCACCAAGAACATAAAACAAGAAATATTAATCGTCTTCTCCATTGTTGTTTTCCTCGTTGTTGCTCATATTGTGGATTTGCTTGCTAAATGAGCGGATAATATCTCAAAGTGTCATCACAAACATTGAGTGAAGGGCTTAGAATAATGGTTTGGTCTAGGTTTTGCAGTTAGTAATAGGGGTGTGTTTGTAGTTAGCTGTTAAATTTTGGTTTACGGTTGTAATAGAGTTTACGGCCGTAAACACCTTACGGCCGTAAACTCTTCACGGTCTCGGGTGTATAAATAGTGGGTTGTGCCAGACGATTTTGGTTGTTGATGCCTTTTATGTTCACGGTTCCCACCAAGTTGTATCAGACATTTAAAGCTATAAAACGTATGCAAACTTGGTTAGTTACTTCTTTGTTTATTAATTCGTTTTGTGTGCTTGTTGTTTGCTTTTGATCTCTGGTAAGATCCGATTTTGGACCTTACAATTGGTATCAGAGCGAGACCAGCGTCAAAGGCATTCTACAGTCGTGATTAGTGCTAGTTCGTACTTCTCAGCAAAAAGGGTTTATTGTTTCATTCGAAATCTGAAGAATCCGTGTTTTCGGTCCAAGCTTACGGCCGTAAACACCGAGTGCACGACCGCAATCCCTACGAGTTCTTAAACCGCGAACCTTAGTTCTTTGACCGTAAACCGATTTTTTGGTGCAAGTCTGTTAATCTTGAAGACCTATTCTAAACCGTGTTGAACCTTGGACCGTAAAATAACCTAATCTCTTGATTTTTTGTTAAAATTTTTGAACCGAAAAATCCTCAAGTTTACGATCGCAAACAATTTACGGCCGCAAACAATTTTGTGGCAGTAAAGACAATTTTTTTGGCAGTTAATTATTTTATTTCACTTTTAAATCTTAATTAATTTTTGATTAATTTAAAAATATGGAATCTCAAAATCAAAACCACTTTCAAGAGCTTGATGCGGTCATGGGCACCACTACGCGAATTCCTAGGCTCATGTCTGCTGATGGGTTTCCCGAGTGGAAATATAGAATAGAAAAGTACATAAAAATGAACGATTTCAAGTTGTGGAAATGTGTCATCAAGACTCCAGTCAGAATAACCACTACAGTTGCGGGGCAAGTGGTTGATAAGAAAATTGAAAATTATACAGATGAGGACTTTGAAAGTGTGGAGGACCCGGAAAAGGATTTGGCCATCTTGACCATGGCCTTGTCACCAGACATTGCTCAAGGGTTCAGAGAGTATACCTCGGCTAAAGCTTTGTGGGAAGCCCTGATCGAGGTGTATGAAGGAAATGAAGATATGCGAGAGAGTCGCCAGGATATGCTGCGACAACGTTTTAATATGTTTAACAACTCTCAATACAGAACTCTCAATACAGAAATGACTGTGGCTGTAATCTTCTACACAAAGTCTGAAGTGAACAAGAAGCTACTGAATACTCTCCCAAAATCTTGGGACATGAATGTAGCTGTCATTAAGAAAACTGAAGATCTCAGCCGCCTCTCGCTCGTTGAAGTGATGGCTGTCATCAAATCATGTTATATTGATGACAAGCAGCGGGAAATGAACCATGTGAACTCGTATTCAACTGCGAATCTTGGCATTTCCTCTAACAATGCTCTTTCATCCTTTTCTGTCTCTCATCCCTTTACAGGTTCATCTTTTAATCTACCTCCCTCGCAATCTCAGACTCAAACTCCATTGGCTTCCTCTGCCACGACCATTCCCCTCTCGCAGAATCAATCATTTCTGGCCGCTCAAGCTGCTTCATCCTCAAATGGAGCCTCCTCTTCAAGAGGAAATGAGGGGGATGAGAATTTTGCTCTCGCTTCGGGATTAGTCAATTGCTACAATGTGCTTGTAGCCGGGGATCTTCCACCTCAACTATCATTTTCTGATCTTGATCAAATTCACCCTGAAGATGTTGAGGAGATGGACATCACTTGGCAAATTGCCATGGCAGTCTTTAGGGCGAAGCAATTTGCCAAGAAAACTGGGAAGAATAACTGGGGAATGAATGCTGACAAGAAGGTTGGGTTCAGCAAAGGCAAGCTACGATGATTCAACTGCCACGAGCCAGGGCATTTTGCTCGTGATTGTCCACAGCCAGACAAAAGACTCAATAATGATAGGACAGTGGTTACAGTTGGCAACAATCATAGTGGCAGTCAAATAAACAACGAGAACGCTATGGTCGCTCAGTCATTTGATTGGGAGGATCAGATGCAAGCGTTGAACCTGTTTGGACGTGAAGCTGCCCACCTGGCACAAGTTTGTGATGATGCACCAACAGAGATTATGGCAGCCGAAAGTGAGATGAAAGAGTTACCGTTTGCATTAATGGTATCCTCTTCTCAAGAACCTAATTTAGCCAAGGTAAGTCTTCCATCATGCTCTCAAGCTTGTATTGACTATGTTAAAACTTTACATGACAAAATTGAGACATTAGGCAGTGAAGTAGAAAATCTTAGGATTCTTCGTGAACTTAATGAAAAATTGATAAGCGACGTAGAAGACCTTAGATATGAAGGGTACCAACATAGAAAAGGACAAAAACCACTCAAAGCTTAATTGGAATCGAAAATTAAGGACTTTAGGAGACTCCAGGAAGACTACATTAATAAATGTGAAAACTATGATTATGTAGTCAAACAAAACGCTAAGCTAGTGGCTGAAGTTGTCTCTTTGAAAGGAAAGTTTGAAACCGCCAAACTTGATGTTAGAAAATATGACTTCTCAAGTGAGGTGGTTGCAAATATGATAGACCAAAGCATGCAGTTTAAAAGGAATCAATCAAAAGGTCTAGGGTATAACCATGTACACCCTCCCTTCAATCATTCATATGTGCCCAAGCCTTTGTCCAAAGAAGAGATTGCCAACGAATCATTTATGGTTTCTGGCAAGCCCTCCGGTTTTATTTCGGGAGGATTTATTAATGTTGAAAGTACTAACATTTCTACTTCTCCTGCAGATCAATCCTTGAATCAGTCAAAGCACGAAGTTGAAGGATGTGTTTCTGAAAATAAAATCGAGTCTAAACCTGAAGCTTTAGTTTTTAATAAAGACAATACGTTTTCTGATATTTCTAAAGACAATGTTTTTTGTGATGGTGTTTTTATGACTTCTAATACTAGTTTGAATGTTTTGAAAAAGTCTGGTTTGAACAATTTGGCTGATAATTTAAATGTGTGTGATAATACTTTTGATAAGCCATCAACATCACAAGCTTTTCCATCTAATATACCCTCGCCAACCTCACAACCAAATTCATGTTCATGTTCTTGTGAGAGAAGCAGGGGTGATAGTATGGAAAACAAATCTAATCAATGTAGCACAAGTTATAACAGTAACAAACATATTTGTTTTAATTGTGGTGTTGGTGGTCATATAGCAAGAAACTGCCAAAATCGTATGTTTGTACATTTCAAACTCCCAAGAGGAGAGAACGAGTTCAGAGGAAGGTCTTTAAATAGAAAGTCCTCTAGAAGTCGTTCTCGAAATGATGATTAGGCAGATGAACGGAATAGAAAATGGGTTGTTTTTCAAAAACATAAAAAGGTTTTTCATCACCAAGTCCCATGTAGTTTGCCAAAACCGAGCACGGCTAAGCCAAGGTCAAAATCATTACGAAGCCACAGTGGGTCTTCAACCAACTCTGGTAGAAGTCACACAGGCTTTAAGCAGACTGATAAACATTCTATTTCTAAATCAACCGGGACGTTTAGAAACCCTAATTATAAATGGCTACCCAAACCTGCTCCCAATACATCATTTGTGTCCTCGGAAAAATCTAAATGTGATAAATCTGAAAAGGCATCGGGATCTGTAACACCGTGAATTTCAAAATAATTTTTCGCAAAATATAAAAACATTTTTCATTTAATTTTCATAAAACATCAAGTTTAAATCTCCAATTCACATGAGATCACATAACATAAAAATCTCCTGCGTGTGTACAGATCAAGCCGGCGCCTTCCCACGGTCATCACTAGTACCTGAAACAAACAACACTAACACTGTAAGCACAAAGCTTAGTGAGTTCCCCAAAATACCACACATAACACATATTAGCCACTCAAGACTATAACTTTGTGGGTCCGTAGACCCTACTCTATGAACCCAGTGGTTCTAACTCTGGGAACCTTCCGGTTCCAACTCTATAAACATGCACAGCATAAATCACATAGACATCATGCAGTACAACACATAACATACACATAACATACACATACTCTGTCACATAACTCTGATTACCTACTCAAGGTAAAGTATAGTGAGAAGACTCACATCGTATATCTCGATAACTCGCGAATCCTGGAAATCACTCGTGCTCGATCCTCCGAGCTATAATCCTCCTATAACATCATACATCTCTAATTAACACTTTTACCACTAAGGTTGACTACCCCTATCAAGTCAACACTGGTCAACTCTGGACAACGGTCAACATTAACCGGACTCGGCAAGTGCACTAGGGCGACTCGGCGAGTCTATACGTATTCACCAACTCTCTAGGATTCTCTTTGGCACGTCGAGTACTCCCCTGACTCAACGAGTTCCACCTGGCATGAATCGCGGGGCCACCACGACTCAACTCGCTGAGTCTCAAGAACAACTCGGCGAGTTCCAGCTCGACTCAGTCTGCCTGTCAACCCTCTCTAACTCTCCCTGACTCACTAAGTCGACCCTTAACTCGGCAAGACCACTCGCTGAGTGGTTAAGGACAAACTTCATGCTACTCGCCGAGTCTGTTCTTCGGACTCGGCGAGTCCATGCCATGCACCAACTCAATCTCACTTCTGAGGTCAGATTCGCTCCAACAACTCATAGATCTGGCCCTCCCAAGCACATTCATCACGTAAAGTTCATGTCTTGGTGCTCATAACACACCCCATGCCTCATAAATGGTGTTTTGACCTCAAACACAAAGACCCCAATCCAAAACCCCCATGGATTCATAAAAAGCTTGGACATAGGGACACTCTGGACCTCCAAGGGTCCAGATCCAGAACCTAACTCGCTTAAGGGACCAAGGAAGCACTAGATCTAGCTACAAAAGGGCTCAATAAGCCCTAAATCAACATGAACATCAACATAACAGAGAATGGCTCAAAAATAGTACCTCAAACGTGATGTTCTGGACCTCAAATCTTCAGGAAGTGGCTCCTCTTGTTTCCCCTTGGCTATTGCTTCCTTTCCCTTGCTAGATAACACCTCCAAGGTCAATAATGGCTCCTTGACTTACTCCAAACGCTCAAGCTCACTAGGGTTTCTCTCAGGGGACTGGTGAGCTCAAATGACGGCCATAAGGCCCTTTAAATAGGCTCCAAACCCGAGAAATTAGGGTTTCATAAAACAGCGCGGACTCGCCGAGTCCATTCCTTGGACTCGCCGAGTCCGGGCGCGAACCCGCGTCCAAATCCGCGATCATACTTGGCGAGTCTACGCTCCAACTCGCCGAGTCTCCTCACAAATCATCAAAAATAAATAAATAAATAAATAATACCTGGGAATCCGGGCTGTTACAATTCTCCCCCACTAGAACTAGACTTCGCCCTCGAAGTCTCGCTCTGCAAATAGCTCCGGATGCTGCTCACGCATCTCACGCTCCGGCTCCCAGGTCATCTCTGATCCCCTCCGATGCTGCCACTGAACCAACACCAGGGGTACCTCCTTGTTCCTCAAAACCTTGATTTTCCGATCTCTGATGGCCACTGGTCTCTTGGCATAATTCAGGCTCGCATCCACCTGAATATCCTCTAATGGAACCACTGTCGACTCGTCGGCTATACACTTCCTCAGCTGCGACACATGAAAAGTGTCGTGAATCTGCCCCAACTCTGCTGGCAATTCCAAAAGATAGGTTACCCGGCCTACCCTCGCGATCACACAGAAAGGACCAATATATCGGGGCCCCAACTTGCCCCTCTTCCTGAATCGAATCACTCCTTTCCAAGGAGAGACCCTCAGGAGTACAAGGTCGCCGACTTGAAACTCAAGCTCTGACCGACGTCTGTCTGCATAACTCTTTTGTCGGCTCTGAGCGGTCAACAACCTCTGTCTGACCTGCTGGATCTGCTCTGTCGTCTGAAGCACGATCTCTGTACTGCCCATCACCCGCTGTCCAACCTCTCCCCAACAAATGGGGGTCCGACACCTCCTCCCATACAACAGCTCAAAGGGTGGCATACCAATGCTCGAATGATGGCTGTTGTTGTAGGAAAACTCTGCCAAGGGAAAATATGCATCCCAACTACCCCCAAAATCCAACACACATGCTCGGAGCATGTCCTCGAGCGTCTGAATCGTCCGCTCACTCTGACCGTCTGTCTAGGGATGATATGCGGTACTAAAATGCAGTCTAGTACCCAACTCCTCATGAAACTTCTTCCAGAATCTGGAAGTGAAACGCACATCATGGTCTGAAACAATCGAGATCGGCACCCCATGCCGAGATACCACTTTCCTCACATACACCTCCGCCAGCTTCTCTGCTGAAGAACTCTCGCTGATAGCAAGGAAGTGAGCACTCTTCGTCAACCTATCCACAATCATCCAAATTGCATCAACTCCCCTGGAAGTCCTTGGCAATTTGGTGATGAAATCCATAGTGATATGTTCCCACTTCCATTCAGGAACCTCCAATGGCTGCAACTTACCATGCGGCCTCTGGTGCTCGGCCTTAACCCTTCGGCAGGTCAAGCACCTCTCAACAAACCACGCGACATCCCTCTTCATACAGGGCCACGAATACTCCTTTCTCAGATCCAAATAGATCTTAGTGGCCCCCGGATGGATCGAAAATTTTGACCGATGAGCCTCCTCCATCAAAATGGTACGCGTTCCTCCCACAAACGGCACCCAGATACGCCCCTGAAATGTCATAAGCCCCCGACCATCGGTAACAAACTCTGAAACCAAACCAACAACCCGTTCCCTCTTCTGCATCTCAGGTTGCACAGCCTCAGCCTGTGCCCCACGAATGGCGTCCAACACTGGAGCTATCATGGTCAATCTCAAACATACCTCCCGCAGCGGGATGCTCTCCGCCTTGCGGCTCAATGCATCGGCTACCACATTAGCCTTGCCTGGTTGGTACAGGATCTCACAATCATAATCCTTGACCACATCCAACCACCTTCTCTGACGCATATTTAGGTTGGGCTGATCCATCAAATACTTCAAACTCTTATGGTCCGTGTATATCGTACACCGAACCCCATACAAGTAGTGGCGCCAAATCTTGAGGGCGAACACCATTGCCCCAAACTCTAGATCATGGGTGGGATATCTCGTCTCATGAGGCTTCAGCTGCCTCGATGCATATGCTATCACATGCCCCCTCTACATCAGCACCGCTCCCAATCCCAAAATCGATGCATCACAGTATACCACAAAGTCCTCCATCCCTTCCGGGAGAGCTAACACCGGGGCTTCGCACAACCTCTGGCGAAGTGTCTCAAAGGAGGCCTGCTGCTCGGGGCCCCACGAAAAAGCAACACCCTTCCGGGTCAATCTGGTGAGTGGCACTGCGATCTTAGAGAAATCCTTGATAAACCTCCGATAATACCCTGCCAACCCTAGGAAACTCCTGATCTCGGAGGGTGATCTCGGCACTTCCCAACTCATCATCGCCTCAACCTTGGCCGGATCGACCAATATCCCTTCCTGGTTAACGAGATGTCCTAAGAACTAGACCTCCCGCAACCAGAAATCACACTTGGAGAATTTGGCATAAAGCCTTTCCGACCTCAGAACTCCGAGAACCTCTCTCAAATGCTCCTCATGCTGCTCTCTAGATCTCGAATATACCAGAATGTCGTCGATAAACACAATCACCGACCGATCCAGCATCGGCTTACACACTCGGTTCATGAGATCCATGAACACCGCCGGGGTATTGGTGAGCCCAAAAGGCATCACCACAAACTCATAATGCCCATAATGCGTCCTGAACGCTGTCTTCTGGACGTCCTCATCCCGCACCCTCACCTGATGATATCCAGACCTCAAATCGATCTTGGAGAACCAAGATGCTCCCTGCAACTGATCGAATAAATCGTCGATCCTCGGCAACGGGTAACGGTTCTTGACCGTTAGCTTGTTCAACTCCCGGTAATCAATGCACATCCGGTGTGAACCATCCTTCTTCTTGACGAACAAGATAGGCGCTCCCCACGGCGATCTTCTCGGCCGAATAAATCCCTTCCTCAATAGCTCCTGAAGCTGTGAGGATAACTCTTGCATCTCTGGAGGTGCAAGGCGATAAGGCACCTTAGCGATAGGCGCGGCTCCCGGAACCAAATCGATACTGAACTCCACTTGCCTCACAGGAGGCACACCCGACAACTCCTCGGGAAATACATCCGGGAACTCACGCACCACTGGAACCTCCTCTACTGAACTCGGCCTCTCGGAATCCACCCGCGTATCCATCACATACGCCACAAAAACCTTACAGCCCTGCTGTAGACACTGCCTCGCTCTAGCGGCCGAACAAAATGCTGATCCTGAACGTGTACCCTTGCCGTACACTGAAAGAACTCCCCCACTAGGGTCTCGTATGGTCACCAGCTGATGCTCGCAGTCGATCACCGCACCGAATCTGCTCAACCAGTCCATGCCCACAATGACACATACATCACCCATCGCAATAGGAACCAGATCAATCGGGAACTCAACACCGAATATCTCGACTACGCAACCTCGGAGAACCTCCGTTGCATATATCACCCTCTCATCAGCTATGGAAACTCTCAGAGGCCGACTCAACGCCTCACGACTAACACTGATATGCTGACTAAAAGCCAAAGATACAAAAGACCGACTCGCACCCGAGTCAAATAACACCAAGGCAGGTACATAATTCACAAGAAAAGTACCTATGCATAACATAACATCAGCATTAATATCTCAACATCAAAATAAATACATGAAAGAATACATACCAGCCACGATATGGGGCGCTGCGCGGACCTCCTCCGCGGTCAACTGAAAGGCTCTCCCTCGTGCCCTCAGCGCCTCGGCCTTCACTGGGCGACTCTCTGTAGCTCTGATGGCGGCAGGGGAAGATCCCTGAGGTGCTCCCTGAGATGACCCTCGCAACTGCGGACACTCTGCCTTCCGGTGTCCGGTCTGATTGCAGTGGAAGCACACTGCAAACCCCTTGGGGCAATCCTTGGCCATATGCCCCTCCTTGCCACATTTGTAGCAAGATCCTGCTCTGCAGACTCCATTGTGACCCTTGCCACACTTCCCACAAGTGCGGACCTTCTGGCTCCCTGGTTTGGGATCAGCGGGCTTGGCCCGCTTGGCTGCCGGCTGGGACTGTGCCGGTCGCCGATCCCTCCCTTGAGACTCCGCCTCCTCCCTAGCCTGAGTCTCCAGCTCAATCTCCCTCTTCCGGGCATTTGCCTGAAGCTCAGCAAATTTCCGGTACGAGGAGTTCGCCGCGAACTCCCAAATGTCTCGCCTCAAAATAGTCAAATATCGGCTCATGCGTGCCTGCTCAGTGGGCACGTGCTCGGGGCAGAACATCGCCCTCTCATGGAACATCCTGGTAATCGTTGTAACTGACTCAGTACCCTGCTTGAGGGTCAGAAACTCCTGTGCCAAAACGCTCCCTCTCCACCTGGGGAACGTACTCATCTCGGAACATGGCAGTAAACCTCTCCCAGGTCACTGCCACAAGCTCAGCAGGTGTAAAATGCGCCGTCACAAACTTCCAACAGTCCTTCGCTCCCAAGCGAAGCTGGTTTAGCGCGAACCGAACCTTCAAATGCTCAGGAGATGAGCAAGTGAAGAAACACCCCTCTATATCAGATATCCACCTCATAGCTGCCACTGGGTCCTGGGTCCCATCAAACTCTGATGGTTTTGTGTTGCTAAACTCCCGGAACAGCAACGCATCACCACCTTGCCGCCTCGCAGCAGCAATAGCTGCGGTGGCCGCTGCAACAACAGCCTCAGAAAGAGCGGCATAACGCTCATCAAAGTTCTCAATCAGCGTGGTCTTAATAGACCCGAACATCTCTGGTATCTCTGCCCTGATGGCCGCAACCACCTCCTCGTGGATGCTCCGGCGGATCTCCTCATCACTGGTATCACTGCTCTCAGGCATCAAACGTGTCCTCACCATGATCTACGTCTGAAATACAACATACGAAAAATTAGAACCCCTTCGAGCATACTCACACTCGAAAACTCTTTCCTCCTTGATCCTTGGTATTCCAAAGATTCTTACTTGGGCTGTACACCGCTCCGGTGCTTTCAGTAGTACGGGCCCAATACTACTGTCCGCACCGTATCAGAATACACTCCAAGTCCTCCTCTTCGGATCCCAAATTCCAAGTACTCTATCATGCACAGGCTACTCTCTAATAGATCTCTCATAAGCCCCTCGCTGCTACCTACTCACTCTCAAGCATCTCATAGCAGCTCAACATTTCTTAGGCTAAGGCATCACAAATCAGGCCACTCTAGTCCTAATAGGAATACTTAGCCTACTCTAGCATGCGAATACATCATATCAATATCAATAGCACATAACATGAGGGTATTTTGGGAAATCACCATTCGGGTGCGGACCGATCGTACACACACTCTGCTCTGCGTTTTTTCCAAAATCTTTTACTCTTTTTGAAAATACTCTTCAAATCCTTAGTTTGAGTTCAAATACGCCCGAAGGTGTACTCGAATCCCTCAAACCAAGGCTTTGATACCAACTTGTAACACCATGAATTTCAAAATAATATTTCGCAAAATATAAAAACAATTTTCATTTAATTTTCATAAAACATCAAGTTTAAATCTCCAATTCACATCATACAAAATCCCAAGATCACATAACATAAAAATCTCACGCGTGTGTACAGATCAAGCCGGCGCCTTCCCACGGTCATCACTAGTACCTGAAACAAACAACACTAACACTCTAAGCACAAAGCTTAGTGAGTTCCCCAAAATACCACACATAACACATATTAGCCACTCGAGACTATAACTCTGTGGGTCTGTAGACCCTACTCTGTGAACCCAGTGGTTCTAACTCTGGGAACCTTCCGGTTCCAACTGTATAAACATGCACAACATAAATCACATAGACATCATGCAGTACAACACATAACAAACACATAACATACACATACTCTGTCACATAACTCTGATTACCTACTCAAGGTAACGTATAGTGAGAAGACTCACCTCGTATATCTCGATAACTCGCGAATCCTGGAAATCACTCGTGCTCGATCCTCCGAGCTATAATCCTCCTATAACATCATACATCTCTAATTAACACTTTTACCACTATGGTTGACTACCCCTATCAAGTCAACACTTGTCAACTCTGGTCAACGGTCAACATTAATCGGACTCGGCAAGTGCACTTGGGCGACTCGGCGAGTCTATACATATTCACCAACTCTCTAGGATTCTCTTCGACACGTCGAGTACTCCCCTGACTCGACGAGTTCCACCTGGCATGAATCGCGGGGCCACCACGTCTCAACTCGCCGAGTCTCAAGAACAACTCAGCGAGTTCCAGCTCGACTCAGTCCGCCTGTCAACCCTCTCTAACTCTCCCTGACTCACTGAGTCGACCCTTAACTCGGCAAGACCACTCGCTGAGTGGTTAAGGACAAACTTCATGCTACTCACCGAGTCTGTTCTTTGGACTCGGCGAGTCCATGCCATGCACCAACTCAATCTCACTTCTGAGGTCAGATCCGCTCCAACAACCCATAGATCTGGCCCTCCCAAGCACATTCATCACGTAAAGTTCATGTATTGGTGCTCATAACACAACCCATGCCTCATAAATGGTGTTTTGACCTCAAGCACAAAGACCCCAATCCAAAACCCCCATGGATTCATAAAAAGCTTGGACAAAGGGACACTCTGGACCTCCAAGGGTCCAGATCCAGAACCTAACTCGCTTAAGGGACCAAGGAAGCACTATATCTAGCCACAAAAGGGCTCAATAAGCCCTAAATCAACATGAACATCAACATAACAGAGAATGGCTCGAAAATAGTACCTCAAACGTGATGTTCTGGACCTCAAATCTTCAGGAAGTGGCTCCTCTTGTTTCCCCTTGGCTATTGCTTCCTTTCCCTTGCTAGATAACACCTCCAAGGTCAATAATGGCTCCTTGACTTACTCCAAACGCTCAAGCTCACTAGGGTTTCTCTCAGGGGACTGGTGAGCTCAAATGACAGGCATAAGGCCCTTTAAATAGGCTCCAAACCCGAGAAATTAGGGTTTCATAAAACAGCGCGGACTCGCCGAGTCCGGGCGTGAACCCGCGTCCGAATCCACGATCATACTCGGCGAGTCTAGGCTCCAACTCGCCGCGTCTCCTCACAAATCATTAAAAATAAATAAATAAATAAATAAATAAATAATACTTGGGAATCCGGGCTGTTACAGGATCACCCAGGAATGTCTTGACCTAGGTACCGAAATCTAATTAAACCCGCACATTTTGCAGGGACAGTTGCGGGGAAATGTCGTCAGACCCTGGTTCGTCGACAGCGGCTGTTCCCGGCATATGACGGGAGATATCACCCAACTGCACAACATTCAATCATTTAATGGGGGATATCTCTTTTGCGGGTGGAGATGGTGGTAAAATCACTCAAAGAGTAACTGTCTCAAACGGAGTTTTAAGTTTCGAAAATGTTAATTTTGCTCCCGATTTGAAACATAGTCTGTTAAGTGTCTCTCAGATTTGTGACAAGGGCTATTCTACGCATTTCACTGACAAGGAATGCATGATTCTCAAGCCAGGCTTTTTATCCCAGACGAGTGAATTTTTGTAAAATCTAAAAGGGATGAGAATGCCTATATCATTGACATGAATAGCAATCTTCCCGAACAAGTTACGTGCCTTTTCTCAAAGATCTCCGAACAATCTGCAATGCTGTGGCATAGAAGATTAGGTCATGCTAATGCAAAGATCTTGAATCGTTTTGAAAAGAACGAGATGGTCCGTGGATTGCCTGTCAAGTACTTTATTACGTTTGAAAAATGTGTGTCATGTGCTCAAGGAAAGCATCATAGAAAGTCGCACCTGCCAAAACAAGTCAACTCGATTAGTCAGGTGCTTCAATTGCTACATATGGATTTGTTTGGTCCAAGTAAATGTCCTCAGCATCAACATATTTTCTTTTTCTCTGGTTGTGATTGATGACTTCTCTCGGTTTATGTGGGTTTTCTTTCTACCCAACAAAGCTGGAGTTGCTGATCTGATCAAGAAGTTCATTGTGTTAGTTGAAAACCAAACTAACAATCGGGTGAAGGCGCTTCGTACTGACAACGGAACGGAGTTTAAGAATTCTATTCTCGATCATTTTTGCGCAGAAAAAGGTATACTGCGTCAATTTACTTCTACTCACACACCCCAACAAAATGATGTTGCCGAAAGAAGGAACAGAATGTTAAAAGACACTGCAAGAACGATGCTGTGTGATTCAAAACTTCTAGTTTTCTTTTGGGCCGAGGCGATAAACACTGCCTGTTATGTTCAGAATCGAGTGCTAATCAACAAAGCTCATATGAAAACCCCGTACGAAATTCTTTAGGGTCACAAGCCATCAGTCAGTATCTTCCGTGTATTTGGCTGTCCTTGCACCCTTCTTCACTTAGATGCCTACCCGAAGTTCAATGCAAAAGCCAATGATTGTTATTTCGTAGGGTATGCTGCTCGCACGGCCTATAGAGTCTACAACAAGAAGACAAAAAAATTGTGGAATCATATGACGTGCGTTGGTTGGAAGAAAACGAGACGGACGCGAGAGTGGGTCCGGATTGGCTGTTTGACTACACATCCTTGTTCAAATCAATAGATGTGTCTTCAAGTGGCTCATCTAGATCAGCTTCTGGTTTGAAGAAGTGTTCTGCAGATGAAGACGAAGAAGTTGTTTACAGATCTCCATCTGAATCCCACTCTTCACTTACAGGGAAGTCTCCGGTTTCATTTGAGGGGGAGTCTTCTGCTACACCTGAAGGGGAGCATTCTGCTTCATCTGAGGGGGAACCTTCTGCTTCATCTAAAGGGGAGTCTTTTGCTACACCTGAGGGGGAGTCCGCTTATACGCCTCAAGGGGAGTCGTCTATGCAACATGAAAGTTCCAAGTCGTCAGACCAAATTGCTTCTCCAGATACTGAAACTACACCTCATATTTCAATAGAGAAAGAGTTATTTCGTGATGATGCTTCCGCTGTCTCTTCAACTTTTATGGAACTACTCTTTCCTGAGCTTATCTCAAATGATTTTGTTGCAGAGCCGTCTGGTGCAGCTCAATCAGCAAATGAAGGAGGCATCAACATTCACACTCTTCCTGTCTCTCTCAATGACATCAGCTGTCACACCCCAAAACCGGAACGACGGAAACGTTCTAGGGTGGATGACGTCATGTCAAGTATCACAACACATGCATTATAGTAATCAAAGTACAACAAAAAATTGCATTAATAGTAATAATTTTACACGGTTACTTTACAATACTTCAAAGTAATACAAGTAATAGAATAAGTACAGCGTGGTACTAAGCTATCTTCATCAACAGTTCCGGGGGTGTACCTGTCTAATGCTAACCCGAGAATACAAGTTATTTGAAAAGCGAGTATCAACATTTTTACAAATGCTGGTGAGTTCATAAGCATTTAGTGACATTTATTCAAATAACTTTATAAAGTAGTAGTTTAAGTGTTTACTGTGTATTAGAGTTCTTTCCAGAAAATCCTATATTTTCTTTAATAAAGCATCCTTCTACCAAGACTGGTCAGTGTTATGTGGTAAAAAGTAGTATTCCCTTAATTGTTATCATTATCAAAATACTGAATTTGATTATTAAAGAAAGCAAGAGACGTCAGGGAAATACATATGCCTCAGCAGTGAGGACTGCTGACTAAGGCAAAGGAATCATAGAATCGAGGAAAGTATCGAACAAACGACACGCCTGGTTCAGTATAACAAGTGGAGACACAGATCCTAGAAGGCACCAAATGAAATGTACAACTGCTAAGGTCTAAAACAGTGAATACAGACCCCATACAGTATCAGATGAAAGATGCGTCTTGTAAGGTCAAAACAGTGAATACAGACCCCAGACCGTATCAAATGAAAGATACGTCTTGTAAGGTCAACACAGAGAATACAGACCTCAGACCGTATCAAATGAAAGATACGTCTTGTAAGGTCAAAACAGAGAATACAGACCCCAGACAGTATCAAATGAAAGATACGTCTCGTAAGGTCAAAACAGTGACTCTGAAAATGAGATACCAGCATACAATGTAAATTGCCAGCGAAATATCGTTACCTTAAGGCCAATGAATTATAAGGTAACCCGGGATACTCGTAACCATACTGACTAGAGTACTAGACGCCCTACAAGCGTCTAAAATATGACATTTGTCACCCGTTGGCTTGGTAGGCCGGGACTGTAGCTAGCAGTCTGGGTGCAGGGTGTCAATCCCGTATAGATCTATACATGCAATGTCCGCTCTCCCTACAGGAGATTCTGGTTACCAACTAGACGACGGAGAAGGCCGTGTCCTGAAGATGCATCCCAAATAGTGGGTAGAGACTTCCAAATAATGGGTAGTGTGTAAGTGCTGAACTAGAGGTAGAGACTTCCAAATAGTGGGTAGTGTGTTTCTAATGTAAGTGTAGACTAGAGGCAGAGACTCTTAACTGTACTAACTAGAGAATTCCGGTATGTCCATACTCATATACATAATATATAACTAATGAATCAAACGACCTTCGGACGGCCATCCGATCCCACCAGACCACATCTCAACGAAGAAAAGGAAATAGGGCGGACGAGCCTTCCTAATTCTTTCAATCATTACTTATATGTACCTATATAAGCACAAACATACATCTAACTACGACTGAGTGTGTATCAAGTAGAAGTGATTCTTGTGAAGTAGGAGTGTCTAACAAGTGAAGCAGGAGCGGTCGCAAGTGAAGTTGGAGTGTCGAACAAGTATAAGCGTATCACGAAGTAGAGACGACAATAAGTGAAGTAAGAGCGTCTATTAGGTATAAGCGACTACATGTATAAGTGAAATAGAGGCAATAACAGGTATAAGCGTATCATGAAGAGAAAGCATTATCAAGTAGGAGTTTAAAATACATGAAAGCGAAGCAGTAGCAACTAATAAGTAAGAACATACGTCGAAAAAGGAAACTTTGAGGAAAAGCCTTTATACTCGGGGAAAAATCATAATTTGTATTCTTATGCAAAATATGTTTGAAAACCTTTGGAAATCTTTCATAAACCAGTTTAAAATGAATTAGGATAAAACAGTATAAGTAAGAGTTTTGAAACAAATGAAAACCTTTTAGAAAACCATTATAGTGTCCTACTCGGTAAAACAGTGTACAGTGTCGTAAAATCTTGTGCATGCGGGTTATCAATCACATGTGATTGATATGATAACTGGCATGTTTAACTTGTATTCCCCCCCTATAAAACATGTAAAAACATTTAAAAGGTTCATTCAGGGGTATGAACTCACCTGGTGTAAGTAGGTCCGACGAAGGTGCCGTTTGGGCGTTCGGTGTCACGTAAGGACTCGAACACACTCAATGACCTATTTAACATATGATAACATATGTTCACATACAATTAGTATATTTAATACTAATTAAACACGTATACGCACTCAAAGGAGCGGAAAACACTTTGGTTAAGTGTTTGGGTGTCCCGGGTAGCGTCTAAAGGTGTGTATGGCTTAGGAATGGAGTTTACTCTCCAAGAGTAAACTCCCAAAGCTTAGTTTACGGCCCAGGGACTATTCACCATGAGTTTACCGCCATAATCTCATGGTGAGGGGATCTAGTGTGTTTTAAGGCTTCTAATTTGTTCATGGAATTATTCTAGGTCCAAAACTATATAGTATGAGTGAGTTTAAGGTCTTTAAGGGCATCTTAATGGAGTTTACGGCCCAGAGACAACTCGTAAGGGAGTTTATGGCCGTAAACTCTCATTCCTTGAGTTTATTGAAGTTTCAAACCCCTAATACCTTGCTAGTAATTTATAATGAAGTGTGAGGCCATTTGGGGGAATTAAAACTATCATTTGGGCATGTTTAGGGGTGTTTACGGCCTTGGTACATACCTGGGCCGTAAAATCCCTTTAATCCCCCAATTTCTTGTGTTTAAATGGTCTAAACCCAAAAGGATAAATCCCTAATTTATGTATTAAGTCCAAGGGTGTTTTAGGAGTGTGTTTGGGGAATTTTAACCACCTTAAGAGGTGTTTACGGCCTTGGCATATGCCTGGGCCGTAAACTCCCTTTTATGCCTCAAAATGATTGTTTTTCTTGATCAAACACTCCTAGGCTAAACCCCCAATTTATTTCCAAGCCTTTAGGGACATTTTGGGGTCATTTTGGCCTCATTTAAGGTGTTTACGGCCTAAGGAGGAGCTTAGGCCGTGAAATCCTTTTCAACAGCTTAAATAGTCCAATTTTAAGCTACAAACACGAATCATAATGTTTAGAGTAAGCTAGGGTAAGCGGACTTACAATTTGGAAGCGTTTGGTTGCGGATTCGGGTCGAAAACGAGTCTAGAGAGAGAGTATAGAGAGAGTGGGTGGAAAAGTTCCAAATGGAGTTTACTCCCCTATATATATGGGTGGGAGTTGGAGCTCAGTGTAATTCTACCCAATACTGCCGTTATACGGGGCTTTTGGTCGCACCCGATATAGCGGTCGTAATAATAAAACTAACTTTTTCCAATTAAATGGAAATGTGTATTATGTGTTTTTATTTCCTTTTATCACGACTTATTGGCATATTAAATGTAAAAAAATGGAATGTTTATTAAATTAACGACCTCTAATTAACAGAACTTTTATAAACTGGAATATTCTGTTAACGGTAACGGGGAAATGTAACGGGACAACTTGGGTTGTCACATCATCCCCCCGTTAGAGGGAATTTCATCCCGAAATTCAGGTCTAGGCAAGGAAGGAGGTATGAATGGCCAAGTAGAGGTAAGAGAGTACTTCCTATACGGTTGTCCTTGCATTCCCAAGTGAACTCTAGTCTGTGTTTGTCATTCCGACAAACCTTCACGTACGGGATGCGGATTCCGTCTCGTGTAGCTAGTGGGTTCCGACTGGTGTATCTACGAGGTTAGGGTTCTCAATGGTTTCTATCAAGATGAGTGAGGCACAAAGAGTGATGTCGGGTAATAGCATATCAAGTCTAAGAAGTGGATCGACCGGGTGTGAATCTTGTGGTACATCCGAAGGTAGTAGCGGCCTGAAAAGGGTTGGACCAAGTCTCCATGAGAATTCTCATATGGTCCTAAGCTCCCGGAATGGTAGAGCTTTTCAGTACTCAGAACATAGTGTACTTGTATGGCAAGATCATCACTAGCGTGATCGCCATTCCGAAGTTCCTAATGTTCTCACTCGTACTGTGTGTGTAGTCCTTCAGGTTGGTTCTTAGGAATCGCAAGTGGTCTTTGGTTTCGTGTTTCTTTTAACTGGCTGATAGAGACTTTCTAGATCGTCGAGTGGGTTGCGTGACTATGGTTATCGGTTTGCTGTAGAGTGTCTATCTCAAGCTTGTGCAAAACAAATCTGCACTAACGAAGCTTGAGATGCGGAAACCCTGGAGGTCAGGAAGATAGGGTTTCACCAAACGAGTGTCGGACTATCTCTGGAGTGGTTCTACTATTTCTGCGTGAGATGGTATTCATGGAACACCTAATAGTCCAATTAACCTCTAAGACTTTGGTTTATTCTAGTGCGGAAAGCGTATGTTCCTGCATAACCTTTCGACTAACACCAGGGCTGGTGTCAAGTCTATAACCTCTTCGGGATCTGGGTTATGAGGTTTAAAGCAACTACTTCCACACTTTGATTAAGTATTCTTGGCTGTGAAGGTTATCCTGTGGTTCTCGGTATTCTAGTGTTCACTTCGGAGAATGAAGTCTATCGTCTACAGGGCGACGACGATTTCCTCCATACGAGAGGGTGGAGGGTGATAGGCACTACCTGTCTATAACAGGGTAGGCAAAGTGCCTGAGTAGTAAGAGCATCTACTGCAACTACTCTTCCGAAGGTTCTGAGTTTCCTCGGTCTAGGTCAATTCTAGTGAGTATAGGGTCTCATCACTGGGAACCTTACTAGCTTAACCCGCAGTGATTCTCTTGACTCCAGCTCCTATGTTATGGAATAGGGTGAAAGTGTTTTGCGAAGAGGTTCGTGGTAGATCTCATGCTTGGCTTAACCATCAGTACTTGGTGTATGCAAGCAGTATACAATTGAGGTCGGCAGGATGTTCAGCTGTGCGACTCCACCCCAAACCCACAACCCAACGAAGAACAGGGTGTAGGGAGGAAACACATACCTTAAATCTTTTAGATCTTAATTATATACCACCTTTACGCATATACCTGGTTATGGTGGTCATTCCTTATGAGTTCTAATCTCTATGCTTACGAACCTGACATACGAGGTGCGAGAGGTCTTTCTGGGGAAACTATGAAGTATGCTTCGGATGGTTGTCGTCTTATGGAGTATCTATAGTGTCTTTCATTTCGGTTTCCATCTGACTACGGGGGGTCGGTCAACGGCACGGGGTACCCTCTCTTGGGTACTTCAGAAGGTTTGAGATAAGAGGGACGGATGGCGGATCACATTAAGTTTGATTATTTGCGATATGTTTAGGTTCAGAAGAACCTTTATATGCCGACATGGCTACGGAGAAAGTTCTTTTTACACAACACTAAGAATGTACACATGGCTGCACGTAGTCGAACCATGATCAATAGAGTCGTCGAAGTTGGCACACTATGACATGATATATAAGGAAGATCGATAGAGTCATGTGCCGAACAGGCACACAAGTTCTAGGCGTCTCACGTTTCGTCCTATGTATCACTACTGCGGATACTTGGACCGATAGAGTCGACGCGGAACTATAGAGGGTCCTAAGTGTTTCCGAATAGAGTACCTTTTCATGTGTAGATTCTCACAAGGCATTTCTATAATCGCCTCACATATACTAGTCATGTATATTTAAGGTGGGGAGGACTGTTGACTGAGCAACCCCGCCCTAAATCCACAACCAAACGAGGAACAGGAAATAAGGCGGCATTCGCTCACTCTAGGTCTGTCCATCTTAAATATACATGGCCGTAACGTATATGTTTAGCCATTATAGTTTTACCTCATGAATTTTTAAATTTTATAACAGTGCTGCGACTTTCGCCTTACTGGGAAGAATTTACATTTGAATTAGTCTTTTATTGTTTTTAGTTTAGTTACCCGAGATCGAGAGACGTACCAAAATCTAACGAGTTCCTTGATGCTTCTCTCTAAGCAGTAGAGTTAGGCTCCTCCTGTGTCTTTGTTGTTTCCTTCAGCTGGGCAATCCTTCTTGAAATGTCCCATTTCACCACACAGGTGACAAACGGGATTGGTCGCCGCATTAGTGATCGATGCAATACGCTCCACCGGAGTTCTGCATACACGAGCAGTATGCCCCTTCATGTTGGACCTAGCACATAAGAGTTCCTGGCGGACACCATGATGATGGTAGCTGCACTTGATGCAGTGGGGAAGGTCTCCTAGGTATGGTCTTCTTGAGGTCGGGAGGGAAGGATTGACAGGGGTATAGACTGCCTCAGCTCGTTGCCTTTCAGAAGGTCCTTGAGCCGAGGTACTTCCCTCCTCAATCTTGAGTTTTCTCTTTAGTGGGTTCGGTGAAGGTTTTTGGGTGACTGGGTATGAAAGTGTTGGTTGCTGCTGTCCATCGCCAGGATTGGAAATCCCAATAGGGCCCTTGCTAACATTGGCGGTGTTAGCATTCAAGTGAGCCATGACAACTGCTACGGCTGTTGAGACTGCAGCTTGGAACGTAGCTTCATCGAATAAGAGAGCAGGTTTCTTGCTTGTGGATTGGTTACGCTTCTTCGGTGGCATGGTTTTTCTACACAGAAAGGAATACAAGGTAATGAGAGACGATGGTTAACCCTGGACATTTATGTCCTGAACGTATTAGGCATAAATTTTTCCCGTGCCTTGGGTACTGGTCGTCCGAGTGTCGACCTACATCCCTATGATGTAGTCCTGGTAATCGAAGTGGGTGTATGAGTATCGGAAAAAAAAGCCACAAGATGTGATTCGTTCCTACTAAGTTACCTTTATACTGGGAAAGCTTTCACTCTCCGGCCTGGAGAGATTTAAGAACGGTTCGGAACGAAACTGCGGAAAGAGAGGCTCACAAGGGCAGATGGCTAAAATTTTCTCAATAGAGATGCGGAGATCTGCCCTAATCGTGTAACTGGCAACGGGAAACGACGATTCACTTAACACATAGCGTGAGTAGTGTAACCACTAACTCACTAAATTGTATTATTTTATGGGTGTATTAGCGTGACGAATACGAGGAAAAGACACTTTCCGGGTTCCATGTACTGGCTCCCTCGGTCTGCCTCGTATCTTTGGCTGGAATCGGCGTTGGTTTCCTTCGGGTAGTTTCCTAGGTTTCTCTCCTCGTATGAACATATTGAATTTCTACTCCACCTTCCTTCTGATTCCGACTCTGGGTATGACTGGAATCTCGGAAGTTTAGGCGAATCTCTCACCACTGTCCCTAAAAGATATAGGCACTTGGGGAATTCAATAGTCTCGACCCAGCTCATTTATTTCCGAACTGGAAATCTTCTCAATGAACTTCTTCGGGGTCGAAATCAACTCTTCTGTCAAGCATTGAAGTGGGTAGGGTTTTCTACAGGGTTCGTGCGAGAATGGAAATGTCTAAAGAATCCTAAGAGATTATTAACATTTCACTGTATGATCCATATCGAGTCCTGCTACGATTACATAGGGTATAGAAATCATATATAACTTAGATCCGATAGGCCTTCGAATATGTGATACTACTCGGAATCCACATCCAAACAAGGAAAAGGAAGTAGAGCGAAACCACGCATTCTTAGCCTATGGGATCCTTATTATATATAACCTTGGGAGTACACACTCTGTAGTTGTAGGTATATCAATAAGGATCTTTTTAGTTATTCACGCAAGGTTGTTTATGGATTCTAAAATACCCCTATGGTATTTTAATTCTTGTTTGTTTCTTATCTTCTGAGTTTCATTCTGGGATTAGTGTGGATCTTTTAGTGTTCCAAAATACTCCTATAGTATTTTAACTTTATGTTTGGCTCTAGCATTGCTAGTTGGTAAGTTTCAGACCTGTTGTACACCACTATCACTCCCAAGCACATGTTCATCGCATCTCGGATAAATGTAGTTGATCAGGTTACATTTATCCCAGCTTACGATTACATAACTACCCAGGTTTGACAGTAATGCTCAACATCCGAAGACTTTTATTCTTGTTGTTCTTGTGATACTTTTGTTCAAGTGTTTAGATTCTGGATGTTATTATACTTTGGTAAAATATGGTTATATTTTAAAGTATAATTCTTGGTCAGAGTGTTTTATCCCTTTGTGTTTATAGGTTGTATATCTTTTATGAATTGATATACTTAGCTCACTATAAACAATGCTCTGATACCAATCTGTCACACCCCAAAACCGGAACGGCGGAAACCTTCTGGGGTGGATGACGTCATGTCAAGTATCACAACACATGCATTATAGTAATCAAAGTACAACAAAACATTGCATTAATAGTAATAATTTTACACGGTTACTTTACAATACTTTAAAGTAATACAAGTAATAGAATAAATATAGCGTGGTACTAAGCTATCTTTATCAACAGCTCCGGGGGTGTACCTATCTAATGCTAACCTGAGAATACAAGTTATTTGAAAAGCGAGTATCAGCATTTTTACAAATGCTGGTGAGTTCATAAGCATTTAGTGACATTTATTCAAATAACTTTATAAAGTAGTAGTTTAAGTGTTTACTGTGTATTAGAGTTCTTTCCAAAAAATCCTATATTTTCTTTAATAAAGCATCCTTCTACCAAGACTGGTCAGTGTTATGTGGTAAAAAGTAGTTTTCCCTTAATTGTTATCATTATCAAAATACTGAATTTGATTATTAAAGAAAGAAAGAGACGTCAGGGAAATACATATGCCTCAGCAGTGAGGACTGCTGACTAAGGCAAAGGAATCATAGACTCGAGGAAAGTATCGAACAAACGACACGCCTGGTTCAGTATAACAAGTGGAGACACAGATCCTAGAAGGCACCAAATGAAAGGTACAACTGCTAAGGTCTAAAACAGTGAATACAGACCCCATACAGTATCATATGAAAGATGCGTCTTGCAAGGTCAAAACAGTGAATACAGACCCCAGACCGTATCAAATGAAAGATACGTCTTGTAAGGTCAACACAGAGAATACAGACCTCAGACCGTATCAAATGAAAGATACGTCTTGTAAGGTCAAAACAGAGAATACAGACCCCAGACAGTATCAAATGAAAGATACGTCTCGTAAGGTCAAAACAGTGACTCTGAAAATGAGATACCAGCATACAGTGTAAATTGCCGGCGAAATACCGTTACCTTAAGGCCAATGAATTATAAGGTAACCCGGGATACTCGTAACCATACTGACTAGGTTACCAGATGCCCTACAAGCGTCTAAAATATGACATTTGTCACCCGTTGGCTTGGTAGGCCGGGACTGTAGCTAGCAGTCTGGGTGCAGGGTGTCAATCCCGTATAGATCTATACACGCAATGTCCGCTCTCCCTACAAGAGATTCTGGTTACCAACTAGACGACGGAGAAGGCCGTGTCCTGAAGATGCATCCCAAATAGTGGGTAGAGACTTCCAAATAATGGGTAGTAAGTGCTGAACTAGAGGTAGAGACTTCCAAATAGTGGGTAGTGTGTTTCTAATGTAAGTGTAGACTAGAGGCAGAGACTCTTAACTGAACTGACTAGAGAATTCATGTATGTCCATACTCATATACAGAATATATAACTAATGAATCAAACGAACTTCGGACGGCCATCCGATCCCACCAGACCACATCTCAATGAAGAAAAGGTAATAGGGCGGACGTGCCTTCCTAATTCTTTCAATCCTTACTTATATGTACCTATATAAGCACAAACATACATCTAACTACGACCGAGTGTGTATCAAGTAGAAGTGATTCTTGTGAAGTAGGAGTGTCTAACAAGTGAAGTAGGAGCGGTCGCAAGTGAAGTAGGAGTGTCGAACAAGTATAAGCGTATCACGAAGTAGAGACGACAATAAGTGAAGTAAGAGCGTCTATTAGGTATAAGCGACTACATGTATAAGTGAAATAGAGGCAATAACAGGTATAAGCGTATCATGAAGAGAAAGCATTATCAAGTAGGAGTTTAAAATACATGAAAGCGAAGCAGTAGCAACTAATAAGTAAGAATATACGTCGAAAAAGGAAACTTTGAGGAAAAGCCTTTATACTCGGGGAAAAATCATAATTTGTATTCTTTTGCAAAATATGTTTGAAAACCTTTGGAAATCTTTCATAAACCAGTTTAAAATGAATTAGGATAAAACAGTATAAGTAAGAGTTTTGAAACAAATGAAAACCTTTTAGAAAACCATTATAGTGTCCTACTCGGTAAAACAGTGTAGAGTGTCGTAAAATCTTGTGCATGCGGGTTATCAATCACATGTGATTGATATGATAACTGGCATGTTTAACTTGTATTCCCACCCTATAAAACATGTAAAAACATTTAAAAGGTTCATTCAGGGGTATGAACTCACCTGGTGTAAGTAGGTCCGACGAAGGTGCCATTTGGGCGTTCGGTGTCACGTAAGGACTCGAACACACTCAATGACCTATTTAACATATGATAACATATGTTCACATACAATTAGTATATTTAATACTAATTAAACACGTATACACACTCAAAGGAGCGGAAAACACTTTGGTTAAGTGTTTGGGTGTCCCGGGTAGCGTCTAAAGGTGTGTATGGCTTAGGAATGGAGTTTACTCTCCGAGAGTAAACTCCCAAAGCTTAGTTTACGACCCAGGGACTACTCACTATGAGTTTACGGCCGTAAACTCATGGTGAGGGGATCTAGTGTGTTTTAAGGCTTCTAACTTGTTCATGGAATTATTCTAGGTCCAAAACTATATAGTATGAGTGAGTTTAAGGTCTTTAAGGGCATCTTAATGGAGTTTACGGCCCAGAGACAACTCCTAAGGGAGTTTACAGCTGTAAACTCTCATTCCTTGAGTTTATTGAGGTTTCAAGCCACTAATACCTTGCTAGTAATTTATAATGAAGTGTGAGGCCATTTGGGGGGGGATTAAAACTATCATTTGGGCATGTTTAGGGGTGTTTACGGCCTTGGTACATACCTGGGCTGTAAAATCCCTTTAATCCCCCAATTTCTTGTGTTTAAATGGTCTAAACCCAAAAGGATAAATCCCTAATTTATGTATTAAGTCCAAGGGTGTTTTAGGAGTGTGTTTGGGGCATTTTAACCACCTTAAGAGGTGTTTACGGCCTTGGCATATGCCTTGGCCGTAAACTCCCTTTTATGCCTCAAAATGATTGTTTTTCTTGATCAAACACTCCTAGGCTAAACCCCAAATTTATTTCCAAGCCTTTAGGGACATTTTGGGGTCATTTTGGCCTCATTTAAGGTGTTTACGGCCTAAGGAGGAGCTTAGGCCGTGAAATTCTTTTCAACAGCTTAAATAGTCTAATTTTATGCTACAAACACGAATCATAATGTTTAGAGTAAGCTAGGGTAAGCGGACTTACAATTTGGAAGCGTTTGGTTGCGGATTCGGGTCGAAAACGAGTCTAGAGAGAGAGGGTGGAAAAGCTAAGTGATTGATATGTTTAGAGTAAGCTAGGGTAAGCGGACTTACCTTCAAGGATTTAACGCGATCATCCGATCGACAACGTCATTGGTCAGCTAAGTGATGGTGTTAAAACCAGAAGTTAGAGTGGAGACGTTAATGCTTGTCTTTACTCTTGCTTTATTTCTCAAATAAAGCCCAAGAATGTTGAAATGGCTCTAAATGAACCTAGTTGGGTGGATGCAATACATGAGGAATTGCACCAATTTGAAAAACTCGGTGTTTGGAAGTTAGTTGAGTTACCGAAGTGCAAAAAGTCTCTTGACACACGATGGGTTTATCGCAACAAGCATGACGATTCAGGGGTTATTGTGTGAAACAAAGCTCGATTGGTGGTTTGTGGGTTTCGACAAGTCGAGGGTCTTGATTACACTGAATTTTATGCTCCAGTAGCTCGCCTGGAGGCTATTCGTATCTTCCTGGCATATGCCTCCTACATGAACTTTACCGTTTATCAAATGGACGTCAAGACCGCCTTCTTGTATGGCAAGGTAAAGGAAGAAATCTACGTTGATCAACCCCCTGGGTTTGTTGATTCAAAGTTTCCTAGTCATGTCTACAAGCTGGATAAGGCGTTGTATGGGTTACATCAAGCTCCTAAAGCATGGTATGCGACTCTTACAAAGCACTTGCTTGAGCATGGTTATTCACGTGGTACCATTGATCAGACTTTATTTATCAAGCATGTTGGAGAAGATCAAATTCTTGTGCAAATCTATGTCGACGATATCATCTTCGGATCAACCAGTCCACAGCTCTGCAAAGAATTCGAAGGTGTAATGAAGAAATGGTTCGAAATGAGTTCGTTGGGAGAAATGACAATGTTTTTGGGGCTTCAGGTTAAACAGAATTCAACCGGAATACTGCTACATCAAGCCAAGTATGTGGAGGATATTCTTGAGAAGTTCGAGTTTCGCGATGCTAAACCGGCCGCAACACCAATGGCTGAAAGACCTCTTCTGACTCCAGATCCTGAAGGCGAATCCGTAGATCAGACTCTCTATCGATCGATGATCAGATCGTTGATGTATCTTACTGCAAGCCGACCAGATATCATGTTTGTAGTGTGTCAATGCGCACGCTATCAGGCTAGTCCTAAACTTTCACATCTTATTGCTGTCAAAAGAATTTTTCGGTATATCAAAGGAAGCCCTAAATTGGGTCTTTGGTATCCGAAGAATTCTGAATTTGATCTTTATGCTTTTATTGAGAGTAATTATGGAGGCTGTGAGCTTGATAGGAAATCAACCTCAGGATGATGTCAGTACCTAGGTGACAGGCTACTTTCGTGGCAATGCAAGAAGCAACACACTGTCTCGACTTCCACAGCAGAGGCGGAATACGTTGCTGCATCAGCTTGCTGCTCTCAGGTTATCTGGATCCAACATCAACTGTTGGATTACGGTTTGAATTATTTGGAAACCCCCATCTATTGTGATAACGAAGCTGCCATTTAAATTGCCAAAAACCTAGTCCAACATTCTAAAACCAAGCACATCGACATTAAAATTCATTTTATCAGAGACTGTTATGAACGATCACTAATCCGGATGGAACAGGTCCACACTGATAATAATGTGGCAGACTTATTCACAAAGCCTATTAACAACGCTCGATTTGATGTGCTTGTAGGTTTTCTGAAAATGCTACGCTTTGAGGATTAAGTTTTTTTTTATTTTTATTTTTTCTTCAACTCAGTTTTTATTTATTTTTATTTTTTATTTTTTATTTTATTTCCTTTTGGTCTCTTGTTTCTAGGATAGATTAAATTTGCGCATTGTGTTTTATTTTTATTTTTATTTTTATTTTTACTCTCACCCATGCACAAATTTAGGGGGAAAAATATTTAAAAAATCCAAAAACAACAAAAAAAAATTAAAAAAATCCAAAAACAATAAAAATCCAGAAAATAAAAAATTATTGCTGACAGTTTCGTTTGTAGGTATTGTGACGGGAAATGAAATCAACAAGTGATAACAGGCAATCTGAATCGGCGTAACGTACCTAAGTTGAATCGTCTACGCTCTATGCTCGATGTGCTGGTAGGCACGAAATTTTTTAAATGGTCTTGACTAGGGAAAGTTGAATCTAATGAATTTAAGGACTTGACAAACTTTGACCTAGCTAGATCCGTTTAACCTGATGTCACGACGCTCGGATACGTTGAGCAGGGAGATATACATGGGAATCTACCGGTCACATTAAATAACCCATACTTGGAACCGTGGTTTAACTTTTCCTAGATGTGCAGATTCTGTCCTTAATTCCGGTTGGATGGGGCGACTGGTAAATTCCAATAAATTAGGTCTGTAGAATATCATTTTCTTTCTTTCCGTCTGTTAGTCATATGTTGTCTCCTTTGCGTGACTTCCAATCCGACCTGGTACACAACATATGCAACTCTATTTCTCTGCATGTTATATATGTGAAATACCTCTTATCTGTTAGCCATATGTTGTCTCTTTTGCGTGACTTCTAATCCGACCTGGTACACAACATATGTAACCTTTTACTTCTCAACCTCTCTGAAGTAATAAGTAATAGAATTCTGAATTTATCCTCTCTCTGAATGGTTGTCTGCTCACCCGGTGTAAGGAGTACTCTGGAAGTTCTTGATGGATGGGGCATATCAGGAAGCGGGAAACACGTTCTAGTACACTTAAAAATTGAACACAAACAGATTGTCTGTAGATCTCGCTGCTCGATTTAGGTGGAAAACAATATCCCTGGTTGTAGTTAGTTAAATGGTCTTAAGAAAAATTTATTTAGGAATTAGGGCCAATCATGATAATAAAGTTATAATTAGATATACATACATGTATCATGTCATTGGTAAATTGTCCAAAATTGTCACAAATTTTTCGTGTTTAAGTGGACCACAATACTGGCGATCGATCAGACGAAGACGTGAAGATAAGGGTACCGACAAGTGGAATAAGGTTGTCCAACAACTTTGATCCCAAAATCACAAATTTAGTTACAGTGGTTAAACTCTTATTCAGTAGTTAAATCTTATTTTAGTTAAAATTAAATTGTCTTTATTTTTATTTTTAAATTTTTTTTAATTTTTCATGTTTAATTCTTTTTATTACTTTTCGAAATTAAAATTTTATTTTATTTTTTTGTGTACAAATTTTATTTTTATTTGTGTGGTTCTAAATTTTATTTTTTACGAAATTTTATTTTTAATTTTCCTTAATTAAAATAATCCTCAAAGGTTTTTTTTTTTAAAAAAAAATTTAAACTTTTTTGGAGCTTGCTTAATCCTAGGTAGTTATCATGTAAAAGGCCCAAGAATGGTAAATATAGGGTTTACTGCCGGAATCCCCTCATTCACAAGATTCCGACCGCAAACACCCAACTCTCTCTCTACCTTCGAAATTTTTTTGTCGATTTTTGCAAATCCGCTTCAACCATCACGTAGGTAATGTGTTCTAGATCACGGATATGTATTTTATTGCATCTTTCACCATGTAAATTGATCGGAAATTGAGAAAACAACTCCGACGGAGCTTACGGCCGTAAGCCTGGGCCGTAAACTCCGTTTTGACTTTAAATCGTTGTTTTTCTGTTGCGATTCACACATTTATATGCACCTGTTAATGTCTTGTTTATCAATTAATTGTATTGGTGTGATTTTTGTGAATTTTCCGAAATGGTGTTCATTGGCCGTAAAATCCTCTTAGGCTGTGAACTTGGAGTTTACGGCCCAAGAACGTTTAGTTTACTGCCCTCAAAATTTAGTTTAAATCATTGTGTTATTTTTGGTGTGATAAATTGGCCATAATTCTTAGGCCGTAAACTTCGAGTTTACGGCCCAAGAACAAAAATTAAACGATTATTGCTTTCCAAAAAGGGTTTGAATCAGGTGTTTGTGTCTCGACCGTAAACTCTATTTCTTAAAATTAATTTTTCAAGTAAATTTTGTTGTGATCATTTTCTTTTAATAAAATATTTTTTTGCTCAAAATAAAATTCAATTTTGTTTACATGATTTTTCTTACAGTTTGTGGTTGTGATAGTTAGTTTTGTTTACTTCTTTTTATAGTTTATTTTAGCATATTTCATTCATAATTTAGATAATTTCCATGCATATTTTCCCTTTTGTTATTTTATGACTATTTCGGGTACTTTCGAATCTTGTGAGCATAATTGCAGGTTTTCGGGTCTAGCGGAGCGGGAATGTTCAGGATGTATGGAAAGCTATTGGACTTAGAGGACGTCGAGAATTATAGGCTTGATGATAATGGAGTTGATGCATGGAGCGAGCTTGATGACTATTTGAAGGCTTGGAGAAAATGAACTTTAAAATTGCAAGATGCGGGAGAATATTCGAGCATGCGGGGATTGATGATTGGACGATTATGGAAGCTATGGATCATTTGGAGAAGCCAAATTGGGTTTAAGTTGAAGAAAACTTGAAGAAAAATGGGCTTGGAACTGATTGGACTCGAACTGGGCCAAGTGGGCTAAGCTATGGAGGCCCAAACCTCAGAGATGCTACATCCAGGGGCCACCCGCGCAACCCACCCGCGCAACAGCACGTGGGTTGCGCAACCTCTTGCAGGGGCAATTCCGAAAATTCTTCTTTTGACCTATATGGGGAAGTTTGGTGTGCCGCTTTTCAATACTCTTGGACATCCGATTTGTGGAGATTCTCTCTGGAGTTTTGAAGACTTTTGAAGGCCAAGAACACTTGAAGAACATCATATTTTTATCTCTTGATTCTTGCTTAATGTTTGGTACAATCTTCTCTAACTTTGTTTCTTTGGGTTTATCCATGCTTGGCAAAACTAATCTTGGTTGACTTTTGGTTAATCCTTTGATTTTTTTCTGAATGTTGAAGAATCCATGAACGTGTTCTTAAATCTTTATGGGAATGTTTTGTGTTTTAACATCTTGTCACTACTTGTATGTTTTAGTTCATGAGTTTAAATGTGTTTGTGGTGATTTGTTGGCTAATTTCTTGATTAAGTAAAGGATCCTCAAATTAGCAAGAAACAAACAATTTTTGTGTTGTTTTTGCTTCACACAATCATAAAAACATTTCCTCCAACATGGTGGTGAAAGCATTTGACCCCTCTTGGATTTGGTGACTTTTTGGTTGTTAATGCTAGTTGACTTTCACTAATTACATGCTATTTGGAATTAGTGACTTTGACTAAGGAAATTGTTATGAGCTTCTCTAGCCATTTCAACAATTAAGAAAAGTCTAGGTAATCTCAAGCTTCTTGGATTACTATAGCTAAATTAAGGATTTAAGGCAAGTATTGCACCATTGGATTCTAATGATATGTTCATCAAAAGTCAAAGTGAGGAAACTTTAAGTCAACCATATCTCCCTTATTGATTTTACATCAAACCCTTATTTTTGTTGAAATTGTCTATTTAAATCATAGTTAATTCTAGTTTGTTTCAAGTATTTCAAAACACCAAAACCCCCAATTTATTTTTATTGTTATTTTACAAGTATTTTTACAAAGAAATTTTTCATAGAGTTATAAAATTGAACCAATTCCCGTGGATACGATCCCTTTACCACTACACACTATTTTAGTGTGTAATATTTAGGGTTATCATTTTTGTTGGCCTCGACAACCACCAAATTTTTGGCGCCGTTGCCGGGGATTGGTTTTGATTTAATCAGTTTGTTTCTCTATGCCTACATCTCATTGTGTAGGTACTCTAATTTAAAACCTCGAAATTAAAAAAAAAGTATGATTTGGAAATGAACACTCCTTGCACCGAAGACCAACTTTTTGAGCTAGCTCAGCTAGTTATGATGATTGAAAGTAACCAAAGTGTGCAGCCCACACCTCTTCTTTGTGATTTTTGCGTCCAAAATGGACATCATTCCGACATGTGTCTAGATTTACAAGGAGAATGGGAAGAAGTGCAAGATAAGGGAGGGTACTACCGGTCGTAATTTCACGAAACCACTGCCACAGACATCTCCCATCATCCAATCCTCCGATTTAGGTCATTTTTGCCCTTACCTTAAGCATTAAGGACAATGCTTGTTCTTAAGCTTGGGGTGGGGCATTTCATTTTCCTTTTATTTTTTCATGCATTTTTAATTAGGTTGCATAACATTTTAGTTTTAAGTTAATTTTCATTCATTTTTTTAAATCCAAAAAGATTTTATTTTCTTCTTTTCTACTTTTATATTTTTGCATAACATTTAGCTTAGGGCATTAGCATTCATGCATTTTTGTTGTCTGTTTATTCTCACCTACTTGGATGCCATGGAACAGGTTCATAGTTATTGTATCATTATTGGTCAAGGATCTTTTTGCTATCTCACCCATCGAACCGAGACCAGTAGCTGCAGTTTGGGATTTCATACTTGGGATCAGATGCTGGTAGCTTAAAGGGGTAAGTGATCATGGCTAGGTAGTTTTCATGAAGAATTATGCATACAATACTAATGACTGTAGGATATACTATAGCAATGGATGTCTTAGCCTTGCGGTCACTACCGCCGAGAGGATCACACTTGATCATGTTTGAACCGTTAGGATGAAGCACTAGTGCTTGTCCCCGAGTAGAATCCATATCCGGTTTGTTTACATCACCATGTCTTTTTGCGATTTTCTTAGGATTTTAGAGAAGTCTTTTAGTCCGCATGTGGACATTTTCATTATTTTTGAAAAAAATTGCAAGTTTGAAAAGGAGCTTACATTATATCTTTGGGCTCCACACATGGTCATTTTCTCGCTTAGACCATTCGGATTATATTACTACCCTTTCGGTTCCAGTGACACACTTTAGGAACCAAATTTTGAGTCAAAGGGTTATCTTGTTAAAAATTTCGATTGTTATTACATTACCTTCAAGTATTGTAAAAAAAAAGGGCAGGCAATTCCCAACTGCAGAAATCTGATAAGGGTGACCGGTTCAATTATTGAACAGATTTTTCCAACATTTTGGTCACTCAGCGTTTGATATTCATTTGTATAGGTTTGATTCATTGTATTTAGATCGAGTTGTTTTTCGCAAATTGGTGATGTTAGGAGGCTGTCGAGTCGGATACTACGGGAGGTTTGGGCCAACACCAAGTGAGCCGATTCCTACAACGGTGCCCGAGCGATTAAACCTAGTTATACATGAGAGAAACCGTAAAACGTGAGATCAGAATGTACATTTAAAGAAGAGCTCCACCCGACCCCATCCAGCTGCTTTCTCCCTACTACAGATATTCTTCATTGTATGCATGTTCCATTGAGGCTGCGACTGCTCATCCCTCCTTACTCACCTAAAGGAGTTGTCCTGGCTGTGGTTTATGGTACCATTGTCATCGGATGAAAAATTTGTGAGGTAATAGCAAGATCAATTATGACCATGTTAACTAACGGTGATCATGTTTCGCGGTTCTATCGATTCTTTTTACTTTCCTTAGGATAGTTCATCCCGAGTTCATTTTAGTCTTGTCTTACTTGAGGACAAGTAAGGTTTAAGCTTGGGGTGATTTTATAGTTAGTTTTGTTTACTTCTTTTTATAGTTTATTTTAGCATATTTCATTCATAATTTAGATAATTTCCATGCATATTTTCCCTTTTGTTATTTTATGACTATTTCGGGTACTTTCGAATCTTGTGAGCATAATTGCAGGTTTTCGGGTCTAGCGGAGCGGGAATGTTCGGGACGTATGGAAAGCTATTGGACTTAGAGGACGTCGAGAATTATAGGCTTGATGATAATGGAGTTGATGCATGGAGAGAGCTTGATGACTATTTGAAGGCTTGGAGAAAATGAACTTTAAAATTGCAAGATGCGGGAGAATATTCGAGCATGCGGAGATTGATGATTGGACGATTATGGAAACTATGGATCATTTGGAGAAGCCAAATTGGGTTTAAATTGAAGAAAACTTGAAGAAAAATGGGCTTGGATCTGATTGGACTCGAACTGGGCCAAGTGGGCTAAGCTATGGTGGCCCAAACCTCAAAGATGCTACATCCAGGGGCCACCCGCGCAACAGCACGCGGGTCGCGCAACCTCCTTCAGGGGCAATTCCGGAAATTCTTCATTTGAGCTATATGGCGAAGTTTGGTGTGCCACTTTTCAATACTCTTGGACATTCGATTTGTGGAGATTCTCTCTGGAGTTTTGAAGACTTTTGAAGGCCAAGAACACTTGAAGAACATCATATTTTTACCTCTTGATTCTTGCTTAATGTTTGGTATAATCTTCTATAACTTTGTTTCTTTGGGTTTAGCATTACTTGGCTAAACTAATCTTGGTTGAGTTTTGGTTAATCCTTTGAATTTTTGTTGAATGTTGAAGAATCCATTGCTTGGCTAAACTGAGCCGGCGTCTGCGAAAAAGTCGTCTCCACCAAACAACGTTGTCATTGATATTTCTGAAGATGAGGGAACTGAGAAAGAAGATGCACCAACTCCTGATGCTCAAATAGCTTCAGAACATGAAAAGAAGTTAGGTCATATTCAAGATGATGTGGAAATGAATGTTGATATGGTAGAGAATGTTGGGGAAGACAAGAATGACTCCTTTTGTGATCTTGACCTCATAGGTTTCGATCATGATGATATTGCTGCTTCCTTAGCTAGCAGTGCTAACGTGGTGTCACACGAGAATCTTGACTCTATTTTCAACAATGTCGATGATGTTGTTCCTCTGACAACTGAGACAAGGAAGTCAAGTGAGACTTTTGAGACTGAAACTCCAACTTCAGGGCAAATGGCTAATGTTTCAATTCCTATGGAGATAGTTATGGGATGTTCTCCTGCTGTATCTGTTTCTCCTACAGCTGAGCCGTTTGTGAGTGTTTTTACAAGACAGTCTGACCAACCCCCGTCAAAAAGGCAAAGAAGAGATTTGAGGCAGGGCAAAGTAATCCCAAGACTTGTCAGCAGCCTCCCAGTACCCCCTATTGTTACTGCTACTACCAGTCTCGCCACTACTAAGATGTTCGCAACGAGTTCAAGCCCTGTGTTTGATGTTGGTGGTTCCTCTGCTCCAACTGGTTTTTCAACTCCTAGGTATAATCGTGATGATGCATCCGAGAGATTGGCGTTAAATATGGCAGAAAAAGAACTTATGACGCCAAATCCTCGAGGCAAGGGTGTTTCTATAGGAGAAGGTCGTTCTAGGGGCGATAACCTAACTCTTTCTGGTCTTCAAAAGGAAATATCAGTTCTGAGCCAAAAGAATATTGAGCTAGATATTCAAGTGACGGAGCTTCATTCTGAAAATGCGAAGCTCAGTATTCAAGTTTCTGAGTTGCGGTCTGATAAAACAAGTCTTGGGGTGCAAGTGGCTGAACTTACGAAAGATAAAAAGCTGAAGTCCAAGCAGATCTCTGACCTACAAGATCATTTCAACTTGCTAACTTCAAGCTATTTTTCACTCAAAAAGAAGCTTGAAGAAGATTTTGGAGACAAGTATCAAACATCCGTTGAAGAACACATGATTAATCTTCATGTGCAAGCTTTCCCAGTTGATTTGCCTGTCGGTCAATCATCTGGTGTTGCTAGTCAAGGTGATGATGAGCCTCCTCAGGCTCCCCATGTGACAGAAACCGTTTGTCGTGATCAGGAGGAAGAAGTGAAGAAAGGGCAACTATCGTTCAAGAGGAACCCTAATCAAAATGCCTCGTGGGACGAACCATTAATCAATATGACAGATCTTGAAGTGATTCGTTTCCGAGATACATTTGGGGATTGATCGGGAGTTGCTTCTTGGGGATTCCATGATCCCCTAAAGATGTGGATTGTGATACGAAAAAGTGGTAACTCTGAGTTGTACAGAGATAGCCATGATTTTAGTTCATTCATGAGGATTGACTTGACAGAGTTGTCTCGAGATCCCTTAATCAATCTAATGAACAATCCACAAGTAACTCAATTCAAGCATTTCCTGGATGATCAAGTAAAAAAGGGGTTTCCTTCCATGTCGACTGTAGAATCTGTGATTTTTTGTCACAACTAGAAATTTTTGGTGCCTTGTAACTACAACACTTATGTCAACTATGAATCAAAAACATGAAAGCATGCATGATGCTTACTCTATAACAACATAATTTCAATCAAACACTTCATACAAGCACTACAAATAGTCAACAAATAATTGGAAACCCTAGAAGTCCTTGTTTAAGTCCATTTTGGACTAGGACTTCCTTATTGGGCCCAATGGACCAATAAGCTTCCAATTGGAATATCATGGGCTTAGATCTCTTAAATGGGCTCTAATTGGACCCACTTTCATTTATTTTAATATTTTGGGCCATATTGGGCCTAGAATGAAACAAAATACCTAAATGGACATTATTGGGCCATAACTAACCTAATTAGCCCTAATAAGCCATAAAAATCATTTCTTGATTTACTTTGGGCCAAAAGCTATCTAATTGAACCATAATGTGGGCTTACGCACTCAAGGCCCAATTTTCTTTCTTCCTTCCCCCTTCTCTCGGCCCAACTACACAAAATGGAGAGGAAGAGTTGACTTTTAAGGTTGCCACCTCATTTATACACCACATACTTCCATGCATGGACCAACATGCATCTAAGATAGTCACCTCAACTCTCTCTCTTCTTCTTCTTGATTCTCGGCCGAGAGGAGACACACACACACTCACAAAATTCATTCCAACTCTTTCCAAATTCCCTCAAGAACACTTGCACTCATTCTTCAAAATTTCGAGATCTAGAGCTTTTCAAGGAGTTTCTTCCACAAAAATCATCATTCAAGGTAAGTTGGAGCTTAAATCTATGATCTAACTCACTTCTTTTCATCAAAAATCACCTCTTAATTCATTCAAACTCATGATCTTGCACCTTAGAAGCATCCAAGTTCGAGATCCTCAAAGAAAGGTTGCTAGGATCGAATTCTTCTTCATCTTTTCCTTCCAAAACCGAAACCACACCCAAGGTGAGTTTCATACCCCCTTATTTTCGGTTTTTATGAGTTTTTATAGGGGAGAATACAAGTAAATGTGTAGATCTATGTATAAAATTATGCTATGTGTGATTTGATGCATGTATGTGTGTGATATTATGTGTTTTGTGATGTATATGTTATCAAAAAGTTTGTAAAAACCGAGATCTAAGCCATGAGAAGACAAATAAACATAACTTAAGTTATTATACACTAGTCAAGTCAAGAAAAATGGCTTATAAGGTCATGACGAACATAATCTTATATTAAACCCATTTTGGGCTTAAAATGTCAAAAATACAAAACTTAGGGTACAAAGCGACAATTTATAGTTTCAGGAGGGTCAAAAGGTTCCAAAATTTTCTGTAATAATTTTTCTGAACAACAACATTTTTGAGGGACTTAAATGTAAATTTTGAACTTAATGGGCTATATTTGGGCTTTTCGGCCCAATAAGCCTCAAAATGCGAGATTTATAAGTTTGAGGGGCTGAAAATGAAATTTTCTGTAAAACAGGGGATTTGAAGTGTATTAAAACTATTTCAAAGGTCAAAAATGCTTTTTAAATTCAAAAAGGATCAAAAATGTAAAAATTTTCTATTTTGGGCCAAAATTGTAAAATTTGCGAAGCTGGGGGTTTTAACCCAAAAAACATCATTCTGGAAGGGCTAAAGTTGTTTACAAAATAAATTTGGGTTAAAAATGTCTTTTCAACAAGTTTATGATACAAAAGTTTCAAAATAATGTTTTAAGGACTAAAATGAAATTCTTTTATATAAAGGACTAAAAGTGTTATTTTTATAAAAGAAAGGTTGTGAAAAGGTAAAAATCTTAATTTTAAACAAATTAATTCATTAAGACAAAATACAAGATCCACGACTACCGACGAAACAGAAAAACAAATACACTCTCAACCACAAATATCGTTACAAAACAAATTGATTCGGTCTCGAATCAATAACAAAACCAAAAATCAATAACCCAAGTAATTCGTTAAACACGCGATAACTATGATGAGTCAACATACAAACTTTGGGCTTGAAAGTTTCAAATCATGCTTGTTGGGCCTTGCTAGCCCAATAACATGTTCTTTGGGCCCGAAGGGAATACGCTTACGTGTTAATGGGCCTTATATGACCCAATTCCATGTAAAAGGAGTTCAATAGCTCTAATGTGTTATTGGGCCCTAATGGTCCATTAGTACTGCTAGTGAGGTCGAGAAGTTAAATGCGAGTTGGGCCAAGTGCTTTTCGCATTCCCGATAGCCTTGAATAACTTATGGAAATAAAGGGGGCTTCGTACCCTCCTTTCTCCTCGGTTGACCGGCTTATGAGAATTCAAGTAAACAGATTCGTGGCGTTAATCAAGAGAAGTCAGAGCAGTTGGATTAAGTGAGTAGTACGGACGACGCCTTAAGGATTGTTCGTAATCTGTAGTTATAAACTAGTCATTTTCACTAATGCGTGATTGTAACAACTCACAAACCGTAATTAATCCAATGTCACCTGGGTAATCAAAAACATTCGTCGTATCAGTATAATAATAAACAAGTCATGCAATTTACGTATTGGGAAAGCATCGGGTTTTCCCGGGAAGTTCAACATTTTCACCTATGTGATGTATACTAAGTTCAACAATTATACATGTTTTCAAAATCGACAAGCATATTTTCGGATCTTCACACTTTTTATAAACAAATACTCTTTTCAGAAAATATCGGATTTTCTGGGTTTTTTCAAACTTCATAAAAATCATTTTTCCATAACATTACTTATGAAGTCACCAAATTTCATATGCTGACGTTTTTCCAAAATAACTTGTATTCTCAGGTAACAGGTAAGCCGAAGAATAAGTATCAAGTTATGTCATGGTGTTTTGCTTAGATTATCTATCGAACAGTTTATGTTATGAAATTGTAATGTTTAAAACAATGTACTGAATGTAAACAATATCAGTTGTAATATTTCAATGCATGGTGATGAATGATTTTATGATTCATGTATAATCATTGTGATGGTATTCCATTTAAGTCACAAGAGCCCTCGGACGTTTCCGCCGTCCGGTTCAGGGGTGTGACATTTTTGAACATCCAGATGTTTTGGATCTCTCTACCGACAAGCCATTACAAGTAGTAATGTGGCCCGCAACAAAACAGGTTAAACAGTTTCCGGTGCTTCAAGTTTATCAGGATGGGTTTCTTGGTTCGTTGGAGTGCTGGGTCTTTGACGAAATTACTTCTGGTGCAATCCTTAAACTCAAAAATGGATGCATCAGACTCTATGATCGAAGAGACCTGTTGCAATTCCGGAAGTGGGATATTCATTATCTTAGCAACTTTCAAATCAAGGTTGTTGAAGATATATATGAAGACGGTGCGAAAGCGTATACGACGATGGTTGCTGAAATGTTGAACAAACGCATGTGGAATGGAGCTATGGGGCAGATGGATGTTATGATAGTCAACAAAGGATGACCTTGGGCTAGTCCAAACCAAGGGGGAGATTGAAGGGCTTAGAAGAATCGTTTGGTCTAGGTTTTGCAGTTAGTAATAGGGGTGTGTTTATAGTTAGCTGTTAAATTTTGGTTTACGGTTGTAATAGAGTTTACGGCCGTAAACACCTTACGGCCATAAACTCTTCACGGTCTCGGGTGTATAAATAGTGGGTTGTGTCAGATGATTTTGGTTGTTGATGCCTTTTGTGTTCACGGTTCCCACCAAGTTGTATCAGACGTTTAAAGCTACAAAACGTATGCAAGCTTGGTTTGTTACTTCTTTGCTTATGAATTCGTTTTGTGTGCTTGTTGTTTGCTTTTGATCTCTGGTAAGATCCGATTTTGGGCCTTACATTGAGATTTGGTGAAAAGCATTAACATCCACATCCTACAAAGTAAGAATATAAGTTAAAATATATCAAAGTAAAAAAAAGTTGTTTTTATTTAACAATTAAGTCAAAAGCACATTAAGTGTAACAACCCGAAATTTTTTGCCTTGTAAAGTCAAGTCAATCAACCTTAAGTCAGACTCGTTCCTGCTTTCTTTTAGCACTATTTAGAGTCTGTTTGCGTGTTCTAAGCCTAGTACATTCAAGGAATGAGTGTTAGGAATTACCTACTGGAGTCACTGTACAACATTTTAGCCTTAAACACCACTAAAAGGAGTTCACAGCCACAATACATGAGTTTACGGGCGTAAACTCATGGTTGGCCGTAAACTCCACCCTTAAGTCTCATTTCCTTCACTTTTCTTTCATTATTACACTTTCTACTCAAGAAACTTCCATTCTCTCTCAAGTATCATCGAGCCTTTCACTTTGATCTTCAAAAACATAAGTGTTTCTTCCATCTTTGAGTTCTTATTCTTCTTAATCATGTATCATACTTTGATTCCATCCACAAAAATCAACTCTTTTGTCTAGATCTCCATAATCATCATCTTTCACCAAGAACACACACTTGTTCTTGGTGACCGAAAACTCCTCAAAGGCCCTCAAAAGTGTGAGTATTCCATCTATCATCTAGTTAGGCATGTTAATCACTAGATCATAGTCTTGAAACATCACCAATCTCATAAACATCATGAGTTTACGTCCATGGAATCTCCCTTGGCCGTAAACCCATGATTTGGACACATTTTGGCCGTAAACCCTTCTCATATCCAAGCACTAGACCTTTAACCGTAATGGATGATAGATAGGACCTTAAACCACTCTCTTTTGCATAATGTTCATGAGTTTATGGCCGTAAACTCCTTGCTGGGCCGTAAACTCATCTATCTTGGACGTAAACACGAAGTGTGTGGCCGTGAACCTTGTTTGATACAATCACATATGATTCAACACTTCATTTCAAGTGTTTCCTAGTCCCTAAGGTTGTTTCCTTGCATATTAGTTGTTTAAAACACTAAATTCATGTCATTATATGCCATTATATGTCATTAGGACTCGTTTGTGTCTTGGGAATACATTTGTGGAACTTCTCATCCTTACGCAAACCTTTGATTGAATTACCCACATAAGGTGATTTCATACCCCTATAATCAATCTTTTAAATTGTTTTAAATGCTTTTAAGGGGGGGGGGAGAATACAAGTTGAACACAATATTAATTGTGTAAATGTTTTGTTATAAACATCTTTTAAAGGATTGCTTATGTTTTATTAAGTGATCAAAATGTTTCAAAAACTCTTTTAAATTTATGTTACCTTATAGTTTACAAACCCCGTTTTCAAAGTACAATCATAACTTAGTAGATAAAATGAGTCTTCTCTTCAAGTTTGTATCAACTCAAGTAATCATAATAGTAAACTATAATAGGTATAGTTTAGGGGTTCAGTTCATACTATAACATATAGAACATACTATAAAGAGAAACAGGGAGGAAGATACAATACACGATAATAGAGAGAACATGCTAAATACTATAACATAAGAACAAATCATGATTAACAGCATTATACCAATGATCACTAACTCATTACTCTAAATAAAGGTGATAATAAATGTGGTATACAAGAACACGATAACCTTAATGTGAGACTACCTCACGGCTCAATAATTTGTTTGCTGAAGTCGTGTTTTGTAACCAGAATCTCTTGGAGGAAGAGCGTATAGACTAAGGAGTACCAGGTATGGGTCAGGTCATAGTATACAAATTCAATACATCATTATCTAGTACAGAAACATACTTTTCAGATAGATAATGAGTAAACTAAACTAGAAAATTACCAGCAATGGATTTAATCCATTTTATTAAACCGGTATAACATAAAGGACCTTAAGTGGTTAATTCAATTATACCTTAGTCTATACACACAATCGATTATTTGTTTACTCTGGGTTTTATATAACTTGTATCCATTTAATACTCATAGAAAGGATTGTAGAGTCATTTTTACTTATCTTTCATCAAAGCGGGAATAAGGGTTTTCTTAAAGAAGATTAATCAAATATAAAGGAACTATTGCAGTTAACTCCATGAGTACCAAGTGAATACGCGAGGGTTATATACACCGATGATCTAACAAACAATGGGAGGTGTGCCTTCCGCCTCATTCCCTGTTCCTTGTTTGGTTGTGGGTTTAGGGCAAATACACACAATTGATTGTTTGTTTACTCTGGGTTTTATATAACTTGTATCCATTTAGTAATCATATAAAGGATTGTAGAGTTATTTTTACTTATCTTTCATCGAAGCAGGAAATATAGGATTTTCTGGAGGAACATGCAAACTTTTCTAAAAAGAACTTACAACTTACTTACATCACTAAAATCTTATGAACACACCCGCTTAAATGCTGATCTACTCTTTCAAAATAACTTGTATTCTCAGGAAGCTAGTAGACGGGTACGCGCTTTGGGATTCAGAAGATGGAGCATAATATTGATGTCTTGTTTTGTTATTTACATATGTAGTCTATGTTTTAGGAACCACATACTTTGTAAACACTTTCTTTCTAATGAAATGGTTGTTTATTACTTTGATTACTATGATGGATGTCTTGTGATACTAAACATGACGTCATCCGCCGTTCCGGTTTGGGGGTGTGACAATAAGTCATTAACAATTTAACAAACTATTAAACTACCAAATCAATTAAGTTCTAAACAATTTAACAAACTTTCAAACTACCAAATCAATTAAGTCTTTAACAATTTAACAAACCACCAAATTCATAACAAATGAATGAAGCACTTAACAAATAAGCAAAATACCAAACTACCAAAACTTAATTTAAAAATGGATTAAGTCCTTAACAATTAAGTCACAAGCACATTTAGTCCTTAACAATTAAACCAACTATCAAACCACCAAATCAATTTAGTCCTTAACAACTTAACAAACTACCAAACTACCAAATCAATTAAGCCTTTAACAAATTAATAAACTATCAAACTACCGAATTCATAACAAATGAATTAAGCACTTAACAAATAAGCAAAGTGTCAAACCATCAAAATTTACTATAAATGCATCAAGTTCTTAACAATATAATAAAGTACCAAGCTACCACATTCTTTTAGAGTTTAATAAGTACATGTGTTGGTTGCGGTGCTTGTGACTGTAACTGCACTGGGAGGGAGAACTTGTACCTGCCGCGGAAGGCTTAGGCACGATGCCTCTCATATGTCCTCTTCGAGCACCTAACACCTTTTGAAATACGAAAATCCAATCAATGATGTTTGGATCGCCACTGGAGTCGGCTATGTGTTGAGTTTGTAAAGAAACCTCAGCAAGTAAATCATTTTGTATTTCACAAATATTGTCAATATACTTAAAAAACACAAAAAAAACAACATTATACTTCATTTTAAAGCAATAAAAACTTACATATTGTTCTTTGAGTAACGGGTCAATGAAGTCCCCTTGTTTATTGACATTCCCATGGTGAAATGCTTCAAGTTTATTCAAATTCTGTTTAACATTAAAAAGATATGTTATGTTTGAATAAAGATTACAAAATATGTTATAATTGAATATAAATTATTGTAACTTACATTCTTGAAACAAGCACTACCATAGCTACACGTCCCTCTACGATTCTTAATTACTTGCTTCTTCTGGTATTCTTTGTCTACATGGGATCGTTTACTATGCATATCTATTAAGAATTGGTCAATAGTAGCACTCCAATGCTCCGGAACCAGACCTATGGGTGTTCGAGCCCCTGCTGTCTCCACATCTATGTCCATATCAATAAACTTACTTTTTGTGATACTTTTCTGACCTCTGTACCGCAAACATATCCGATTGTTCAGTGACACCCATAAAATTGTAGCATCGGGATCATTTGAAATGGTTTGAAAATTAAAAAGTATCTACAAAAAATAGAGAAGTTAAAAATAAATGAAAATTAAACATGTTAAATATAACTTTACAAATAATTTACCGAAAGATGCATAAACATGCAATTCCTTTCGACTTCAGGAACTTCATTCTAGGCGTTCGTATCCAACGCTATGTCACACCAAATATAACACCGTACCATCCGAATGAAGTATTCATAAACATCCTCGATCGGCATAAAAGTATTGTTGCCAAATACTATTTTTAGAGGTCGTCTATCGTTTGCTTCGAATAACAATGCATTTTCTTGTTTACTGTCATGCCTCTTCGTTTGGGAGGTACAACTGCATCAAAAAGTATTACTCACTATAGTTTTTTATACACATACAATATGAAATACAATGAATTAAAATAAATCATAATTACCATCTATCTGGTGAACACGAAAACCTCCACCGAACGGATGTGGTGGTTCATCACCGTTGTCATCTCCATGGCCCATCACAGCAGCCATAAGATGGAGCAATGCAATCCAAAAAGATCTTCTAAAATTATGACACAAAGGGAATATATATATATATATATATATATATATATATATATATATACATACAATATAATATGACATTAAATGACATTGTACTTTAACTGACATTGTCAATTATAGCATACTACTTTTGCATATATACCAAATATACATATACATATACCAATTACACATATACACATGATTTCTATTTGTATGCATATAAATACACATATACACACTTAACAAATACAAATACAACTTCCATATACAAAACTTTCAAATACAAATCATATACAATAAAACATATATACCAAACACACACAATTTATGCATATATACAAATCCAATTCTTTGAACTTGGAAAAACAACTTTCATGTAACAACATGAATATAAAATTTCATAAAACAAGTTCATATACAAATTTCATATAACACTTACAGTTCATATACAAATTTCATATTGTGTATGAATTTCATATATAAATTTTATGTACAATTCATATACACTTTCGATTCAAATAAAAATTTCATATAACAAGTTCATATACACATTATACATGCATAACTGAGAAATACAACAAGTAGGTGGAGAAATTCAACATGAAAAACACACATGTGGCTGGAAAATCCAACTACTGGCGTACTAGTGATGGTGGTCACCTAAAAACAACTTCTTTGTGGTGGTGGTGAAAGTTATGGTGCTTAATCAGCCAAAATTCAAGAAGTAAGTGGACGAATTGAGCTCAAAACAGAAAGAGTAACAAGAATTAAGCTGGAAAAATGCACATGTGGCCAGAAACATCAATTGGTGGTCACTGACTATCGCTATTGATCTGGTGGTGGTGGATGTTGTGGCCCTTAATCAAGTAAAATTCAACACATTAGTAGACGAATCGAGCTCAGAATAGAAAGCTGGAGAGAAAGTTTGACATATTTGTTGGATTAGGTGTCTAAGTTCATAACTACTTCTGGAATGTACTTAACCCAGTTAGCATGGTCCATTTGGGTTGCATGGCATTGCAACACTTGGATAGACTAAATGAGAGAAATAACACTTAAGGTTTATTAATATATTATAAGCTCTAATATATTAATAATATTATTTAATTAGTATTGATGATGAATTAATTTAGAATTAATTAAGTGATCAAAGGAGACTAATTAAATATATGGGGTTGATTGTGCAAATTATCTATTCTTGTAAAGTTGGGCTAATGGTCCATGGTTTTTACGGATTGGGATAAACCCATAAGGTGCTCCATGGATAGTCCATGGAAGTTACAAACCCATGGATCATGGAATATGAAAAGCCATGACAATTAAGGTTTACATGGTGTAACCCTACTTGTGACACAACTATATAAAGACCCCATGTTAACCAAAATCGGACACTACAAGCAAGTAATAGAGGGCTATCTGATTTTGAGGTGTAAGTGTACTTCTCTCAAAGTTATTCTAAGTGTTGTGGTGTTGTGTGATACATTTAAGTCATCACACTTAGGGTGCTAGGCTCACAAGGTTTTCACGGAATCCAAGAAACTAAAAGGTATGTTCTTCTACTAGCAATTATGTTTTAAAGTTCCCCATGCCATGCTAGTTAAGTTATGAACCTTGGAAAATCATTTTGCATATATCTTAGTAAAACATAGATCCAAGGTTTCTAGGGTTGCATGTACACCTTAGGAGTGTTAGAATGCTCAAAACCCTTCAGTGGTATTAGAGCCTATGTTTGCTTATTTGATACTTGATGCAAACTTGTTAAGAAAATCGACAAAACTATTTTCTGTCTGGGTGAAATCGCCGAGTCCCTGGGGGGACTCGACGAGTCCAAGCCTTTCTTCAACGAACTCGGTGAGTCAGTTTGTGCACTCAACGAGTTGGCTTGTCAGAGTGTAGTTTTTCGAATTTTGCTACTGGAAATGGACTAGAAACACTACCCTAAACTGTTTTGGTGTTGTAAAAGTTGTTTGACATGGTGTAATGGTTGTGCTATTCCATTTTCAATGGCTAATATCATAATTTAAAGTTTTGTACGTTTTATTTATTATTCTTGAAATTGTTGGTATGAACATTCATGAACTTATGAGTTTAGAAGATCATAGGAATTATTTGTAACTTGCTTGGTACGTTAATTCTTGATCTTGATGTGTTTTAATGGAATCAATAATTTGTCCTCAAGTTATGGATTACCAAAAGTCACTCTTTTAAAGTCCATTATTAAACACATTGGTTACATTAAATGAAAAGTCTCTTATTTTATTTATCCATTTACTCATAAGTTATGAAAGATGAAAAGTTTTGAAAGTTATAAAACTTTCCCTCAAGTTTTGGAACATGTAAAGTCTCTTTAAAAACTTTAGTTCCAACCCCTACAATTTTAAAAGTTAAAATTCAACCCGTATACTTTATAATATTATAAGTTAATATATATATATATATATATATATATATATATATATATATGTATAAAAACTAGAAGTCGTTCTACCGTTAGTAGGCCTCATTCATGAAGCCGGTCTATAAGGTGGGTATAAGCTTAATGGGTGTCCACTCTCACCCATCGCTTCCTTAACTGGTGGAGAGTCGTTAGCCGAATGGGTAGGTCAATGACTTTAATTCTCATTAAAAGTATAATGATTCTAAAGTAACTAAATTTTTTTATAAATTCCCAATCTTAGTTACTTTAGGAAAATGTGAATAAGGTGCTAACCCAAGAAATTACACTTTGCACTTTGTTTAAGTCGTTAGTGGAGCATATGTGGTTAACCGGCACACTAACTTGGACTTAACAAGGTATACAATGGGTGACTTAAGGTTTATTATATGTCGGTGGAGCGTGTGTGGTTAACCGGCACATCGATTGAGTGATAAACATTAAGGGTACCAAGTAATTTGCATGGTTACTTCAGACCTTGTTTTGTAATCCTCGGCATCCCAGTCACAAAACTTGAAGGGCACACTTGAGATTGAAACATGTCATTGAAAAGTTCAATGAATCTAAAAGAATCTAGAAGTTTCAAAACCAATTAAAACCTAATTATTTATTTCGTTTTTCATGGTGGAAATTAGTAAATCGTCATTCACCTACCTTCAAATATTTTATAGCTTGGATTACGACATCCCTCTTATAAGTTATAAAATATTGTGTTGGGTCCTAGCCTTAATATTGCATTTGGGTGTTTTATTAAGGACTATCTTTATATGTAATCTAAACTTGTCTTTCTTCTTTTTCAGATGTCTTCAAAAAATGTTGCTTCTGGCTCTGAGCCTACTCGCTCCTTCTCTCTCATGAACCTTTGTGGGAGAGTCATCTTTAATGGTTCCAACTTTATGGATTGGATCCAGAACATCATGATGGTCACTTGTTTCGAGGACAAGGAATATGTCCTCGACAAGGAGCTTAAGGAACTTGATGAGCGTCTGCTACTCCAGAGGAGATCGCTGAATTCCAGACTCATGAGAGATATGCCATAAAAGTGGCTTGTATCATGGTGGTCAGGATGACAGTCAAGCTCCAAAAGTCCAATGAGGACTATTACCTTTTTTAGATGCACTAGGACTCGCCAAGAGAGGTATGATATCATCTGTTCCATGATAACATCCTGGATGAAGGATGGTGAACCCATCACTGGCCACTAGCAAAAAATTCAAAGGTATGTGGACCAGTTGTTGAAGCAAAATGTGAACTTCCTTGAGGATTTGGCAATTGAAATCATTTTGCACTGCTTACCTTCTTGTTTTGATCAATTCCGAATGACATACCACATGAACAAGGAGGAAGCTACACTCAGCAAACTTCAAGGACTCTTGAAGACCGCTGAAAGTGGTCTTAAGGGTAAGTTGGTTGTTACTACTCCTACTCCTACTGCGGCCCCTATCTTGGCAATCGAGCAAGGCAAAGGGAAGAAGAGGAAGAGCGCTTCGAAGGGTACCAAAGGAAATTCCCTTGATGGCTCCTCTTCAAGTGGAACAAAGAATGGCTCTATCACTCCTTCTCCTAACCCTAAAGAGGCTGAATGCTTCTATTGCCAAGAAAAGTCACACTGGAAGCGAAACTGCCCAATGTATTTGCAAGATGTGAAGGATGGGAAAGTGAAACCCAACCATGCAGGTATTTGCAGTATAAAGTCTAATAAATCACCCCGTTCTAATTCTTAGGTCCTTGATACCGGTTGTGGTATTCATATTTGTTCTAATTTGCAGGGACTAAGAAGAAGTGAGGATGTGAAGCATGGGAAAATAAGCTTAATTATGGGGAATAGGAAAGCTTCACCTGTCACCAGGATTGGAGTTTATACTTTGTTGCTAAGTAGTGGGTTATCATTAGATTTGAATAAATGTTGTTACTCTTCTAAAATGGCGGGGAATATTATTTCTTTTATCCTTTGTACAAACAAGGGTTTACCTTTTCTTTTGATCATGAATATGGTAGTATTAATGCTTTCTTTAATAATATTTTTATTTCAAAGCATTAACTTGTGATGGTGTGTATGAAGCTGTGTTTGTTGTAGATAACCTAGGAAATAATGTGTTGTGTATTGATTCTTCAACTAACTTGGATAAAGCATCATTGTGGCATTTTAGTCTTGGATATGTAAGCAAGAAACGCACAGGCCAACTCCAAAAGGATGGAGTTTTGTAGTCATTTGACCTAAAGTCGGATGATAGTTGTGAATCTTGTCTACTTGGAAAAATGACAAAATCACCCTTCATTGGTTCTTGTGCTAGGGGTGAAGGTTTGTTAGATCTGGTACACACTGATGTGTGTGGACCCTTCAGAACCGCCACAAGTGATGCTAACCACTTCTATGTGAATTTTACTGATGATTTTAGTACATATGGATATGTCTAATTAATCAAGCATAAGTCAGAAACCTTTGAAAAGTTCAAAGAGTTTAAGCAGGAAGTGGAGAATCAATTGGGCACGAACATTAAGATGCTTCGATCCGATCGAGGTGGTGAGTATCTTAGTACATAGTTCCTTGCCTACCTTAAGGAATGTGGGATTGTCTCACAATTGACACATTCCAGGACACCACAACTTAATGGTGTGGCTGAGAGGCGTAATCAAACCTTGTTGGACATGGTTCGTTCCATGATGAGTCGAGATTCGCTACCAATTTCATTTTGGGGGTATGCCTTAGAGACTGCCGCCTATATTCTTAATCTAGCCCCAACCTAAAAGGTTGCCAAAACACCTCATGAGATGTGGACCGGAAAAGTTCCCAATCTAGACCACATTAAGATTTGGGGTTGCGAGGCTTTCGTGAGGCGCGAGACTCATGATAAGCTCGAACCCCGAAGTGAGAGGTGTATTTTCATCGGCTACCCACAGAAATCCTTTGGTTACCTCTTCTAAAGACTTAGTGATAATGTGGTCTTTATAGCAAGGAAGGGAGTCTTTCGTGAGAGAGAGTTCATAAGCCAAAGAAATAGTGGGAGCCAAATTGACCTTGAAGAAATTCAAGAGTCAAGTGGTGAAGGAACCTCAAATCCTAGCAATCAACCTGAGGAAGAAACTCTTGTTGATCTGACTGATGAGTGTGTACCTCTGAGGCATTCCACGAGAGTTAGGAATACACCTAAGCATTACTATGGTTTCCATATTACTGCGGAAGGTGATACACTTATTAGTGATAACACACTGATTGGTTTGGAAGAACCTAACAGTTACACGGAAGCCATGGCAGACCCTGAGGCTGCTATATGGAAAGAGGCTATGGACAACGAGATACAGTCCATGGATGACAATCAAGTTTGGAACATGGCACCAGGTCGTAAGACAGTCGGGTGCAAATGGATCTTCAAGAAGAAGATCGAAATGGATGGTAATGTACACAAGTATAAGGCGCGACTGGTTGCAAAGGGCTTTTCTCAAACTCCGGGAGTTGATTATGATCATACCTTTTCACCAGTAGAAAATATTAAGTCTATTAGGGTTATGTTAGTCATTGTTGCATTTCATGATTATGAAATATGGAAAATGGATGTCAAAACCGCTTTCCTTAATGGAAAGTTGGCTGACGGTGTTTACTAAGTCAACCAGAGGGTTTTGTCAGTTCAGAGTACCCTAATAGAGTATGTAAGCTTGAGAAATCCATTTATGGACTGACACAAGCGCCTCGCGGATGGAATCTTTGTTTCGATGAAAAAGACAAAGAGTTTGGATTTTCGAGGAGTGAAGATGAATCTTGTGTATATGTCAAGGCTAGTGGGAGTATAGTTAGCTTTTTGGTATTGTATGTGGATGACATACTGCTCATGGGAAATGACATCCCAACTTTGCAGGAGGCTAAGTCCTGGCTTGGGAAGTGTTTCGCTATGAGGGACCTTGGAGAAGATGCGTATATCCTAGGGATAAGGATTTTGAGAGACAGGAGTAGAAGACTAATTGGACTTAGTCATAGTACCTACTTGGATAAGGTGTTGAATAGGTTCAACATGCAGAATTCCAAGAAAAGGAGAGTTGCCGATCCAAAGTAATGCTAGATTGAGTAAGACTCAGAACTCGAGTACAAAGGCTGAGATAGCTGAGATGAGTTATGTACCATATGATTCCACTATAGGCTCGATCATGTATGCTATGACTTGTACTCGTCCTGATGTGGCCTTCGCATTGAGCATGGTTAGCAGAGATCAGAGGAACCCTGGCAAGGCTCACTGGACTACAGTAAAGAACATTCTTAAGTACCTTCGGAGGACTAAGGACTGGGTCCTTACCCTCGGTCGGAGTGATCAATTAAGAGTAGTAGGGTATAGCGATGCTAGCTTCCAGACTGATAGGTACCATGTAGGACCAGTATTCATTAGGTTAGAGCTTTGGTGTTAGCTGCTACTTGCAAGGTGAGTCTTCTCACTATATTACCTATATGGTAGTATATGTTGGCCAGTTGGGTATTAGCTATTGGTTATTGCTATTTGTGAACTGCGTTGCTGATAACTCGTGGACTATGGTGACTCCATGGTATTACTGATAGTCCTTAGGGTTGTTGATAGCTGTTGAGGTGTGTTGTTAAGCTATTGGGCGTTCTGTTGGGCTACCGAGAACTACAGATAGTCCCTATGGTTGTTGTTAACCCATAGTTGATTATATTTTGTGTTCTATGTGACATTCTAGACTATTGATAGTTCCAGGGTTGCTTATAAAACATTGCTAATTATTACATTGTGTTGTATTAGATATTTTGGGGGCTTGCTAAGCTTTGTTCTTATAGTTGTGGATTAACTATTTTATAGGAACTAGCTGATTGTGAAGGCGGGACTGTACACACACATCAGTAGATTTATTATTTGAGTTTCCGCATTGTCTTTGTAAAATCTTATTCCCGAATAATGGTTATAAACAAATTGTTTCACTCAGATGTAATTTTATTAAAATGGAATTTTGAATTACACTAAAAATAAAAAATTTAACCAAGGATTTTGGAATGTTTTAATGTCATGGGCTTAGGCTACAAAGCGGCCACCTCGTGCCAACTTGCTTACCACCTTGTGGTGACTCCCACCTTGTGGAAATCTGCTTGCCACCTCGTGGTGACTCCCACCTCGTGGAAACTTGTTTGTCACCTAGTGGCGAAGGGTTTTCACCCAACTCCACTCAAGCTTCAAACAATCAAAACCTCTTTGTTTCAACTATGATTTTGACATTCTTTATATACACGTGAAGGTATTGACAAGCCCCACAATCCTATTTAATTACTTTTGAGTTAGTACGTCTAGAAATGAAAAATAATCCATGAAAGACACCTGAAATATTAGTTTTCCCAATTTACGTTTTTGCTTTAAAGCACAATTCGAGGTCTTTAGTCACTTAACTAACATTATCAACATCCGATAGGGACTAAACTTTATTCCCTTGAACCCTAAGACTTTTGTTTGATGAATTTAAGTTCACTATCCCAACGTTAGAAACATTCCAAAACTAGGTCTTACAACCACCCATTAAAACAGTACAGCTATGTTCAAAGTATATATATATATATATATATATATATATATATATATATATATATATATATATATATATATATAGAGAGAGAGAGAGAGAGAGAGAGAGAGAGAGAGAGACGCTACGTGTTGACATTTTTTAATATTTCAAGAATATATACTTCGATTCATAAATAAATTTTACTAAATTAATTTGTGAATGATCAAATTGTTAACATAGTAAGTAATATTCACATTGTGAATCTTAATAACTGAATTATATATATTTCAGATGCGTAGTGTGAAAACGACCAGATCAATTTGAAAAATAAGTATATCAATATTGATGTATCTATAGTGGAAAAAAAATTGAGATATTTTGTATATTAAATTTTTTAGATAAAAAATAAAGCTAAATATTAAAACAAATAACAAAAAATAAAAAATTGGATTTTTTTTTCCAAAAAAAGTTTATTTTTATATATCAACCTGGATTTCTATGGAAATTGGATAAAAGATTTTGAAATTTTATCTATTCGGTTTTTTCGATATTAAATTTATTTTAAATATTAAAAAAGGTAAAAATTTTCTTTGATATCGAACTTCGAAATGTCCATCCATTTTCTTTAACAATCAAAATTATTCCATTTGTTATACTAACTTCATTTCATATTTACCAGCCATTTTTATTTTTGAAATATTTATTCTTAAATTTTGACATTAAACATTTTTGTTTTTATATATCATACTTGATGCAAAATATAAAGGTTGATAGTGTTTTAAATGTTTTTTCATTGTTATAAGTTTTACTAAGTAATATATAATACACGTAAAAATATTTAAGGTAAAAATTGAAGAATAAAGACATTAAAAATAAACAATGGACAATATATATGGTATGATTTAAAAGGATTCCATGTTAAATTGTAACATCCCGGAAATTCAGAAGTAAAATGGACGGACTAAAGGTGTAAATAAGAAGGTCGACTCGGCGAGTCGATGGATATACTCGACGAGTCGAGTCGCGTTCGGGTCGTATGTTAAGTGACCAACTCGGCGAGTCACGTGGGTGGACTCGGCGAGTTGGTGTTGTGTGGAGAAAACCCTAATTTCGGGGGTTGAGCCCTATATAAAGAACATGATATCCTCTCCCCAGCCTCTTTACCTTCCCCTTGAGTTCCAGAAGCCCTAGATTCATGTGAGCCTTCCTTGTGAGAGATTGGAGCCTTTGTGGAGGGAATCTTGGGGAGAAATCGAAGAGCAAGAAGGTTAGAGCAAGGGGCTTTGCAGAGATTTAGCTTATTCTTCAGTTGGAGCTTTCATTTGAGGTAATAATCTGCTGTTTGAGCTTTTGTGCATCTAGATCTATCATCTGTGGGGTTTTTGGGGCATAAATGAGGTCCATCTCAAGTTTTGTGTAAGATCTGAGGTTGCTACCTCAGATCTAGGTTGTTAATAATCCAGAAAGCCATAAAGTCTATGCACAAGAGTTGTGGGTGAAGTTCTTTTGTCCCAAACCCTAGCCCTAGAGTATATTATGCTTAGATCTCTTTGGATTCACGTAAAGTTTGCCACTTTACGTGATGGATGGCTTGTAGAAGAGTAGATCTATGGATTTGAGACCCTGCATTGCTTGGAAAGCCTCTGTATGGATTAAGAGCTAGTGGTACTGGGCGAGTCACATGGGTGTACTCGGCGAGTTGCTTGAAGATAGGCAGAAACTCGATGAGTTGGAAGAACAACTCGGCGAGTTGGTTGAAGATAGCCTTGGACTCGGCGAGTCTGTTCTTGGACTCGGCGAGTCTGGTCGTGAGATCCTAACCTTTCCTAGTTGAGCTATGAATCGTCGAGTCAAGGGACGACTCGGTGAGTTGAGCAGGAAGTGACTCAGAGTTCGAGGGACTCGGCGAGTCTTGGGGCGACTCGGCGAGTTGGGTCGCGATAGGGGAGTTTCAGAGTTGAGGGACTCGACGAGTCAGCGGGCTGACTCAGCAAGTAGGGTCAATCAGGAAGTTTGACTTTGACTGAGGACTTTGACTTTGACCAAGAGTTGACCTCCAGAAGTAATTTGGTATTTATTGAGTTCGGTCTTTTGGTATTGTCAGTGGTGGAGTTCGTGACAGAGGTTGGAGCAGCGTGATCTTACCTTTTCAGTCAGTAGTTGCGAGGTGAGTTATCCTCACTATATCAACAGGGTCTAAGGCACCAAGGCCGACCCTTTATAGGATTGTAATCCGAGTATCGTTGTTATGTTGTTGCTTGTTATGTTTGCATCCTGATTGTTAGGACGGTATATGTTACAGACCTGGTTAAGGTCGGTATCCTGGTATATAGGATGATGCTATGTTAGAGACCTGGTTAAGGTCGGTATCCTGGTATATAGGATGATGTTATGCTAGTGAACAGTTAGGTTGTTATCCTGCTTAGAGTATGTTGGGTTATGTGATCTGCTAGATCGGTTTGATTGGATGTGAATTGTTATATGATTTTATGTTTATGTGCACATGGTTGTTGGACTGGGGTTGGGTTGAGGCGGGTCCTGCTTTGTGCTGTAGGCCAACATACCCAGGGCGGACCGGTTATCCCGAAGGCCCAGCGAGCGGTCCGGATAGGCTGTAGGCCCTACAAGGGTGGACCAGACGTGCCGAGGCTTGGAGAGTGGACCAGGCCGACTAAAGGCCCGATGCGGGTGGACCAGTCATACTGTAGACTCGGAGAGTGGACTAGGTGGATTGAAGGCCCGGTGCGGGCGGACCAACCACACTGCAGACTCGATGGATATGGATAGACTCGGAGGGTGGACCAGGTGGACTGAAGGCCGGTAGAGCAGACCAGTCACACAGTAGACCCGAAGTGCATGGCTGTTCTGTTTGGTTGTGATATGTTATGCGTGGTATTTGTGGTTGGTATTTTGGGGGTATCTCACTAAGCTTTCGGGCTTATATTTGTGGTTTAATGTTTTTCAGGTACTTCAGGAGACCGTGGCAAGGCAAAGGCGTGATCGTACCGCTCCTCATGTTGATGTTTTATGATATGCTTCTGGGAAGACTCTGATAATAATTGTATTGAAAACCTTTTTGTAATGACTTAATGAAACTGGGTTGTTTTTGAAAAGTTTAAATTGGCTTGAATTTTTAGAGTGTTGCAACCAGAGCCTTGGTTTGAGTGAATTTGAGGAACATTCATGTGAATCCAGACTCAAATCAAGGAGAGTTTTCAAAAGAGAATTTAAAATGGTTTTCAAAATGAAGAAAAGGAGGACGCGGAGGTACGATCAGCCAGAGCCAGTAAGTAATCCCAAAATATCATACATGATATTTGTTTTTGAGCTATGATAGAACAACATGCTAGTACTAGGCTAGGGATCTTTAGGATTTCATGATATTGTTGCCTGATTTATGATCCCTGCTAGCCTAGGGTTTCTTTCTGTATGATATTTCCAATGTTCCTCTAGGAGTGAGGGTTGAGTGCTTGTTATGTATGATCATCGCTAGGGTGTTGTGGTGCTACTTGATATCAATATGGGTAGGTGTGGAAGGTAGTATGGGCCCGTACTATTGACAGGATAGGACCCATACACGTATCAAGGAAGCTACAACCTCTAGGGTGGTGTTGGGAGTTGGTTCTTGGGGTTCTGGGAGAGCGCCTGATGTTTGCGGTGTTTTTCAGTATGGTGGTTACGAGGCATGCTGGGAGTGGATCCGGATCAGATCGGGAGCAGGAGAGGGTGGTTAGGGTGGGTCAGCAACACCCGAGGTTATCGGTCAGATGAGCACAGGTGAGTTGGATGTTAGGATTTGTGAGATCCTGCATGATGAGGTTGCGGCGATGTTTTGGGCTGAGTTGCCGGAACTGTTCGGGTCGATCAAGACCGCCGTGGTTGAGTATTTTGATGAGCGTTATGCATCCCTTATAGAGACGGCTACCGTAGTGGCTACAGCGGCTGTAGCAGCGGTTGGGGGAGGAGCCGGTCGAGGTTTTCAATATCGGGACTTTGATAATATGAAGCCCCCTGCCTTCGATGGGGTTCAGGTCCCAATTATTGCTATGAGATGGTTGTCAGACGTGGAGGGGTGTTTCTTCACGTGTTCATGCCCTGCTGATCAGAGAGTGAGGTGTGCTCTGAACCTAGTGAGGCTCGGGGCGAAGGATTGGTGGAGGTTGACCACGGAATCAAATTCTGATGCGCAACGAGTTGTGGTTTCTTGGGATCAGTTCCGAGAAATGTTCAGTACTCGCTATGTCCCGCGAGTTGAGAGGGAGAGATTAGCTCAGGAGTTCCTGGAGGTTATGGATATGGCTACATGGTTAAATTTCATTCAAGGTTGGTTCCTTTAATTACCTTGGTATCCCTTGGTGGAAAAAACGCAGCCACAACAGTAAATAACAATGCGAAATAATACTTCGTTTGACTAAACAATTCCCGTCTTGAATGAACCTTTTAGGATGCAAACAAATATGATATTTTCACTTGCAACGAATCAGCCCCAATGCAAGTTATATGATCAATACAATCAACCCAAAACAATAAATAATCAACCAATAAAGACACCGAAATTTTAGCACGAAAACCTCTCAAGAAAGGAGAGTAAGACCCCGGGACTACTAGAGCCCCTTCAAATCTAATATCACAAATATTAGAGCAATACAAAGTCTTCTCTAGATATACTAGAGGCATACAATAATCATCATATACTTGGAAGTAAATCACGTCAAGCATATATAACCAAATAAGCAAAGACAAAGAAGAATATCACGAAATACGTTCTTGATTTCCAATAGCAAATAGAAGCAACGATTCCAGAGACTCTGGAGTCGATCTCGATAATTAAACCGTTGGATCTGAAGGTCTCGATGTTAGGAAGTTGTTGTCCAAAGATCAAAGAAAACAGACAGCTGGAACTCCAGGAAATTACCAAATACTGCAGGTCTATCTTCAAAAACCGCAATTGAGAAAAAACCCACTTTTGCTTCTTACTCGCTCTAACTCTCTTGGTGGCTGAATTTTTTTTGAGTGTTAATGAAATTAGGGCATGTAACACACACACACACACACACACACACACACACACACATATATATATATATATATATATATATATATATATATATATATATATATATATATATATATATATGGGCTAAAGAAGTGGCCTTTCCTCATGGGCCAAAACACCCAAGAGAAAACCTAACATCCCTATCGGTGCAATAATGTTAAGAGTGTCTAATTGGAACCCTGTTATCAAAAAATTCCAAAGCAAACTGTCACACCCCAAACCGAATTGGTAGAAACATTCGGGTGTAACACCGTAAATTTCAAAACAATTTTTCGCATTTTATAAAAACACAAATCATTTAACATTCATAAAAGCATTAATATTTGAAACTCAATCCATGCTACATAAAAATCCCAAGATCTGATAACATAAAAATCCCATGTGTGTGTACTGATCAAGCCGGCGCCTTCCCATGGTCATCACTAGTACTTGAAACAATAACACCAACACTGTAAGCACAAACCTTAGTGAGTTCCCCAAAATACCACACATAACACATATTAGCCACTCGAGGCTATAACTCTGTGGGTCCGTAGACCCTACTCTGGAACCCTCTAGTTCTAATCTCTGTGAACCTTCCGGTTCCAACTCTATAAACATGCACAACATAAATCACATAGAAATAATGCAGTACAACACATAACATACATATAGCATACAAATACTCTGTCACATAATTATGATTACCTACTCAAGGTAAAGTATAGTGAGAAGACTCACCTCGCGTATCTCGATAACTCGCAAATCCCGGATTCACTCGCGCTCGATCCCCCGACCTATAATCCTCCTATAACACAATACATCTCTAATTAACACTTTCACAACTAAGGTTGACTACCCCTATCAAGTCAACACTGGTCAATGGTCAACGGTCAACTTTGACGAGAATCGGCGAGTGCACTATAGCGACTCGGCGAGTCTATACGCATCCACTGATTCCCTGGGATCCTTTCTCGACACGTCGAGTATTTTCCTAACTCGACGAGTTCCACCTGGCATGAGTTGCGGGGCCACCACGACTCAACTTGCCGAGTCTCAAGAGCAGCTCGGCGAGTTCCAGCTTGACTCAGTCCACCTGTCAACCCTCTCTGACTCTCCCTGACTCACTAAGTCAACCCCTTAAGTCGGCAAGACCACTCGCTGAGTGGTTATGGACAATCTTCATGCTACTCGCCGAGTCTGTTCTTCAGACTCGGCGAGTCTATGCCATGCATAAACTCAAACTCACTCCTGAGGTAAGATCCGTTCCAATAACTCATAGATCCAGTCCTTCCAAGCATATACATCACGTAAAGTTTCTATCTTGGTGCTCATGCAAAGGTTCAAAGGCCTTATTTGATGATATGGTCTCTAGAATGCTATTCTAAGCTCATGGCGTCCATTAACACTCATAAAGCTTGAGGGAAAAGGGTCTCTGGACCTTTTTGGGCCCAGATCTAAAGCACCAACACGTGAGGAGGCCAATTACTCCATGGAGCATTCCACAAAGAAACCCTAACTCTAAGATTTACACCAAGGACTGAGAAAGGAACGAATGGTTACCCCAAATGAAGTCTCTGAGCTCAAGAATCACTGGATTAGCACCTTCTTTGGTCTCCTCTTGCCTTGATCCTCTTCTATATGCAAAAACACCCACAAATAGTCAAGGATCTTCCTCTTCTCCCTCACAACACGCTCAAAGACTCTTTAGGGTTTTCTCTGGGGTTGGTGGCCGCAAATGACGGCCATAAGCCCCTTTCAATAGGTTTCATACCCTGGAAATTAGGGTTTCATTAAACAGCGTGGACTCGCCGAGTCCACATTTTGGACTCGCCGAGTCCAGACGCAAACCCGTGCCCAAGCCGCGATCATCCTCGGCGAGTTTGAGCTCCAACTCGCCGAGTCCCCTCACAAATCACGAAAATTATAAGAATAATTAATACCTGGGAATCCGGGCTGTTACAATTCTCCCCCACTAGAACTAGACTTCGCCCTCAAAGTCTTGCTCTGCAAATAACTCCGGATGCTGCTCACGCATCTCACGCTCCGGCTCCCAAGTCATCTCGGACCCCTTCCGATGCTGCCACTGAACCAAAACCAAGGGTACCTCCTTGTTCCTCAGAACCTTGATTTTCCGATCTCTGATCGCCACTGGTCTCTTAGCATAATTCAGGCTCGCATCCACCTGAATATCCTCTAATGGAACCACTGCCGACTCATCAGCTATACACTTCCTCAGTTGCAACACATGGAAAGTGTCGTGAATCTGCCCCAACTCTGTTGGCAAATCCAAACGATACGCTACCCTGCCTACCCTCGTGATCACTCAGAATTGACCAATATATTGGGGCCCCAACTTGCCCCTCTTCCTGAATCGAATCACTCCTTTCCAAGGAGAGACCTTCAGGAGCACAAGGTCGCCGACCTGAAACTCAATCTCGCACCGGCGTCTGTCTGCATAACTCTTCTGACAACTCTGAGCGGTCAACAACCTCTGTCTGACCTGCTGGATCTGCTCTATCGTCTAAAGCACGATCTCTGTACTTCCCATCACACACTGTCCAACCTCTCCCCAGCAAATGGGGGTCCAACACCTCCTCCCATACAACAACTCAAAGGGCGGCATACCAATGCTCGAATGATGGCTGTTGTTGTAGGAAAACTCTGCCAAGGGCAAGTACGTATCCCAACTTCCCCCGAAATCCAACACACATGCCCGGAAAATGTCCTCGAGCGTTTGAATCGTCCGCTCACTCTGTCCGTCTGTCTGGGGGTGATATGCGGTACTACAATGCAGTCTAGTACCCAACTCCTCGTGACACTTCTTCCAGAATCTGGATGTGAAACGCACATCACGGTCTGAAACAATCGAGATCGGCACTCCATGCCGTGAAACCACTTCCCTCACATACACCTCTGCCAATTTCTCTGCTGATCGCTGATAGCAAGAAAGTGAGCGCTCTTTGTCAACCTGTCCACAATCACCCAAATTGCATCAACTCCCCTGGCAGTCCTTGGCAATTTGGTGATAAAATCCATGGTGATCTGTTCCCACTTCCATTCGGGAACCTCCAACGGCTGCAACTTACCATGCGGTCTCTGGTGCTCGGCCTTAACCCTACGACAGGTCAAGCATCTCTCAACAAACCACGCAACATCCTTCTTCATACAGGGCCACCAATACTCTCTCCTCAGGTCCAAATATGTCTTAGTGGCGCCAGGATGGATTGAAAATTTCGACCGATAAGCCTATTCCATCAAAATGGTACGCGCCCCTCCCACATACGGTACCCATATACGCCCCTGAAAGGTCATAAGCCCCCGACTATCGGTAACGAACTCCGATACCAACCCAACAACTTGCTCTCTCTTATGGTTCTCCGATCTCACGGCCTCAGCCTATGCTCCACGAATGGTGTCCAACACCGGAGCCATCACGGTCAATCGCAAACATACACCTCGCAATGGGGCGCTCTCCGCCCTGCGACTCAAGGCGTCGGCTACCACATTAGCCTTGCCCGGATGGTACAGAATCTCACAATCATAATCCTTGACCACATCCAACCACCCCCTCTGCCGCATGTTTAGGTTGGGCTGATCCATCAAATACTTCAGGCTCTTATGGTCCAGGTATATCGTACACCGAACCGCATACAGGTAGTGACACCAAATCTTGAGGGCGAACACCACTGCCCCCAACTCTAGGTCATGGGTGGGATACCTCGTCTCATGAGGTTTCAGTTGCATCGATGCGTATGCTATCACATGCCCACTCTGCATCAGCACCGCTCCCAACCCCAAGATCGATGCATCACAGTATACCACAAAGTCCTCCATCCCCTCCGGGAGGGCTAACACCGGCGCTTCACATAACCTTTGGCGAAGCGTCTCAAAGGAGGGCTGCTCGGGGCCCCATGAAAAAGCGACACCCTTCCGGGTCAACCTGGTGAGTGGCACTGCGATTTTAGAGAAATCCTTGATAAATCTCCGATAATAACCGGCCAACCCTAGGAAACTCCTGATCTCGGAGGGTGACCTCGGCACCTCCCAACTCATCACCGCCTCAACTTTGGCTAGGTCAACCAATATCCCTTTCTGGTTATCGAGGTGACCCAAGAACTAGACCTCTCACAACCAGAAATCACACTTGGAGAATTTGGCATAAAGCCTCTCCGCTCTCAGAACTCCGAGGATGTCCCTTAAATGTTCCTCCTGCTGCTCTCTAGATCTCGAATATACCAAAATATCGTCGATAAATACAATCATTGACCGATCCAGCATCGGCCTGCACACTCGGTTCATGAGATCCATGAACACTGCCGGGTCATTGGTGAGCCCGAAAGGCATCACCACAAACTCGTAATGCCCATAACGCGTCCTGAACGCTGTCTTCTGGACGCCCTCATCTCGCACCCTCACCTGATGATATCCAGACCTCAAATCGATCTTGGAGAACCAAGATGCTCCCTGTAACTGATGGAACAAATCGTCAATCCTCGGCAACGGGTAACGATTCTTGACCGTCAGCTTGTTCAACTCCTAGTAATCAATGCACATCTGGTGCGAACCATCCTTCTTCTTGACAAACAGGATAGGTGCTCCACACGGCGAGCTGCTCGGCCGAATAAACCCCTTCCCCAGCAGCTCCTGAAGCTGCGAGGATAACTCTTGCATCTCTGGAGGTGCAAGGCGATAAGGCACCTTAGCGATCGGCGCAGCCCCCGGCACCCGGCAACTCCTCTGGAAATACATCCGGGAACTCACACACTATCAGAACCTCCTCAACTGACCTCGGTCTCTCGGAATCCACCCGCGTATCCATCACATACGCCACAAAACCCTTACAGCCCTGCTGTAGACACTGCCTCACCCTAGCGGCCGAACAAAATGCTGATCCAGAACGTGTACCCTCGCCGTACACCATAAGAACTCCCCCACTAGGGTCTCGTATGGTCACCAGCTGTCGCTCGCAGTCAATAACCGCACCGAATCTGCTCAACCAGTCCATGCCCACAATGACACAGACATCACCCATCGCAATAGGAACCAAATCATTCGGGAACTCAACACCGAAAATCTCGAACACGCACCCCCGGAGAACCTCCGTGGCATATATCACCCTCTCGTCAGCTATGGAAACTCTAAGAGGCTGACTCAATGCCTCACGACTAACACTGATATGCTGACTAAAAGCCAAAGATACAAAAGCCCAACTCGCACCCGAGTCAAATAACACCAAGGTAGGTATAGAATTCACAAGGAAAGTACCTATTCATAACATAATATAAGCATAATATCTCAACATCAAAATAAATACACGAAAGAATACATACCAGCCACGACATCGGGTGCTGCACGGACCTCCTCCGCGGTCAACTGAAAGGCTCTCCCTTGTGCCCTCGGCGCCTCGGCCTTCACTGGCCGACTATCGGTAGCTCTGATGGCGGCAGGGGCAGATCCCTGAGGTGCTCCCTGAGATGATCCTCGCAATTGCGGACACTCTGCCTTCCGGTGTCCGGTCTGGTTGCAGTGGAAACACACTGGAAACCCCTTGGGGTAGTCCTTGGCCATATGCCCCTCCTTGCCACACTTGTAGCAAGATCCCGCTCTACAGACTCCATTATGACCCTTGCCGCACTTCCCACAAGTGCGGCCCTTCTGGCTCCCTGATTTGGGATCAGCGGGCTTGGCCCTCTTGGCTGCTGGCTGAGACTGCGTCGGTCGCCGATCCCTGCCCTGAGACTCCGCCTCCTCCCAGGCCTGAGTCTCTAGCTCAATCTCCTTCTTCCGGGCATTTTCCTGAAGCTCGGCAAATGTCCGGTACGAGGAGTTCGCCACGCACTCCCGAATGTCTCGCCTCAAGATACTCAAATATCGGCTCATACGTGCCTGCTCAGTGGACACGTGCTCAGGGCAGAACATCGCCCTCTCATGGAACATCCTGGTAATCACCGTAACAGACTCAGTACCCTGCTTGAGGGTCAGAAACTCCTGAGCCAAACGCTCCCTCTCCACCTGGGGAACATACTCATCTCGGAACATGGCAGTGAAGCTCTCCCAGGTCACCGCCGCAAGCTCAGCAGGCGTAAAGTGCGCGGTCACAAACTTCCACCAGTCCTTCGCTCCCAAGCGAAGCTGGTTCAGCGCGAACCGTACTCTCAAAAGCTCAGGAGATGAGCAAGTGAAGAAACACCCCTCTATGTCAGAAATCCATCTCATAGCCGCCACTGGGTCCTGGGTCCCATCAAACTCCGACGGCTTTGTGTTGCTGAACTCTCGGAACAGCAACGCATCACCACCCTGCGGCCTCGCGGCAACAATAGTTGTGGTGGCCGCTGCAACGGCAGCCTCAGAAAGAGCGACATAACGCTCGTCGAAGGTCTCAATCAACGTGGTCTTAGTAGACCCAAACATCTCTGGTATCTCTGCCCTGATGGCTGCATCCACCTCCTCATGGATGATCCGGCGGATCTCCTCATCATTGGCCCCACTGCTCTCAGGCTTAAGACGTGTCCTCACCATGATCTACCTCTGAAATACAACATACGATAAATTAGAATCCATTCGAGCATACTCTAACTCGACAAATCATTCCTCCTTGATCCTTGGTATTCCAAAGATTCCTACTTGGGCTGTACACCGCCCTGGTGCTTTCAGTAGTATGGGCCCAATACTACTGTCCGCATCGTAGCAGAATACACCCCAAGTCCTCCTCTTTGGATCCCAAATTCCAAGTACTCTATCATGCATAATCCGCTCTCTAACCGATCTCTCATAAGCCCCTCGCTGCTACCTACCCACTCTCAAGCACCTCATAGCAGCTCACCTCTCCCTAGGCTAAGGCATCACAAATCAGGCCACTCTAGTCCTAATAAGAGTACCTAGCCTACTCTAGCATGAGAATACATCATATCAATATCAATATCACATAACATGAGGGTATTTTGAGAAATCACCGTTCGGGCACGGACTGATCGTACACACAACTCTGCTCTGCGTTTTTTCCAAAAATCTTTTACTCTTTTTGAAAATACTTCTCAAATCCTCAGTTTGAGTTCAAATACGCCCGAAGGTGTACTCGAATCCCTCAAACAAAGGCTCTAATACCAACTTGTCACACTGTAAATTTCCAAACAATTTTTCGCATTTTATAAAAATCCCATGCGTGTGTACAGATCAAGTCAGCGCCTTCCCACGGTCATCACTAGTACCTGAAACAAACAACACTAACACTGTAAGCACAAAGCTTAGTGAGTTCCCCAAAATACCACACATAACACATATTAGCCACTCGAGGCTATAACTTTGTGGGTCCGTAGACTCTACTCTGTGAACCCTCTGGTTCTAATCTCTGTGAACCTTCCGGTTCCAACTCTATAAACATGCACAACATAAATCACATAGAAATAATGCAGTACAACACATAACATACATATAGCATACAAATACTCTGTCACATAACTCTGATTACCTACTCAAGGTAAAGTATAGTGAGAAGACTCACCTCGCGTATCTCGATAACTCGCAAATCCCGGAAATCACTCGCGCTCGATCCCCCGAGCTATAATCCTACTATAACACAATACATCTCTAATTAACACTTTCACAACTAAGGTTGACTACCCCTATCAAGTCAACACTGGTCAATGGTCAACGGTCAACTTTGACCGGACTCGGCGAGTGCACTATAGCGACTCGGCGAGTCTATATGCATCTACTGATTCCCTGGGATCCTCTCTCGACACGTCGAGTATTTTCCTAACTCGACGAGTTCCACCTGGCATGAGTTGCGGGGCCACCACGACTCAACTCGCCGAGTCTCAAGACCAACTCGGCGAGTTCCAGCTTGACTCAGTCCACCTGTCAACCCTCTCTGACTCTCCCTAACTCACTGAGTCAACCCCTTAACTCGGCAAGACCACTCGCTGAGTGGTTATGGACAATCTTCATGCTACTCGCCGAGTCTGTTCTTCATACTCGGCGAGTCTATGCCATGCATAAACTCAAACTCACTCCTGAGGTCAGATCCTTTCCAATAACTCATAGATCCAGTCCTTCCAAGCACATACATCATGTAAAGTTTCTATCTTGGTGCTCATGCAAAGGTTCAAAGGCCTTATTTGATTATATGGTCTCTAGAATGCTATTCTAAGCTCATGGCCTCCATTAACACTCATAAAGCTTTAGGGAAAAGGGTCTCTGGACCTTTTTGGGCCTAGATCTAAAGCACCAACACGTGAGGAGGCCAATTACTCCATGGATCATTCCACAAAGAAATCCTAACTCTAAGATTTACACCAAGGACTGAGAAAGGAACGAATGGTTACCTCAAATGAAGTCTCTGTGCTCAAGAATCACTGGATTAGCACCTTCTTTGGTCTCCTCTTGCCTTGATCCTCTTATATATGCAAAAACACCCACAAATAGTCAAGGATCTTCCTCTTCTCCCTCACAACACGCTCAAAGACTCTTTAGGGTTCTCTCTGGGGTTGGTGGCCGCAAATGACGGCCATAAGCCCCTTTAAATAGGTCTCATACCCGTGAAATTAGGGTTTCATTAAACAACGTGGACTCGCCGAGTCCAGACGCAAACCTGTGCCCAAGACGCGATCATACTTGGCGAGTTTGAGCTCCAACTCGCCGAGTCTCCTCACAAATCACCAAAATTATAAGAATAATTAATACCTAGGAATCCGGGCTGTTACATCGGGAGCGGAGGACGTCATGTACAGTATCACAACAATGCATAATTGTAAACAAGCAACATCTTCCATTGTATTATTAGTATAATTTAACATAAGTGCATTCTGTGTAATAATAATAAGACACCAAAAATGACTGATCAAAATAAAGACGAGGCTAAAAGTGCTCCGTCTTCTCAAAACATGTCATCAGTACCTGTCTACTGATAACCTGAGAATACAAGTTATTTTGAATGAGAGGATCAACATTAAAGATGGTCAGTTCATAAGTATTTAGTGTCATATGTTGTATAAGTTTGAAGAAAAGTGTTTGTAATGTTGTAAATATATGTTAATGTTTGTGATGAAAGTATGTCGTAAATGTTTGAATCTCCTAGATAATCATATATTTTCTACTAAAATGCAGCCTTCTACCAAGACCCGAATGTTCTGAATGTTTGTTTCTTGTAAAAGTGTGTATTTTGCCAAGTATGACTATCATTACAAAAATATAGTTTTACATTACCGATTATGTGAGAAGATCACAATGTGAATGCAATGGGAAAAGTAATAAAGTACTGTAGTATTGTATAAAGTAACTAGCATTGTACTAACTACATTAAAATCAATTGTTAATTAAGGTTTGGATGTGATGTGGTTATAACCATGCTAAATGGACAATTAGATAAACACGACGAACCTCTGGCGCCGCAAGTAAATGTGACATTTTTCACCCTTGACCTTTCGGCTAACTTTAGCGAACAATCAGGATGCGGGCTTGTCAATCCCGTATAAATCTATACACATAATGTCCGCTCTCCCATCAGGAGACTCTGGTTACAAAACGTGACACAACAAACTTGTTGTTGTGCCATGAAGTAGACTCACAGAAAAGTTATCTTGTTCTTGAAAAGGAAGCATGTTCCTTTCTGTTTCTCATTATAGTATGTTTGAACTGACTCGTGTATGTTTCATTGTACTAGAACTAGTGAGTAGTAATCTCCTAAACTATACCTATTATAGCTTACTAGTAATGTTGTTTGAATGCATGGTATGTTTGTACACCTTTGTTATCTAAAATCTTTGAACTAATGTATGAAATTTTATATCTATGCATATATACATGATATATAACTAAGATTTAAATGACATTCGGACAAACAACCAATACCCTAAGTCCACAACCAAACAAGGAATAGGAAATAAAGCGAGTTATCAGTCCTAAGTCCTTTCAACCTTGTTTATATAACTATACCTGAATATGCATGATTTTGACAATATACAAGTTTTAAAAGAGTTTAATCTAGCACCTGGTTCCTAGTATGTATTTTATTTAAGTATTTTGCATTTTTTCCTGGGACTCGGCGAGTTGAAGGCCTAACTCGTCGAGTAAAAGCAAATTTGACACGGGATTTAAATGACGGACTCGTCGAGTCGGCCTCCAGACTCGACGAGTAGACTCTGACTGGACAAAACCCTAATCTAAGGGTTTGCACTCTATTTAAGCACCTCATCCAGCCACCCCTCGTCCCTATTGCTTCCAGAACCCCCCCCCCCCCACAGCAAACCCTAACTGTGTGTGTGAAGATCTAAAGGCATTTCTGGTGATTTTGATCACAAGAAAGAAGGAAGGGCCTAAAGGGATTAAGAGAAGACCAAGGGAGTTCAATTTTGTGCATCATTTGCAGTCCCCAGAAGGTATAAAGTCGATACCTTACTTGTTCATTTGCTAGATCCCCTTTTTGAAGAGATTTAGGGCTCTTATAAGCCATTCTTGATAACCAACCATGATTGCAAGCATGGTTGGAGGTTGAGGCTTTGGATCTAGGTCCATGAAGGAGTTACAAGGCTTTGGACCTATTCGACGAGTCCGAGGTTAGACTCCCCTTTTCTATTATGGTACAAAGAGACCCAGTTGAGCGTCAGAAAGGTTTTAGAGGGTCCAGAGGAGTGACCCAAATTAATTGGGATAAGCCATAGTCCTGGAGTTCATAGGACTCGATGAGTACATAAGCCAACTCGGCGAGTCCAAGGCAATCTCCTAATATTTGAAGATGAACTCGACGAGTTGTACATACAACTCGGCGAGTCAAGGGCAGGACTTGTTTATAGGATGGTAATGAACTCGACGAGTTGCTCATACAAATCGGCGAGTCGGATGAAGGCTCATTCGGAGTTATTTTAGGAGGAGAAATCGTCGAGCCGTTGCCAAACTCGACGAGTTGAGGCGTGAAGAAGGCCTGATGAAAGTATAAGGACTCGATGAGTTGGTGGCCCAACTAGGCGAGTCGGGTCAACTGGAAGTTGACTTTGACTTTGACTTGGACTTAGACTTGGGCTTGTTTAGGGGTAAAATGGTCATTTTACCCTAAGAATAGATATCAGAGTCTGACTAAGTGTTTTGTGGGGATTATAGCCAGAGGATTTCCGGAGCAGCAGCAGACAGAGATTTCCCGTGCAGATTATCAGCAGCTAGTCGTTTGAGGTGAGTTGGCTTCCAGTAGTGGTGGGTCTACGGCCACAATGTCAGCCCACCAGTAGGAGTTGTATGTTAGATGATTGTCTTTGTGATATCATCTCGGTTTGCTACTACCTGTTATGTTATATGTTGGCATGATATGTTATATGTGATAGTAGTAGAGTTCGGTTGTTAGGACCGAAGGGTAGGTCAGGCACCCCAGATATGTTTGACAGTATGTGATGATATGTTCAGATGCTAGCATGATATTTTATATTTGATAGTGGTAGTAGGAGGGGAATAGTCCCCCAATTCGGTCATTAGGACTGAAGGGCAGGTCGGACACTCCAGATATGTCTGACAGTATGTATATGTTATGATATATGTGATAGTAGCAGTAGGGGTGAAATAGTCCTTGAGGTTCGGTTGCTAGGAATGAAGGGTAGGTCAGCACCCCAGAAGGGCTTGCCATGGGTAGGTCAGCACCCCAGAAGGGCTTGATATGGGTAGGTCGGCACCCCAGAATGGTCGTACTGGCTAGGTCGGGCACCCAAGAATTGGCCAACAATATGTGTACTATGTGATTGTATGGTATGTGGTATGTTGAGGGAACTCACTAATCTTTGTGCTTACAGTTTACAATTTTGGTTTCAGGTACCTCTTCAACGAAGGGGAAGGAGCTGGCGCGATAGCACATATCATACACACACGCATTGGTTTTCCGCACTTGAGATATTCTGGGATTGTACTCTGACATGTTACTATTTTATGATTTGGGTCTTCAGACATGATATATTGATTTAAGAAATGATATATTCTTACATGAATGTTTTTATAATCAGTTATTTAAAATGAAATTTTTGGACTCGAAATTTGGGACGTTACAAGTTGGTATCTGAGCCCTGGTTTGAAGGATTCGGACACACCCTCGGGGGTGTCTGGACTCAAATCGAGGGATTAAAATATTTTTACAAGAAAATGGTTTTCTAAAAGATAAGTTAAAGGAGTTTTGAGAAAGAATGAAGTGTGTGATGTGCGCGACCGGCCAAGCTCAAGTAAGTATTCCCTGAAGTACCCGCACAAGTTTATGTTATGTTTATCAGTTGCAGTAGAACAACATACTAGAATAGGACTAAGGATCTAGGAATGATACCTTATGTGTCTAATTTATGTGTTTCATCCTATGTGAATTGCATGCTAGTATTGAGTAGACAGCAGTAGGATAGCCTGTTTAGGTTATGCCTGATAGTCTAAGCTTAATATTGTATGCTAGTACAGTTTCCTGTTAAGAGGATAAGGTTGCTTGAGATCATTACCTTTTGTCCGAATGCTGCTTGCTTTCTGCTTTATGGGACTATGAGTGATGGGAGTTGGCTATTAGGTGAATACATTAAAGTCACATGTGATTAGGGTTGAATAATCTTAGAGGATTGGATTTGACCCTATTTCGCAGCTCTCGTTTGAGTCCTAACCGTTGTAGGGATGAGTCCCTTACTCGAAGGATTATCCGGGCCTCATTGCATGTGATTTGTATTCAAGTAATGGCTAATTGGCATTACAAGGAGGCCTTCAGCAGTTGAGGACTGATTAGGGTGGAGTCGGAGGTACCCTAGGGAAAGCCTAGGATGAGAGTAGCAGAGATCAGTAACAGTAGAAGGGACTTGGTGAAGTCAAGGCAGTTCTTGAGGAAAGTTCGGATAGATGTGGAAGGTAGTAAGGGCCCGTACTACTCGAAGCAGAGGATCCATACTCAAATCGAGGAAGGATGAGATAAGACCAAGAAACTTGTGATAGATGTGATCCCTCTATATGTATCAGTATAACTGACAGTTGTCACTATGTATTGCACAATGGTGGTGCTACGTCCGAGGCCAGTAGTTGGCAGTTCAGGAGAGGGATCGGGTTCGGGTTCAGGTTCCGAACCAGCGGATGGGAGGCTACACGAGTTTGTCACGTCCGAGATCACTAGAGGCATCCTTGATGTGACCCCGGTCATCTTTGGGTCGATCAAGGATAGGATTATCGAGCTGATGGAGGATTGCCTCAGGGCATTCAGGAGTGACATGGCGACCAGCCAGTCAGGATCACACACAATGTCCTTTAAGGACTTCAGGGGTAGTGGTGCGCCGGATTTCCATGGGGAAAAGGACCCCATTGCTTCCAGACGAATGATTGCAGACATTGAGTCTGCACAGTTCACTAGCTTCTTCCCTGAGGGGTCGAAAGTACGATATGCAGCAGGATACTTCAGAGACCGGGCCAGGGATTGGTGGGAGTCGGTTGGTGACTCTCTGGGAGCTTTGGTTATTCATGCTATGACATGGCCGGACTTTGTGACCCACTTCAGGAATGAGTTCGTGCCAGATGTGGAGCTTCAGCAGCTGGCCAGGGAGTTTTTGGATATGAGACAGACTATAGAGACTGTGGTGGAGATCACCACTATGTTCCGGGAGAGGGCATTGTTGGTGCCCCAGAATGCGGGAGATGAGGACATGAGGATGACCTGCTACCATGACATGTTGCGAGCCGACATTTGGGAGCATGTTAGTTTTTCAGCTTGCCCTACCCTGGATTCCATGATTGCCAGGGCAAGGGAGAGGGAGATTGATCTGGAGCACATCTGAAAGAGGAAGGTAGAGGTGGGACAGACGACTGGGGCCTCAGGGAAGAAGCCCAAGGGATCAGATGATAGGCCGAAAGGCCAGTCAGGACAGGGCTACTACAGGAAATGTCGCAGGCCCCACGAGGGGGCGTGTAGATTGGGATCGTCGGGATACTACAAGTGCGGCAAGATGGGGCATTTCAGTAGGGTTTGTACCACCCCTGCACCCACTATTCAGACATCCGAGTTGCTGTGTTTCCATTGTTACCAGAGGGGCCATAAGAAGGCCAATTTCCCCCAGTTGACAGCAGCAGCGCCAGCCCCAGCGACACTGCAGATTACTGATGGCTGGCAGGGCAAGTCAGAGGCTCCAGTGGTGAGGAGTCGGGCCTTCCAGTTGACTACCAAAGAGGCACGTGCCGTACCCGATGTGGTGACAGATATGATTCTTTCCCTCTGAATTATGTATATGATGTTTTGATATTGATATATGCCTTTATATATACATGTTTAGGATCATTCCATGTGAACGGTATAACGGTTCAAGTGTTGTTTTATTCGGGCGCTAGCCGATCGTTTGTTTCTCTTGCACTTAAAAAGAAGTTTTCTGAGTCTTCGGGCATGTTGGAATTCCCTCTAGAAGTCGAGATTGTGGACGACCGATTTTTGCGAGCATCAGAGGTCTTCCGGGATTGTGTTTTGAGGTTGTCCGAAGAGTGTTATCTAGTGGATTTGGTTCCCATACCGTTGAGGGGGAACAAGGTTATTATTGGTATGGATTGGTTGAGCCTCAATGGGGCAGTGATTGACTGCGTGCAACAGTTGGTTCGGATTAGGACCCTAGGTGGGGGAGAGCCAGTGATTCATGGCGAGAGGCCACAGCAAGGATCAGCCTTATGTTCTGCAGTGAGAGCGAGGCGCTACATTCAACAGGGTTGTGCAGGATTTGTAGCTTATGTTACGGATACCTGTGAGGCAGGTAAGACGACGGTGGGTGATGTGCCCATGTTACGAGAATTTACGGATGTATTCCCTGAGGAGTTGCATGGGATACCTCCGGAGAGGCATGTGGAGTTCATGATCGATTTCCTCCCGAGATGTAGGAGTTGTCTACACAGCTGCAGGAGTTGTTAGACAAGGGATTCATTAGACCAAGCAGTTCGCCCTGTGGAGCCCTGATTCTGTTTGTAAAGAAGAAGGACAGATTGCATCGAATGTGTATAGATTATCGGGAGCTGAATAAGGTAACGGTGGAGAACCGTTACCCACTCCCGAGGATTGATGACCTCTTTGACTAGTTATAGGGAGCATATTGGTTCTCCAAGATTGATTTACGTTTAGGTTACCATCAGATGAGGGTCAGAGAGGAGGATGTATAGAAGACTGCTTTTCGGATGCGTTATGGTCACTATGAGTTCGTGGTGATGCCTTTCGGGCTCACCAATGCTCCTGCCACATTCATGGATCTCTTGAACTGCGTATGTAGACCGATGATGGATCGGTCCGTGATAGTATTTATAGACGATATCTTGGTCTACTCCAAGATGTAGGAGGAGCACGAGGAGCATCTGCGAGAGGTTTTTGAGACCCTGCAGAGGGAGAGGTTGTACGCCAAGTTCTCCAAGTGTGAGTTCTGGTTGCGCGAGGTGTAGTTTCTTGGGCATCCTGTCAAACAGGATGGTATTCTGGTTGACCCGGCCAAGGTAGAGGCCATGATGAGGTGGGAGGTTCCGAAGTCTCCATCTGAGATTCAGAGTTTCCTGGGATTAGCCGGCTACTATCAGAGATTCAGGCAGGATTTCTCCAAGATAGTCGTACCCTTGACTCGACTAACGAAGAAGGCCGTAGTCTTTCGTTGGGGGCCTGAGCAGCATGCAGCGTTCGAGACACTAAAACAAAGATTGTGCGAGGCGCTAATCTTAGCCCTGCCAGAGGTCGTAGGGGATTTTGTTGTATACTGCGATGCGTCCATCTCAGGTTTGGGTGCAGTTTTGATGCAGAGAGGACATGTTATTGCAAGGGTTTACGACCGCAAACTCTTGGTGTTCATGCTCCAAATGATGTTTTAAGGCTAGAACTTGGGTGTTTATCAAGCCTAACTAGAAGATGGAAGAAATACTTACACTTTTGAGGCTTTGAGGGGGTTTACGGCCTCAGAACAGCTACGTGTTGTTAGTGTTGTTGGTCACAGTGATGAACACTTGAAGATCTACCCAAAAACATGATTGTTATGGATGAAATCAATGGGTGATACAAGATTAAGAAGGATAACAACAATTAAAATGGAAGGAATTCTTACATTTTGGAAGATTAAGGTGAAAACTTGATGATAATTGAGAGAGGAATATGAAAGCTAAGCTTGGAAGTGTAAAAAATGACTAGAAATGAGGGAAAAAATCATATATAGGTATGAGTTTACGGCCAAGGAGGTGATTACGGCCGTAAACTCTAGTTTACGGTCGTAGACTCCTTATGAATGGAGTTTCCGGCTTGTATGCTGCACATTGCACTCTAGAATACACTTCCTAACATTCCTTCTTGAAGGTACTAGGCTTATAACACTCAAACACACCTTAAACAGGGCTAAAGGATAGCCAAAAACAAGTCTGACTTTGATTGACTCGACTGAATGTACAAGATAGAAATTTCGGGTTGTCTTATCATCCCCCCGTTAGAGGGAATTTCGTCCCGAAATTAGAGTTTAAGCAATTAAAAATACATAAGTAAAAAGATGTGGATGCTTTATTTTCATTTGATCCTCGCGCTCCTAAGTGAATTCTGGTCCCCGCTTGGCATTCCAACAAACCTTCACTATGGGGATACGACTTTGCTTTGTTTGCTTGACCTCTCGGTCCATGATCTCTACAAGTTCTTCCACGAAGTTGATGCTCTCGTCGATCTTGATCTCGTCGAGTGGAATTACATGAGTCTCATCTAATAGACACTTTTTCAAGTTCTATACGTGGAAGGTAGGGTGTACATTACTAAGTTCGCGATGTAGGTTGAGTTTGTAAGCTACAGCGCCGATTCTAGCGATAATCTCAAAAGGCCCTATGTATCTTGGATTTAGCTTTCCGTGCTTTCCGAAGCGTATTAAACCCTTCAAGGTGAGACCTTCAAAAGAACATGGTCGTGCACCTGGAATTCCAAAGGTTTCCTTCCCTTGTTTGCGTAGCTTTTCTGTCGGTCTCTAGAGGCTTTCAATCGTTCGTGAATCTGAATGATCTTCTCCATCATTTCTCGTATGATTTCCAGACATGTGAGAGGGGATCTGCACTTTTGGCCATAGAGGGCTTCAAATGGAGCAGCCTTTATGCCCGTGTGATAACTATTATTGTAGGAAAAGTCGACAAGGGGTTGATGAGTATCCCATGCCTTCCCAAAGTCTATCACACAGGCTCTCAGCATGTCTTCCAAAGTTTGGATAGTTCTCTCACTTTTTCTGTCGGTCTGTGGATGGTAGGCTATACTCATGTCCAACCTGGTTCCTAGGAAACTTTGTAGCGACTGCCAAAACCTTGAAGTGAACCTACTAGCTCTAGCAGATACAATCGATATAGGAACACCATGCAGTCGTACAATCTCCCTAATGTATGTTCTTGTAAGTTTCTCCATCTTGCCAGTCTCCTTGACGGGCAGGAAGTGTGCGGACTTTGTTAACCTGTCTACAATCACCCAAATGGTATCGAGACCACCCGTTCTCTTGGGTAATTTGGTTATGAAGTCCATCGTGATCTGCTCCCACTTCCATTCTGGTATCTCCGGTTGTTGTAGTAACCCTGAGGGCTTCTAGTCTTCGACCTTAACCTTTGTGCAAGTAAGACACTTACTTATGAAAGTAGCGATCTCCGCTTTCAAGTTAGGCCACCAGTATAGCTTCTGCGGTCGAGATACATTTTATCTGAACTAGGGTGGACAGAATATCAAGAATTGTGCGCTTTGGCCATGACCAGGTCTCGAAAACCACCGTATTTCGGTGTCCAGATCCGGTCCATGAAATATAAGGCTCCGCCACTCTTGACTTCTAAGTTCTTATCCATCCCTCTCAGGAATTCACCCGCCACGTTTTCAGGTTTCAAGGCTTCAAGTTGAGCCTCCTAAATTTGCATGGACAGATGTGAATGGATAGTCATAGTCAATGATTTGAATCTATGACCAGATTATTCTTTCCGACTTAGGGCGTCAGCTACTACGTTGGCTTTACCGGGATGATTACGTATTTTGCATTCATAGTCATTAAGTAGCTCGACCCACATTCATTGTCTCATATTGAGCTCCTTCTGGTTGAATATATGTTGCAAACTTTTGTGATCTATAAAGATAGTGTTTTTCATACCATACAGGTAGTGTCTCCAGATCTTTAGAGCAATACAATTTCTCCTAACTCAATATCATGAATGGTGTAGTTGACCTCATGCGTCCTTAGTTTTCTTGAGGCATAGGCGATGACCTTGCCTCTTTGCATGAGGACACAATTGAGTCTTTGGTTTGATGCATCGCAATAAAATACAAAGTCTTCTATCCCTTCTGGGAGGGATAGTATCGGTATGGTGCATAAGGCTTGTTTCAGTGTTTGGAACGCCTTTTCTTGTTTCTCTTCACAGTCAAAGGCCACGTGTTTCTGGGTCAATGTAGTGAGCGGTTTTGCGATCCTAGAGACGTTCTGTAGTGAGCGGTTTGGCGTCTTCGGTGCTGACCAGTTCTCAATGGCTTTAATTTTGGAAGGGTCCACATGAATTCCTTCTCTACTAACAACGTGACCCAAAAATTCGACTCTTCGGATCCAAGATTCGCATTTAGAGACCTCTACATAGAGCTTCTCTGACCATATTGTTTCTAAGATCAACCGCAAATGCTTAATGTGCTCCTCCTTACTTTGAGAGTAGAAAAGTATGTCATCGATGAATACAATGACGAACTGATCCAAGTAAGGGCGGCACACCCTATTCATTATGCCCATGAATATTGTGGGTGCATAAGTCAATCCGGATGGCATTACCACGAACTTGTAGTGTCCGTAACGAGTTCGGAAGGCTGCCTTTGGAACATCCTCCTATAGCACTCGTAACTAGTGATACCCGGATCTCAGATCAATCTTTGAAAAGTAGTTCGCCCCTTGTAGTTGGTCGAACAAATCGTCTATGTGAGGTAGAAGGTAACGATTCTTGATGGTAAGCTTCTTGAGTTCTCTGTTGTCGATATACATATGGAACGATCCATCTTTCTTCTTCACAAATAAGACCGGTGCTCCCCACGGGGAGAAACTTGGTCTAATAAATCCCTTACTGAGCAGTTCGGTAAGTTGATCGGATATTTCCTACATCTCAGATGGTGCTAGACGATAGGGTGCTTTAGATACTGAGGTAGCCCCTAGAACTAAGTCGATTCTGAACTCGACTTTTCGTTGTAGGGGCAATCCCGATAGTTCTTCTGGAAAGAGATAAGGAAAGCCGCATACCTTCGGGATGCTCTTTAGGTCCTTGGTCTCTTGGCTTGTATCAACAACATGAGCAAGGAATGCGTGACATTCCTTTCGCAAAAATTTATGGGCTGAAACACTCGAGATGATAGGAAAGTTTGTGTCAGGTTTGTCACCGTAGATAATAAGGGTTTTGCTAGACGGAAGATTAAGACGAACAACTTTTTCATAACACATGATGTCGGCGCGATGAAGACTCAACCAATCCATGCCGATTATGAAGTCGAAACTTTTAATTGAGACTGACATGAGGTCGATTGGAAATGAATGGCTATCTAGAGTTAGAGTACATCCTATATATATATATATATATATATATATATATATATATATATATATATATACTGCTAGTGCTCTTAATTTTCCCTTTGGCCATTTTTACAGTGAACGGTTCCTTAAGTGCGCATGACTATTGTTTAAGTAAGTGAGCAAATTTCTGATTCACGAAACTCCTCTCCGCTTCGCTATCAAATAGTATGCATGCATAAGAGTTATCGAGGAGAAACGTACCAGTGACTACAGTAGGTTTGGCTACTGCTTCCTCGTGGCCTATAGTCAAAACTCTTCCTACGCCTCTTTCACTCCCTGCCTTCGGGCAGTTTGTTTTGTAATGGCCCACCTTGCCACATCCGTAGCAAGCCTATCCCATGCCAGCGTCGGGGACTTGGTTAAGTGGCCTTGCCAGAGACTTGTAGAAACAGAAAGTGTGCCCCTTTTTGTTGTAGTTAGAGCACTGCATTTCCCGGTAGGTTCCAGTGTGGTGGAAGCTGCATTGCATTTAGGCAAGCTCCCAGCATACTACTTTATAGGCACAATCACAGTAGGTGTTATCGCAGCATGAACAGCCACGACCTGCAACTTTTTGGCAGAGTTTTGCGCCGCTTTTTCCTTCTTGTTAACCTATTATTTCCGCTTGTTGTCAGCGGTATTGGGAGGTTCTGGGATAGCTAGGGTCGTTGTTGTTGACGGGGTGTGGACTTTGTGATCCACAAACCGTTGTGCAGTCGTTTGGTACTGTCGAAGGTAGTGGGATTTGAAGCTAAGACATTCCCCTGGAATAGAGGCATCAGCCCCCAAAGGTACCTCTCAATCTTCTTTCCCTTAGTAGCAACCATTCTTGGACATAATGCCACCAGATCACTGAATCTGGCGGTGTAGGCCACTACGTCGGAACCCTTCATGGTTAGGCTCCAAAGTTCTTGTTCAATTTTCTGAACCTCGCCCCTCGGGGAATTTTCCTCGATCATGAGCTCCTTCGGAGCTTCCCAACCCATAGCATTAGCCACTATAAGAGTTAGTGACATGACATGGCTATTCCACCATGTGAGGGCTCTGTCCGAGAGGGTGCAGGCAACAAATTTTAGTTTGCTTCCTTCTGGACAGGAGCAAATCTCGAAGATCGACTCTGTCTTCTCGAACCATTGCGAGAGGGAAATCATTCCACCGATTCCGTTGAAGGTCCTGGTCTTGCGATTGCTGAAGTCTTTATATGAGCACTCCCTAGCACGCACTAGAGCATCGCCTGAGCAGATTGAGCAGCAGCACCACCACCGCTAGTGCTGAATTGCGCTAAGGCTGCCGCAACAGCCGTTGATACCGCAACTTGGAGGGCTGCAGAATTGTATTGTGGAGGAGGTGGTTGAGTTGGAGTTATCAGAGGGTTGCGCCTTCTTACTCTTCGTGGAGGCATTGTTTAACTGAAAGTTTACAAATATGATGATGATAGTAAGAACTAATTGTGAGTATAATGAGAGTGGTCCACGGGCTAAATTGCCATAGGCCAACAAAATAGATGAGAGTATAATGGTAATAGATATCTATTAATTAGAAAGATGAAAGCATTTGGACAAAGATTTCCCTTAAGATTAGATGCCCGTCAATAACATTGGCATTAACGATGTAATAAGTTCAGAAAAATGACCTAGAAGTAGGTCTTACATTAAACCATATAGAGAAAATTTTGACAGCATGGAAATCTAGTAGACTGAAAGTTCAAAAGTCTAGCCATAGACAGAAACTTAAAAATTGGAGTTTTTACATAGACATAAGTTATATCCAAAAGAGAAGATAGAGTAGGCTCTATCTGCAACGAGAGCTGCTGGGACGAGTCCTTGATTCCGCCAGGAGACGCTCCATGTCCCGCGTGAGCCTTTCACAGGTTGCCTGACGGGCTCGCAGTCCCCTGACTTCGTCTTGGGTTGTAGTAAGTTCCCTTTGCAGGGCTGCATTCTGGTATAGGGTCCTTCCCTGAGCAGACTCCAGTTGGCATATGTGAACGGTATTGACTCCCACATCGACATCAACCTCCAGGATCGGACTTGCGTTTTCCCTTCTTTGTTTTACATTGCGAGCAATCCTGCGAACCAGAATAGGCAGGACTCTGTCTGCTGAGCCTCCCTCGCTCAGATTGTAGAAACTTCTATCTCCGTTGTATGGTAAGGCTTAAACCTGTTCGTGACTCCATCGATTTAAGTTTGTTGCCTATAGATGTTTGGGGCCTTCAAATCCTGGACGAGGGTTAGGATTTAGGACAGGAGCCACAGGAGGTAGATTATTGACTTCGGGATCGGAGTAAGAATCCTCCGAAAAGTTCTCAGCGAAGTCATCATCTAAGGGGATTGCAGGTTCATCTGGTTCGACATCGAGCCAAACAACATTTCCTTGATTTGGGAAGTACGGGTTGTCGGGGAGATGGAATGCAACCATGTTATCTAATCGAGAATAGGGATAAAAGAAATAGTTAATAGACGTACTACAGAAGATAATTATAGAATGATCCATACCAATTACTTCAATACTTGCGTAGTGCATACCAGTCATATATAAACATAATAGAATAGACCTTCGAATAAGTGACCTTAACTCTAAGTCCACAACTAAACAAGGAACATGAAATAAATCAAAGATCACAGATTCTAAGTCTATGACACCCTAGTCACATATAACCTTAGCGTATCCACTCAGCAACTATTGACCTACAAGTAAAGACCTTTTTAGTTCTCAAATAAGTAATTATAGTAACACAAAATACTCCTATAGTATTATATAAAATTTATGTTCTATTCTAAAGTTTTCATTGTAGTAGTGTTTGTAAGTTTTTATACTTGTTGTAACACCACAAATATTCTTAGGCACATGCTAATCACTTCTCAGAAAAATATAGTTGATTAGGCTATATCATTCCCAGATCTGATTATAGGTCTCTAATCCTACTTGTGCTATTCAACAATCACAACACTTTTGTTCTACCCTAGTGACACTAATTTTAGTATGAATGAAGGTATGTGTACTTAGTTAAATATTTCATCTTTAGTAATATGCACAAAAGCCTTGCATGCAAAGACTGTTAAATGACGATGGGAAACATCTTTGCCACTCCAAACCCTGTCAGGAACATCAAAATACAAAGGAACACAAAGAGTAAGATTAATAACATGTACCGCCGTATTCAAAGCTTATCTCAAAAAGAATCGGGAAATCTTGCATGTGAAGGAAAACATCTAACTCTTTCACCCAATGTTTTATTCATCCGTTCTGCTAAACCGTTCAACTTTGGTTTCTTTGGAGGAGTCTTTTGGTGCCAAATACCTTGCTCTCTACAATAAGCATCGAAATGACCAATTTATTCACCGCCATTCTCTGTCCGAACACACTTCAATTTCTTCCTAGTTTGTCACTCAACCAATGCATGAAACTACTTAAACACATCCAATACTTGATCTTTAGTCTTTAAAGTATAAACCCATACCTTCCTTGAATAGTCATCGATGAATGTAACAAAATACAAGCAACCCCCAAGTGTCCTAGTCTTCATGGGACCATATACATCGAAATGTACCAGATCAAGTATATTCTCCTTCCTGGAAGGAGGATCGCTCCTAAAGGAAACTCTATTTTGCTTACCTCCTAAACAATGAGAACATCTCTTCAAATTCACATCATGCACACCGGTCAACACATTTTTCTTTAATAATAAAGACATCTCCTTTTCACTCATGTGACCAAGTCTCTTTTGCCACAAACCATTCATGTTATAGTGTATCGATGCATGGATCGATTCTTTGGAGATCTTCAGATGTGTCACATATAACTTTGAGCTTCTTTCACCTCTTGTCACGATCAAAGAACCACGAGTGAGTTTCCGAATTCTACCACTAAAGGTACTATGGTAACCGTCATCATCAAGGAAGCCAACAGAGATAAAACTAAGTCTAATATATGGAACACGTTTTACAATGTGTAAAACCAACACCATTCCAGTCTCAAACTTCAAACAAATATCTCTGACACAAACAATCTTTGATAACCCATTATTACCCATCTTAACATTCTCAAATCACCAAGAGTCTAAGATGTGTAAAATCCCTTTGTGATGTCACATGACAGGTAGCACCACTATCAACAACCTAACTCGAATCATCATGTGCAAGATTAACCATATCATAATGACAACGAATAAAGAACTCTTCAATAGCAGTGTTAACTTCAGCAGTATCATTACCACAACCATCTTTCTTGTGGTTGTTCATTTGGTTGTTGTAATTTGCCTTCTTGTTCTCCCTTTTCAACTGTCTGCAGCAGCATATTGTATACCCTTTTCTACCACAATGATTGCACTCATAGTCAGCAAACTTTCCATTAGATTTACTGTGATGCTTCCCTTTGTTATTCGGACCTTTACTTTGACTTCTCCCCCTACTTTCTGTGACCAACACATCTGAATCTGAAGAGGAACCTTGTGACTTTCTTCTCGTCTCTTCATTTAAAACACCGCCTTTAGCCAATTCCATGTTGATAATACCATATGGTGTAGAGTTGGGCAAAGATGTCCTAAAAATTTCCCAAGAATCTGGTAAAGTGCCAAGGAGCCATAACCCTTGTAACTCATCTTCAAACTTGATACCCATTCCTGCAAGCTGATTAATAATTCCCTAGAAAGAATTCAAATGATCACTAATAGAATTTCCATCATGGTACTTCAAGCCAACCAACTGTTTAATCAAGAACAACTTATTGTTCCCGGTCTTCCGAGCATACAACTGTTCAAGCTTATTCCACAAAGTACAACCATGAGTCTCCACGCTAATATGGTTCAAAACATTATCATCTACCCATTGTCGAATATACCCACAAACGTTTCTAAGAAAAATATTCCACTCTACATCTATTTTATCTTCAGGTTTTTCATTATTAAACACAGTCATATAATAATCCTTCACATAAAGAAGGTCCTCCATCTTGCCTCTCCAAACTTGATAATTAGAACCATTCAAATTTACAATCCTATTTGTATTAGCTTGCATTGTTCAAACAAGTAACCTAATAACAAGAACCAGTCTTTGATACCAATCTGGTGAAAAAAACGCATCCATAACGGTAAATAACAATGCGAAATAATACTTTGTTTGACTAAACTATTCCCGCCTTGAATGAACCTGTTAGGATGCAAACAAATATGATATTTTCACTTGCAACAAATCAGACCCAATGCAAGTTATATGATCAATATAATCAACCCAAAACAATAACTAATCAACCAATAAAGACACCAAAATTTTAGCGTGAAAATCTCTCAAGAAAGAAGAGTAAAACCACGGGACTACTAGAGCCCCTTCAAATCCAGTATCAAAAATATTAGAGCAATACAAAGTATTTTCTAGATGTACTAAAGGCATACAATAATCGTCATATATTTGGAACTAAATCACATCAAGCATATAGAATCAATAAGAAAAGAAAAATAAGAATATCTCCAAAAACGTTCCTGATTCCCAACAGCAAATAGAAGCAACGATTCCCGAGACTTTTGATCCGATCTCGATAATTCAACCGTTGGATCTGAAGGTATCAATGTTTGGAAGCTTTTGTCCAAAAATCAAAGAAAACGGACCGTTGGATCTCCAGAAATTACCAAAAACTGCAGGTGTATCTTCAAAAACGGGAATTGTGAAAAAAAAACCCTCTTTTTCTTTTTACTCTCTCTAACTCTCTTGGTGGCTGGAATTTTTTTGTGTTAATGAAATTAGGGCATGTAACACACACACACACACACATATATATATATATATATATATATATATATATACATGGGATAAAGAAGCGGGCTTTCCTCGTGGGCTAAAAAACCCAAGAGAAAAATCCCTATCGGTGCAAAAATGTTAAGAGTGTCAAATTGGAACCCTGTTATGAAAAAATGCCAAAGAAAACTATCATGTTGGAAGTCTCAGATTCTGTCATTTGGCGGTAGACTTACCCTATGCAATGTAGTTTTGGGCAGCCTCGGGTCCTATTTATTTTCTCTACATAGGGGCACCGGCTAAGGTGACTAAGCAACTTGAGAGTATTTGGCACAACTGCTTGTGGGGTTGCAACTTTGAAAACAAAAAGATACCTTGGATTGCATAGAGTAAAGTTTTTAACTCCGAAGATAACTAGGGAGTAAACATTGGTAGCCTTAAAAGCTTTAGTCTAGATATACATGGTAAATGGTGATGGAGGTTTAGAGGAGAAGACGAGGATGTTTGGAAGCTTGTGATTAAGGTGCTGGTATTTGGCAATATACACAGGTGAATAAGGCAGAGTACAAGAGCAATTATATGAGGCAAAAATGCTTTCACTATTTTATTGAATACTTCTTCAACGTGGGGATACAATTACAGAGCATATTGCCTTGCTATTTAAACATAAATCAATGCATAAAAAGAGGAAACTTAATAACTGCATACTAAAGACCAGGAGCTCACACCTCACGTGGCTTTGATTTATTCAAGCTAATAACAACTAATTAAAGACTCAAATAAAACACATGCTAACTAATAGTAGTGGACATAGTTCAGAGTTGCTTTAACATTTTCCCCCGTAACTCTGAAATTCATACCTTCATAACTCCAACAAGGTTCCTCATCTCTTCAAATTTCACCCTTGCTAATGGCTTAGTGAGCATATCTGCTTTCTGTTCATTTGTACTGACATGTGTAACTGATATCTCCCCATTCTTAATACATTCTCTGATGAAGTGGTACCTGATATCTATGTGTTTGCTTCTCCCATGGAGCACAAGGTTTTTCATGAGATCAAGAGCAGACTTATTATCAACAAACATTTCTATTGGAGGTATTGCTTGACCTGAAACACTAGATAGAAGTCGCCTTAACCAGATTCCTTGACAAGCAGTCATTGTGGCAGCCATAAATTCAGCTTCACAGGAGGATAAATCCACACATTTTTGCTTCTGTGAGGCCTACAAGACCAAATTACCATTTACATAATATGCCATGCCACCTGTGCTCCTTCTATCACTCTCATCTTTTTCATGATCACTATCTGAATACCCTTCAATAGTGATCTGTTCTTGTCCCCTTTTGTAGATCAGCCCATAGTCTGTGGTACCTTTAATGTACCTAAGTATTCCCTTTACTGCCTGAAGGTGTTTCATTGTAGGTTTTTCCATAAAACGGCTGACTACACCGACTGCAAACGTGATATCAGGGCGAGTGTGTGTCAAATACATGAGTCCACCCACTATACTCCTGAATTCAGTGGGATTGACAGGTTCTCCCTCTTCATCTTTGAGGAGCTTTATCTTGTGTTCCATGGGGATTTTGGTAGGGTTACAGGCTAGCATTTGAGTTTTAGCTAGAAGGTTTTTGGAATATGATTCTTGTTTGAGAGTAATGCAATTCTCCTGCTGATTTACTTCTCTTCCCAAGTAATAAGCCAATAGCCCAAGGTCGCTCATTTCAAACCTTTCATTCATCTCTAGTTTGAACTTCTTCACAGCCTCTTGACAGCTCCCTGTAACCAACAAGTCGTCGACATATACCCCAACAATCAGGGTATTTCCATCTTTCTTTCTAGTGTACACTGAATACTCTTGCGCACACCTTTTAAAGTTCAGTCTCTTTAGGTACTTGTCAAGGCAGGCATTCCAGGCCCTGGGTGCCTGCTTTAGACCATACAATGCCTTTGACAATTTATACACCTTGTTCACTTCACCTTTCTTCTCAAAACCCTCCGGTTGAGACACATAGACCTCTTCTTCTAATTTCCCATTTAGGAATGCAGATCTCACATCAACGTGGTGTACCTGCCACCCAAATGAGGTTGCAAGAGCAATGATAACACGTACCGTTTCTATTCTCGCGACTGGAGCGGATACTTCTTCAAAGTCGATCCCCTGTTTCTGAATATATCCTTTTGCCACGATTCTCGCCTTGTGCTTCACTGTTTTTCCAGTGGGGTCTCGTTTGACTTTAAACACCCACTTCAGCCCAATCGGTGTTCGACCAATTGGTAGCTCGACAAGATTCCACATGCTATTCTTTTCAATCGAAGTCATCTCAGCCTTCATCGCTTCTACCCAATTTGGGTTTTGCTTTGCCTCTTGATATGACGAGGGTTCTTCATCGTTGTGTGTCATTAGGAGTTCTTCCAAGGGTATCTGTATTTCTTCTGTATTTTCGTACAAATCTGTGTGAAGTCGGAAACGCTTTGGGGCACCACCGCCTGTGGAACTTGAGGTTGTGCTGGGAGTTGTTGCCGGAGTTGGAGAATTGGGGTTATCTGGCAAATTGGGTATACCCGATGGCGTATTTGAGGGTGTGGGATGTGGACTCGGGTCGGATTATGGGCTATTGGACTGAGTGGATTCGGCCCAATCGGTATTAATCTGTGGCAACCCATGTCCTTGGTCCGACGTATCTGGAACCCATTCACCATCTTCATCATATAATTCATCGTTGAAGTCAAAGCCTTCAACAGTGAAGCTCATTCCTGGCATTACTTTAATCTTCTTTGTTTCCTCCCACGTCCATGTCTTATCTTCTTCGAACACGACATTCCGACTAACATGCACCTTTCCTGTATCTGGTTCCAACAATTTATACGCCTTTGATCCCTTTTCAACCCCCAGATGAACAACACGCTTGCTTCTTTCTTCCAATTTCTTTAGATGGTTCTTGGCAATCATCATGTGTGCTAAACAACCGAAGACTCTGAGGTGACTCACATTTGGCTTTCGACCGAACCACATTTCATATGGTGTTGACTCCTTTAGAGCTTTTGTAAAGACCCAATTCAACACATACACCGCGTGATTCACCGCTTCTCCCCACAATACGTCTGGAATGCTCATGGCTTTCAAATTGCTCCTAACCATCTCCAAAATGGTTCTATTTCTTCTATCCACTACGCCATTTTGCTGTGGCGAAAATGGCGAAGTGTAGTGACGTTCGAGCCCTGTTTCGTTGCAATACCTGGTGAAATAGTTAGAGAGAAACTCCCCTCCGCGATCGGTTCTGAAGATCTTCATCTTCTCACCAGTTTCCACTTCAACCTTTACCCTGAAGTTCTTAAATTTTTGGAAGGCTTCATCTTTTGTCTTCAAAAGATAAACCCACATAGCTCTACTGAAGTTGTCTACCAAGAGCATAAAGTATCGGTTACCTGCCGGTGTGCGAGGCGATACCGGTCCACATAGATCCCCATGAATGATTTCAAGCCTTTTCTTTGCCCTATAATTAGTATGAGATGGATACGGATTTTGAGTTTGTTTCCTTACCAGACAATCTTCACACCATTGAGAAGGGATGCTTATTTTTGACATTCCATCGACTAAATTTCTTTCAGCCATGAGCATAAGCGTAGTGAAATTAACATGGCCCAATCGGGCATGTCAGACCCATGTAGGATCCTTGATTTTTGCAATTAAGCAAGTGGGTCTTGCTTCCTCCAACTCGATCTTGTAGAGACGATTCATGGATCTTCGAACTTTCATTAGTAATCGGCCAGCTGCATCACGTACCCATAAATACGGCTCCTTGATTCTAATCTCATCTCCTCCTTCCAATAATTGTCCCAGACTTATGATATTGCTACATAAGTCGGGTATGTAATACACCTCGAGAAGTCTTCTCTGTTCACCGTTTTTGCACCGGAAAACAATGGACCCTTTTCCTTCGATCCTTACTCTAGATTCATCTCCAAGCTTCACGAAGCCTTGGACTTTCCGATCTAGATCACAGAACTTAGTTTCATCACCTGTCATGTGATTACTTGCTCCAGTGTCAAGGTACCATACCTTAGACTGGTTTGAAGTTCCTCCCTTTGATCTTAATTTTGGTTTCACACTCTTTTCATTCAAGAATACTTCACCATATTCTATTTTCTTTTCGAGTGAGGACAGCAACAGAGCAAGTTCATTGTCTTCTTGAATCAAGTTGTTTTCTTGATTCCTCTCCTTTCTTGGATTCTTACACTTAACTGCATAATACCCGAACTCCTGGCAGTTGTAGCATTGTACCCCACTTTTATCTTGGCTACCGGATGAACCTTTACTCCCTTCTCGTTGTTGGTGTGAGCTACCCCTTCCATGACCACCTCGGCCACCACTGTTTCTACCTCGACCTCTGCCTCGACCTCGTGAGCCTCTAAACCCCCCTCGATTCGACTTAGATTTGGAGTCACCTTCTCCCTTTTTCTTTGTTCTTTCGGACCACTCTTGATGAGTCAGGAGCAGTTTTCGATCATCACTTTCTCCATGCCCTTTCAGTCTCTCTTCATGAGCTTTCAATCGGCCTATTACTTCTTCCACACTCATTGTGCCCAAGTCCCCAAATTGCTCAAGAGTTGAGGCAATTTGAAGGAATTTCGATGACATTGCCCTGAGTAGTTTCTTCACCACATAGTCCTCATCTACATTCTCTCCCAACGTACGCATGGTGCTGACGACATTGGTTACCTTCGCGGAAAAATCATCAACACTTTCTGTCTGCTTCATGATCATAGCCTCAAACTCAGCTTTCAGTGTCTGAACTCTTGCAGTCTTCACTCTATCTGCCCCTACAAACATAGTTCTCAAATCTTCCCATGTCTCTTTGGCCGTTTTCTTTTCAGACAGCGACATCACAAATTCTTCTGGGATTCCTTGGTAAATGACCGCTAGTGCCATCTTGTCCTTCTTCACCTCCACCACCGTGTTGGTTGTTCGAGGCTCAACAGCATCCCATACACCGTGAGCTTGCATGAACACACACATTTTGATTGCCCATGCCCCATAATTACTCCTGGATAACATCAGATAGTGGAGGGTGATTTGTCTGTCCTTTTGACCATTGCCATTGCTTCCTGACATCTCTTCACGAGACTGATACTTGGGCATACACCAGTTTTTGCTCTGATACCAAGTGTTGGTATTTGGCAATATACACAGGTGAATAAGGCAGAGTACAAGAGCAATTATATGAGGCAAAAATGCTTTCACTATTTTATTGAATACTTCTTCAACGTGGGGATACAATTACATAGCATATTGCCTTGCTATTTAAACATAAATCAATGCATAAAAAGAGGAAACTTAATAACTGCATACTAAAGACCAGGAGCTCACACCTCACGTGGATTTGATTTATTCAAGCTAATAACAACTAATTAAAGACTCAAATAAAACACGTGCTAACTAATAGTAGTGGACATAGTTCAGAGTTAATTTAACATAAGGCGCTCCTAGGACCGTTGGATAGTCTTGGTATCTCTACGGGTCATGTATTGAGAAAGTGTGTTTGGGGAAATATTTTCACCTTAAATCTGACATGATGAACTACCAAATTGATTTGGGCTCCCTATTTTCAAGCAATAATAATGTTTACAGGTGGGAGCTTGTAGACGATGGTATATACTCGGTGAAGTCTCATAGAAGAGTAATTGATGAACTTACCTTGGATCAGATCTAAATCAGCATTACTTGGAACCGCTAGGTACCTTCAAAAGTGAATATTCTAGCATGGAGGGCCCACCTTGACAGAATTCCAACAAGGGTAAACCTTGCGCAAAGAGATGTGCAAACGATCGATTATGCTATGCGCTCTGTAGAATGATTTTTCTGAATATGGTGACCATACTTTTCTTGCTTGCTATGTTGTTAAAGAGGTTAGGTCTTTAACAGATAATTCGTGGGGAAAAGTTCCGTATGATCATCATATGTATATGTTGGTTGGAATGGTGGATTTGGAAGTAGGGCCGAGGTGTCAAAAAAGGTGGGTCTTCAGATGGATGTTATTCTTTTGGAAAGGATTTGGATAATTTGGAACCATGGAATGATCACATATTCAACTCTAAGATAAAGGGTAGTCGGGCTTTAGTTATTGAAATCAAGGTGGCTAGTTTCCTATAGCTTAAAACTAGAGTCAAGAAAGGAGCTACTTTAGAGTGGAATGATTGGTGTAATGATCCAAAAACCGAATGTATTTCCATATTGTAATTCTAGCATTTGGCTAGTTCTTTATTGTTATTTTCTTATTGCTTTCCAAAAAATGTCTAGAGGGATGGATGATGCCGACCCACATCGAAGCAATGTTGCTGAGAATAGTGAACGAAAGTTTCTTGACTTTGAGAGCATTGCGCTTCACCAAGGTGGTCTTTTAATGGCAATATGTTATGTACTATGTTTCTTATTTCTAGCTTCATTATATCTTCTTTTAATTATCGTTTTAATAATATGGTCGTTGAACACTTTATACTATTAAATTACAATATCTTTTGGTTAATTTTTTAGCTGATGATATATTTTTTATTATTTTAAACTTATATTATATATATAAACTAGGGAAAAATCCCTTTATGGGATTGGAATTCGATACATTACCATAACAGAAATATAAAATCCATTTGTAGATAACTTAGGGTGGGTTTTAAAAAGAAAAAAAAAAGGGAAAATTAGAGGAAGAAGCACTTGCCGCCATCTCAAAAGCATACCTGGGAAGTCTAAACAACCCTATCCAACACAAATCTCATTAGACATAGCTTCTCTGCAACTCCTTTTATAGCATCGAACCTAATTAACACCAAATTTCATTGCCCTATGGAGTACTACTGAATATATAACCATAAAACATGGGATGTAATAAGCTAAAAAAGTTAAATGGCTTACCAGGCTTGCCTTCAGCGAGCAAGATATTAAAAAATCAATAGAAGGATAATTCAGTCCATAACCATATTTCCATTATTTCTAAAAATAGTATAACGCTTTAAGCATCACCGTATGATAATTATTGTGATTTGATAAAATGACAAAACATAAATTACCTTGTAACATTAACAAAACATTCTTCAAAATAATAAGATAAAAGTAAGAATCAAGGAATCACAATTTGAAAACTAATTATCGAGGTTCACACCCATCAATCAAATTAATTATTTTTAAAAGCAATATAAATAAAAGTCGTTAAAAAAATTAAATTTATTAGAGAAGTAGAAACAAATCAATTTTTTTTACCAAAATGGAAGGAGATTGATTACACGGACTTTGATAAAAATGCTTAACGTCTCTGATTGTGTTGTTTCCACCCATCGGCTTCATATTTCGACATCAAATCTAGATTTTCCAGCCCGACATCACAAAACTAACAGAGAAAATAAGGAATTTGAATCTATCAATGTGGGATTAGAATGGAATTGAATTCACATTCCAACCAAACCCTATAGACTTCTGAAACCCAAATTCCAACTGATACCATCTCATAACTCCATAGAAACATGTATGTGAGTCTCTACTGATCGGTGTACCCCCGTCTTGTGTCAGTGGATCGTTCATCAATCCTAGAAAAAAAAACCTTCAAAGGCTTCAAAGAAATAAAATGAATTTTTTTTGTAATTTTAAGTACCTTTCTGATTATAACATCCAGCCTCTCGGCTAATTCAAGTTCTCCTTCGTTTAGTGGCAACCAAAATCATGAATCGACATTGATAGTCCTCTTCAACTCTTGCCTAATCACTATACACAAGAAACGAAATAGACAAATACAAAATTATTTATCGCCTAGAATTTGAAGCGGCATTTTATCAAATAGATTACAGTTATAAAATGTTGGGATTAAAATAAAGCCAGTAGTGAGAATACCTTTGTATAAGCATCAATGGTGTCTTACAACTTATTCTTCTTGAAATAGATGTTTCCACCAGAATACAATATGAAACATTCATTGCAAATTGCTTGGAAGACCTTATTCACATAGTAAAAAGAACACCTTAAACATGTAAATAATACAAAACAAATGAACCAAATTAGAGTTGTAAATATTCTTAAAACCAATATTTAAAATGGACAAAAAATTTCACAATACCAAGGAGGAGTTTAAAAAAGACTTAGGAAGACCTACAAAGTATGGGTTTTATGTTTTCTATACATTCTACCATCCCTCTCAACTAAAAACCATGTGGAATTATAAAAACTGAAATTGCAGGCATCTCAATCCACCAACAAACTGCACAGTTCTTGTTCATTTATAAGAGCAATAAAAAAAATGACAAACCTTAAAGAAACCAACCTCAGACCACAAAACATCTTATCAACAACTCAACGTTGTACTAATACATAAAAAAAATATAAAAGCAATCTTTTTTGTATTATAACTTCGCGCGTGTGTGTGTATATATATATATATATATATATATATATATATATATATATATATATATATATATATATATATGATAAACGAAATAAACAAAGAAATATATGAGAGTTATTTATACATTTTAAAAGGTTTTTAAATCTTTTAAAAATCTATAAATAGGTCTCGTATATTTTCTTATTAATTTCACTTATATCATTTTTATATGAAGTTATAATTAAAATAAGTTTTTTTTTTCATAATTTTGATTCTTATTAGTACAGTGCATATTAAATATTGATTACTAAAGTTCAAAACCAATTATCCATGTCATGATTTAAAATTAAATGGGTCTTCAGTATAAAAAGAATATACTTTCAAAGAAGGTTTCAAATAAAATGGAGATTACAAAAAAATTCATAAATTATTTGAGAAGCATCAAATGTTCTTACATTGTTGGACTTGATGAGGATGTTAAAAACACCACTTGTAGGGTATTAGCTTCCATTGTTCGAAAAAACTGATAAGAGATATGCAACAGAAAAATAACAACAATAATAGTGAAAATATTTATGGAGTTTTCAGATTAAAAAGAAGAAATACCATTTAGTTGAATCATTTTAGCGAGTGTTTGGTGTGCATCAAAACAACTTTCAATTTCCTGTAAAAATTAGACAAATAGAACAAATTATCAATTCACCAAAAATATTACACCTTGATCAGAGAAACAACATGAAAACAATGTAAATCGGAGAATCTGAGCTAAGCAAATTCCGTTGACCGATTAAAGATATCATACACTAAAAAATTCCTCAACTGAAAGAAAAAAAAATGTGAGAAGTGGATACTTCAAATCTGAAATTAAAGTCTGGACGTTGGGTCGCTGTCACACCAACGAATTGCAGCAAGTGTAGCATACCTCAAATCCGAAATCAAAGGTCGGATCTTCATTCGCTATCTAGTTTGGAGGAGCTTGGGGGAGATTAGAAGTTGTGGAAGGAAGTGGAAAGGTTCAGAGGGAAAACGAACCAGAGAAGAAGACTTCTTTTGGAGGATCTTGTAGGAAGTGGAAAAACAAAGTATCGAGATACAACTGGTATGAAGAGCAGTGACTATGTGCGGTGGAGATTAACCTAAGGTGGTGGAAGAATACCCAAAAGAAGAAGCAATGGAGTAATATAATCCATGTTTACACAGTTGTAAAGAGATGAGGCAGTGAATGGTTCCAGAAACTGATGGAGTTGGTTGAGACGGAAGCCAGTGGAGGATTAAACCAAGGTGGGGAAGGTGAGTAGTAGACGTAGAGAGATACAGAAGAGGACAGAGGTATATGGACGGATGCATATTGAGTCGGTGTACATTGAGTAAGTGGACACTAATCTCCTTTCTAATGGCTTATGTAACATGTGTATTAGTAGACATCTTCCAGATATCAAAAATAAATAAATAAATAAAAATAGTTAAAAATGATCGAAAAGAAAAAACTATACAAAAAAAGATCTCCACCAATGAGAAGCAAGTACTATTCACCAAGGAGTTCAAAATTAGTATATTATATAATTAGCAAACTACTTTTTTAATCGATAATCATTAATTTGCAGCTAGTTAATATATCAGTACTACTATTATATTTGGACAATATCATGCACACTAATTAACAATTGTATTTTTTTTTTGTTGGAATGACGATAGTTTTAGGTAGAAGAAAAGAAACTAGCAAAGAGTTAGAAATTACATATAGGAAATAGCTATATTACGATTTTGTAACCACCTAACCTAATTAAGACTACATTTAGCCTTCCAAGCCGTAATCCAAAAGAAAGAATTAGAAACAACAAAATCCTATGAAGTTCTTTTCAAATGCTTTTTATAATCAAACAAGAGCTTATTTTGAAAAATCCAGATAACCCACATACGAATTCTTGGTGATTTTAGTGTCACCATGTCATTTTATGTAATTGAAACTAATATGTGAGCAAAGGGGCTTCATAATTTCTACCTAATATATGTATGGGGTTTGTGCAATGTGCACACATGTATAACATCGAAATACAAGCCGTTCGACGATATATCGGGGGTCCGGGGGCAGCAGCCCTCATTCCAGGGTTTCCAAAGGGGTGCGCCCCTTTGGTTGGGTCTAGGGGTAGGACCCTTAGCGGGCTCCAAGGGGCAGAGCTCCTGGCTGGGGCCCTACTGAGAAATTTTGTGGGAAAAACAAATTCTTTAGGATGATTTTTGTAAAACTGACGAAATTCGTCAGTTTTTGAAACCCTAAATCCTCATGAAAATCTGGATTACCTTGATTTGCTTGCAAAGCAACTAATGACGGTCCAACCCTAATGAAACTCTAATCTCATTTATTATATTTAAACGACTCTTCCTTTTAGAAAAGGCACACGAAATTTAGTTGTCGTTTTTCTTCAAGCCCTCATAATTTTTTTCTAGCAATGTGGCTTACGAATTTTGTGCCTAGAATCGTAAGTTTCCTCTTGGATTATCTTAGGCTGAATTTCTTATAACCCAGAGATAGGGTAGAAATATCAGTTCAGAATGTGTTCAGATGATCCTAGTTGGTATCCAGATCTCCGCTACAAACCCTATTTTTTCCAACAATCAAATTAATATTATATGTTCCTGGCGATAGGTGACTCAATTCGTTAGATGGCCACTAAGTTTTCCTAGTTTGAGAAGTTTAAAGTTGTTGACTTCAGACATTGGAAAAAGAAGATACACTTCATGTTGAATACTCTGAAAGCAGCATACGTGTTGACTACTCCAAGACCAGCGGAGGCTGAGGAAGGTGTTGAGACAATTGAAGAGATAAGGAGGAGACAAAAGTGGGACAACGATGACTACATCTGCAAAGGTCACATTCTGAACGGTATATCTGATGTTTTATTTGATATCCATAATGAAGCCTTGTGTGCCAAGGAGTTGTGGGGCAGCCTTGAATTGAAATATATCACCGAGGATGCTTCTAGCAAGAAGTTTGTAGTCGGTGAATTTAACAATTATATGATGGACGATTCAAGGTCTGTTACTGAACAATTCAATGAACTCCTTAGCATATACTGTAAGTTTAAACTCCACCATATGAATACAGATGAATCCATTGTTGTGAAAACCATCATTGACAAACTGCCTCAAATCCTGGAAATACTTCAAACCTTACTTGAAACATCAAAAGTAGGAACTGTCTTTGGTTCAACTTGCTAGTCACATTCGTATTGAAGAATCTCTTCATGCGAAGGAAAGTGACAAATCTGGTAAACCCAAGGGAAAAGTTGAATCTGGACAGCCCTCAGTTCATATGGTTGAAAACAAACCAAGAAATCAGAACCACAAAGGCCATGTCAAAAGCAAAGTGGGAACATATCCCAAGCAACTCCAACAAAAAGAGAAAGGATTTGGTTTGTTGGAGGTGAAATTAAGTTGGGCATTTCAAGCATAATTGTTGTGTGAATTTAGGCAACAATGGTGCTGGAAACAGTGAACCCAATGGGAAACTGAACGGGTCTTCGGCCCAAGTTAAAGGAGGTCAGTTTTTGAATAACTTTGACAATTCTAATCAGAATTATTTTTATTATGTTTTATTCATTCCCGAATCATTCTAAGTATAGGATGATGATATTGCTTGGTGGATCGACTCTAGGGCAACAAACCATGTATGTAAGGACAAATAGATGTTTGAAACATCAACTCTGCTTGAAGATGGATTGGTGTTGAAAATGGGAGACGATTCTTTTATTCCTATTTGTGGTTTTGGTGTTGTGTCTCTTGAATTTACTTCTGGAAAGACAATTTGGTTATTTGATGTTTTGTTTGTTCCCAAGATTTGCTAGAATCTTGTTAGTTTCTTGTTGTTTGAATTCTGATGGTTTTAAACAAGTTATTGAGTCAGATAAATTTATTTGATCTAAGGGTGGAATGTTTGTTGGCTTTGGATATTTAAATAATAGAAAGTTTTTTTGAATATTATGGACAAATTAATAACAATTCAAAAATTCTACATTTGTAACTTCTGCTTCTTATGTTGATAAATCTATGCTTTGGCATGTAAGATTAGGTGAAGGATTGAGTGAAGGATTCTGGGGAGAGGCCATGTTATGTAACGATGTAAATTTTGAACCAAAACTTTCATTTTAAATCATTCAAGAAAATTATAAGTGTCTCGATGTCAACATAAAATCTCAATCAAAAGTCAAATCCCAGAATCCTCCATGTCATCCCGAACAGATGTGTACAATCACATCGGTGCCTTCCCGCAATCCTCTGGGGTACCTGAAACACATAACATGGTAAGCACGAAGATTAATGAGTTCCCCAAAATACCACATACAACATATTAGCCACTGGAGGCTATAACTCTGTAAGACCCTCCGGTCAATATGTCTTAGTGGGACCCTCCAGTCCCATAACTATGATGGACCCTCCAGTCCAAACTCTGTGAACCTTTCGGTCCTAACTCTGTAAACTCTGATAGATCACATAGAAATAATACAATATATCACAGTACACAAATAACATATAAGATACTCTGTCACACAACTATGATTACCACTCTAGGTATGTATAGTGAGAAGACTCACCTCGTAGCTAATGGGAAATAGATATACACTTGAGAATCCCAAACTAGCCTCCTCCTAACACATTAGACAACCATTTCAATCAATATCTCTCTTTTCTTCATTTACACCTAAAGTCCTCTTTTCTCTTTCTATTATCTTAGATGGGTAAAAGACCATTTTACCCCTCCATGGTCTTAATGTTCCTAATTGACCTACTCTCAAGTCAAAAAAAGTCAATATGAGTCAACTGCCAACGTTGACCCGTGTCACACCCCCAAACCATAAAACAAACGGTGGAAACGTTCGGGGTGGATGACCTCATGTGTAGTATCATAACAATTGCATAATAGTAATCAAAGTAAACACAACCATTACATTGAATAACTGAATATTTACATTAGTTTGGTAGATAATTTGATACAACAAAAGTATAGAAAAAATGAAGAGGAGACTCTTGGAATGTTTTTGAGATAACTTGTGCTCCTTTTTGTTCCAAAATTTTTGTTTATTATTCTTAAGTTTGGGAGCTAAAGTATTATCATGGTTAGGCTCTTGTCAGTTTCCTTATGTGTTACCACGGTTTGAAGTGTTGAAACTTTTTCCATTCTCAATTCGGGTTGTTGGCATTGAATTACGCCATGACAGCTGTCACGGCGGCTATGACCGTGGCCTGAAATGTAGCGAAGTCTATCTGTAGAATTGGTTTCTCGCCAGTTGGTGGGTTACCTCCTTGAGAAGACATGGTTTTGTGGCATGACTAGAAACAATTTTCTGAGTACCGATGGACATCGGTAATTGTGTTTCACAAATTTATATACATTATAAATTTTATACCCTAGAGGATATTCCTAAATGGTTCTGATAACATTCTTGTGGGGTACAATATGGGAGTGAGTATTGCATGAGTGATAAATGGGTTAAGTTATACTAGTTTCTGAGAGTATGTTAATCTGACTTCTATAGGGTCCTGGTAACCATCTACAAAGGAAGTCTATACGAAATAAACTTGTGGATTCGAAGTGGCTACTCTTGAATGAATTTCTAACGAGATGTTTGTGAGGTGGTATTTCTTAGTTATAATTTCAAAGATGAAGTGGTATGACATGGAAAAAGTTACTTAGTTTGCTTGTTACTGATCTAGAATATATTTTGATAATAACGATCTTTAACTGAAATAAGATTGCCATCATTACAGTTGATATTGAGACTACATAGAGTTTGGAAAAATCGACCTAGGAGTAGGTCTGCATCATATCAACAGAGGGAAAATTTGACAGCATGAAGAACTAGTAAGATAGTACTTGTAATACATGAATATTTACGGGGAAAAGTGCTACTTAGATCATAGATATGAAGGCTATTCCTTCAACTAAAAGAAAGGATGGGTAGAATATTTCCTACTGATGACGGGCACTTCTCGGACGGATCCTTAAGTTAGCCAGCTGCCACTCCAAGTCAAGCAGGTGTCTTTCATACATTGACAGATGGGCTTGGTTCTCGATAATGTCAGCTTGAGTTGTAGCTAGCTCTTGCTACAGGGCCTCTTTGCTTCTCATAGCCCTCGCATAAGCAACTTCAAGATTGCGAATGTGGTTTGCGTTGGCATCTGAGTCTGCCTCAAGCTCTACAATTCGCTGAATGGCCGCCACACTTAGCTCAATATTGCGGGCCACTCGGCAAAATATGATTGGATGAGCTCTGTCTGCGGAGCCTCCCTCGTTCACATTGTAGAAAAAACGATCCCATTGTACATGCGGGATTGGCCATGCTCGCGGCTCCACCTATCCAGGCTTCCAACCCACATAGGTGTTGGGCCTTCGAATACAAGTTGGGGGGTAGGATTTGGCATCGGGGCCACTTGAGGTAAGTCCTCGACCTCAGGCTCTGAATTGGCCTATTCGGGGAACTGTTCTGCGAAGTCATCGTCCAAGGGAATTTCATGATTTTCTTCTGGCTCAGCCTCGATCCACCCATTATTTCCTTTGTTGGGAAAGTACGGGTCACCTGGAAGATGGAATCCAGCCGTGATATCAACACGAGAATGGGGGTAAAGAGATAGTTAATAGTCGTTTAGTCTTATATTTCTTCTATAGTATTGTAATTGAAGGTTCGATACTTTGTTGTGATCTTATAGTAACTAAAACACTCCTATAGTATCCTAATGATGTATGTTCTATTCTATTGGTATCTGTTGCATATGGCTTTGTAAGTTTTAGGCTTGCTGCAACACCACAATTACTCCCAAGCACACGTTGGTCATGTCTCGAATAAATATAGTTGATCAGGCTATATTGACCCTACACATGATTACATAACTGCCCAGGTTTAGCCGCAGTGTCTAACATCCAAATACTTTTCTTTTGTTCTACTTATGATACTGTTTCTGGTACGTATGTATACTTGTATACTTCTTATAAAATACTTATTTTTTAAAAGTATACTTTTAGTTCCGAGCACTTTAGCCCCTTAGTGTTTATAGTTGTATACCATGTAAGGTTCGGTATACTTAGTTCACTATAAACAATAGATCTGATACCAAAATGTCATACCCCTAAACCGTAAAACAAACGGCGGAAACATTTGGGGGTGGATGAAGTCATGTGTAGTATCATAACAATTGCATCATAGTAATCAAAGTAAACACAACAATTACATTGAATAATAGAATATTTACATTAGTTTGGTACATAATTTGATACAACAAAAGTATAGGAAAAATAAAGACGAGACTCTCTATATGCTTTGTCTTCTCAAAAGTCTTCCGAGGTACCTGCTATTTATTTCCTGAGAATACAAGCGGTGTTGAAAGAAAGTATCAACATAAAAGCTGGTGAGTTCATAAGCATGTTTTTGGTAATAAAACTTGTCATTGAATTTATGTCAAATGTTTGTTTATTTTCCAAAAAAATTCTATATTTTCTTTAGTAAAAGCGTAATTATACCAGTTCCTTCTATTACTACTTAGTTTATACTAGTCACGTATAAACCAATATCAAACTGACAGTGGATTATATGGATCTGCCCCAAGCCCACAACCAGACAAGGAGCAGGAAACGAAGCGGAAATCACATACTTCACAGTCTATCGAGTATTCCTTATACGTAACCCTGATGCATAAACTAAGGGGTTATAGAACTAACCATGAATGTTTGTTGTTGTGTCCTTTGTAGTATAAGAAATGTGATAGTTTGTATGTTTGTTTACTACTAGTATGTATAATATAGTCTGTTGAAAACCCTAGCTATCGCCAGTCTATATATTATATTCTATTTGATTCGTATAAAAACACTTGAATGAAATCCTTGGTTATCACTAATAATGTAAACAATGTATAGAATGTTACTCTGATTGTGTGAAAAGCATTGAAGTTAGCTGGGAAAATCCAATATTTTCCCTTGTATGTATGTATTAAGGTTGCCTTAACGGTTCTGAATTGTAAGGCATAAGTTTTTCTTCACTTATGTTATTACAGCATTGTTCATGAAAAGTATATTATTATGTAAATATATCGTTACTACTAGCGAGTTTTATGACCATACTAAACTTGATATGACGTGAATCGGACGCCAATATCCTTTATAAATTTTTCACCCGTAGACCTGACGGTCCTACTGTAGCTAGCAGTAAGTTGCGGGGTAGTCAATCCCATATAGATCTATACACAAAAGCCACATTCTCCTGCGAGGAGACTCTGGTTCATAAGGGTGGTCCTCCACTTAGTTAAAGTTGTAAGCTCCTAAGGACTTGTCTCCCAATTAGGTTAATGACTTTAAAAGTAATAATATATAAAGCGTAATGTTCTCTCGTATTTGAATTCGGTATATGTTTTGTAGAGTAAAAATAATTATACTTAAATAACTATTAACTGGTGTACTCTTGTAATAATGTATATCATAAACTAAATCTGTCATAGTTTATAAGGTTGATCTTGTAAGTAGTTTGTATCGGTAAAATTGGTTAAGAGCTCCCCAAACTATACCTATTATAGTTTGATTGAAATGTTATGTTTGTGAATTGATCTGAAAATCATGCAATTAAGTTTAGAAAACGTCCCTCATGCTCTGCATATTACAAAAAGGGATAAATTATCTAATTGTTTTATGAAAACTGTTGTTTTGTATTAATTGCGTAAGTTTTAACTCATTGAAAACCTTTATGGTTGGCTTGTATTCCCCCTAAAAACATTTAAAAACCATAAAAGCATAGAGGTATGAACTCACAGTTTGACATGGGATTCGAATGTCAGTCGATAGGAATGTTGAGTGTCAAATGAAGTCTCGAACACAAACGGATCCTATTTAATAGATAATAGCACATATATGTATTAAATTAGGGTATAACACCACTAATTAGGGAAGGAAACCATCTTAGAGACTAGGAAACACTTGAAACTAAGTGTTAGAATCACATGTGATTGAAGGAAGGGAGTTTGCGGTCACAACAAGGGGTGTACGGTCATTGGTTTGTGGCCCAATGTGGTTTGCGGCCCCCAAGAGTTTCGGCCCATGGGTTTACGGCCCATAGGTCTACGGCCAAGGAGTTTACGGCCGTACACTCTTGAAGAGGGGTGCAATTTGAGGCGTTTTAAGGTCCTTTCTAGCCCCTTGGATGTGTTCTAATTCCTATGCATGGCTTAAGGAGGAGTTTAAGGCCAATCTTTGACCACAAATTAGGGTTTGCGGCCAATGAGGGGTGTATGGTCATAAACCCTCCATGATCATGTCTTTTGGGTCGATTTTAAGGTGAAAAACATGCATTTCTAGTAAGTAACAAGCATAGGAAGCAGTTACTTACTATTAGGAAGCTTTGAAGGGGGTTTTTAGCCACCAAGATCTAGTGTGTGTTCTTGGTGTTCTTGGTGAGACACGAAGATCTAGACAAAGGTGAGATTAATGAGATAGAAACATGGATTCATCACTATATAAAGGACTGGAACATAAATCAAGATGGAGAAACACTTACAATCTTGAAAATCTTAGAGGAATTTCGATGAAGGTAGAGAGAGTATAGAGAGAGAGAGAGAGAGGAAGTTCTAGACTTGAAGAGTGTAAAGTGATAAATGAAGGCCAAGTACCCTATACATAGGGTGTAGTTTCCGGCCAATGGGGGTGGGTGGGGGTGTACGGCCATAAACTCATGTTTGCAGCCGTACACTCCTCTCGCAGGGGTGTTTGGCCCCGATGCTATGTTATGATTTAGAAAAACTCGTTCTTTGACCCAAACCTTGATTGTACTGAGCTTAGAATACTCGAATAGTCCCAAAACATTGCTAACGGATGGCAGAAATAAATATGACTTGATTGATTTTGAACGGTTATACAAAAAGAAATTTCGGGTTCTTACAACCCGACTCGCTGAGTGCACTCAGGTGACTCGCCGAGTCCACTCGTAATCCTCTGAACTCTTCCAAGGGTCTCACACAGCTCGTCGAGTTAACCTCTAACTCGACGGGTTATCACCGGGTCACGAATCGTTGGGGCAACCCGATCTGACTTGTCGAGTCATCTCATAGACTCGACAAGTTGACTCATCTGAGTGTCTCATATGGACGTCTGAGGTCAGATCTGGAACTCCAACCTCTAGATCTAGCCTCCTAATACCAAAAAGTCACATAAAGGTTTGATCTTGACAACCATGCATGGCATAAATGCTTCATAATGCCATCACAAACTCCATGGAAGGTCAAATGCATGGGGACCTGCCTCTAATTCCATAAAGTTTGAAACTTTGGACCCTCAAGGTCCTCTCTAGTCCAGATCTGAGGTTCTAACCTTAAACCATCCCCAAATAGCTCATGAACACAATATGATGAGAGAAAACCCTAAAAGCTTCACACAAATGATATTTAATGAACAAGAGGTCAAGATGAGATCTTTTTACCTCTGAATAGCAGCTAATGACAGAAGAATGCAAGATCCACAACCTTCTCTTGATTAGATCCACCAAACTCTTCCAATCATTCCTCCTAAAATCTCAAGAATGTTCAAAATGATCTCTCTCTCTCTCTCTCTCTCTCTCTCTCTATATATATATATATATATATATATATATATATACATATATATATATATACAACGAAAAGAGGCAGGTTAGGGTTTCTCTCTGGGGAAGGTGGCCGAAAAGGGAGGCCATAAGGGCCTTTAAATAGGCCACAAGTTTGAGAAATTAGGGTTTCCTTCAACAGCGTTGACTCGGCGAGTCGGCTCACAGACTCGTCAAGTCCATTCATTAATCCACGTCACTAGTCGCAACTCTACTTAACGAGTTAAGGCACCAAATCGTCGAGTCACTCCATATATCTCAAAATAAATACATCAAATATTATACCTGGAAATTCGGATGTTACGATTCTCCCCCACTAAAATCAGACTTCGCCCTTGAAGTCTTGACTCTCAAATAGTTCAGGATGTTTCTCCTGCATCTCTGACTCCGGCTCCCAAGTCAAATCGAATCCCCTCCGATGCTACTAATAGACCTGAACCAGGGGAACTTCTTTGTTCCTTAGAACCAATTCAGGTTCGCATCCACCTAAATTTCATCTAGTAGCACTACTGTCATTTCATCGGCCACACACTTTCTCAGTTGGGATGCGTGGATGGTGTTATGAATTTGACTTAACTCTGCAGGTAGCTCCACCCGGTATGCTACCCTACCCACGCTGGCAATTACTCTAAAAGGACCGATATACCAGGTCCCTAGTTTTCCCTGCTTCCTAAACCGGATCACCCCTTTCCATGGGGATACCTTCAGGAGTACAAAATCTCCGACTTGAAAATCTAGCTCGGATCGCCGCCTATCCGCATAACTCTTCTGGCAAGTTTGGGTTGTCAGTAACCTCTGTCTGACCTACTGAATCTGCTCGGTCGTCTTCAGCACTATCACTGTGCTGCCCATCACCCTCTTCCCCACTTCTCCACAACAAATGGGAGTCCGACACCTCCTCCCATACAGGAGTTTTAAAGGAGGCATACCAATACTTGAATGATGGTTGTTGTTGTAAGATAACTCAGCCATTGATACGTAGGTGTCCCAACTCCCTCCAAAGTCCATGACACATGCATGCAACATGTCCTCAAGTGTCTGAATCGTCCGCTCGCTCTATCCATCTGTCTGCAAGTGGTAGGCAGTGTAGAAATGTAAGTGCGTGCCCAACTCCATGTGAAATTTCTTCTAAAACCTAGAAGTAAAATGCATGTCTCGATCCGAAACAATCGAGATCGGCACTCCATGCCAAGATACCACCTCTCTCACATAAATCTCGGCCAATTTCTCTTCAGAATAGCTCTCACTAATAGCAGGGAACTAAGCACTCTTCGTCAATCGGTCCACAATCACCAAAATTGCGTCAACTCCACGCGTAGTCCTCGGTAACTTGGTGATAAAATCCATAGAGATTTGTTCCCACTTCCACTGGGGAATCTCTAGACGCTACAATAAACCATGTGGATGCTGGTGCTCTGCCTTGACCCCACGGTAGGTCAAGCACCTCTCGACTATCCAGACAACATCCCTCTTCATACAGGGCCACCAGTAATCTCTCTTCAGGTCCAAATATATCTTAGTGGCCCCATGATGGATCGAGAACCTCGATCTATGTGCCTCCTCCATCAGTATACGTCGAGCTCCACCCACATAGGGAACCCAAATTCGTCCTCGAAAAGTCATAAGTCCTCGGCTTTTTGTCACAAACTTGGACACCTGCCCAACCACCCGCTCCCTCTTGCGGTTCTATGGTTTCACAGCCTCTGTCTGGGCCTCTCGAATGGTATCCAAGACTGGATTCATCACTGTCATTCTCATACACACATCTCAAATTGAGGCACACTCTGATCTAAGGCTCAGGGCGTCGGCTACGACGTTAGCCTTGCCCGGATGATACAGAATCTCACAGTCATAGTCTTTCACCACATCCAGCCACCTCCTCTGGCGCATATTCAGGTTGGGCTGATCCATGAGATATTTCAGGCTCTTGTGGTCTGTGTATATGGTACGCCGAACCCCGTACAAGTAGTGGCGCCAAATTTTGAGGGCAAACACTACCGCCACCACCTTTAGATTTTGGGTGAGATATCTCGTCTCATGGGCTTTAACTGCCTCGATGCGTATGCTATCACGTGCCCTCAACGCATTAGCACCGCTCCCAGCCTAGATATAGACACATCCGAATATACCACAAAGTCCTCCATCCCCTCAGGGAGAGCTAACACCAGGGCTTCGCACAACTTCTGGCGTAGAGTCTCAAATGAGGTCTGCTGCTCGAGACCCCAAGAAAAAGTAACACCCTTCCCGGTTAACCTGGTGAGGGTAACAACAATCTTGGAGAAATCTATGATAAATCTCCAATAGTAGCCGGCCAAACCCAGAAAACTCCTGATCTCAGTAGGGGATCTCGGCACCTCCCATCTCATAACAATCTCGATCTTGGCCGGATCGACCAAAATCCCATTCTGGTTAACGAGGTGTCCCAGGAACTAGACCTCCCGTAACTAGAAATTGCACTTTGAGAATTTAGCATAAAGCCTCTCTGATCTCAATACACCAATGAATTTCTCTTAAGTGCTCCTCGTGCTGCTCTCTGGATCTCCAGTACACTAAAATATCAACGATGAACACGATCACCGATCGATCCAGCATAGGCCTGCACACCCGGTTCATGAGATCCATGAACGTCGTCGTTGCGTTGGTGAGTCCAAAAGGCATCACCACGAACTCGTAATGCTCATAACGAGTCCTAAAGGTCATCTTCTGGATACCCTCTTCACGAACTCTCATTTGGTGATACCCAGACCTCAAATCGATCTTGGAAAACCAAGATGCGCCCTGCAACTGATCGAAAAGATCATCAATCCTGGGAAGTAGATAACGGTTGTTGACCGTCAGCTTGTTCAACTCTCGATAATCAAAGCACATCTGATGTGAACCATCCTTTTTCTTGACAAAAAGGATCGGCGCTCCCCAAGGTGAGCTACTTTGATCGGATAAATCCCTTCCCCAACAGCTCCTGAAGCTGTGAGGATAACTCATGTATCTCTGGCGGCACAAGGCGATAAGGTGCCTTGGCAATAGGCGCTGCTCCCGGAACCAAATCAATCCAGAACTCCACCTGCCTCGCAGGAGGCACACCCGTAAATCCTCGGGCAAAACATCCGGGAATTCCCTCATTATCGGGACCTCGTCGATAAAACTCTATCTCTTGGCAGCAACTCGCGTATCCACCACATACGCTACAAAACCCCTGCAACCATGTTCTAGACTCTGCTTTGCTCGGGCAGCAGAATAGAAAGCTGATCCAGATCCGGTACCCTTGCCATATACCGTAAGTACTCCTCCACTGGGGTCTCGTATGGTCACCAATTGACACTCGCTGTTGATCACAACTCCGAACCGGCTCAACCAGTCCATGCCCACAATGACACAGACGTCACCCATGGCAATTGGCACCAGATCTATCAAAAATTCAACACCAAGAATCTCGAGCACACATCCTGATATCACATCAGTGGCAAACACTGCATGCTCATCGGCTATAGAAACTCTCAGAGGTCGACTCAACGACTCACGTCGGATGCTGATGTGGTAACTAAATGCTAATGACAAGAAAGATCAAATCGCACCCGAGTCAAATAACACTAGGGCAGGTACATAACCCACAAGAAAAGTACCTACGCATAACACAATATAAGCATAAATAATTCAGAAAAGAATAAGCAAAGGAAAACATATCGGACACGACATCAGGTGCTGCGCGGACCTCCTCCGTTGTTAGCTGGAAGGCTCTCCCACAAACCTTTGGTGCCTCGGCCTTCACGGGCCGACTCTTGGTAGCTTGCACAGTAGCAGGTGCAGATCCCTGTGCTGATCCCTGAAGCAGCAGGGGACACTCGGCCTTCTGGTGGCCGGTCTGGTTGTAGTGAAAGCAAACTACAAATCCCTTGGGGCAATCCTTAGCCATGTGCCCCTGCTTGCCACACTTGTAGCAAGATCCCACTCGACATATCCCCTCATGACCCTTTCCGCACTTCCCATAAGTGTGGTCCTTCTGGTTCCTAGACCTCGAATCAGTGGGATTTGCCCATTTGGCTGTCGGCTGAGACTATGCTGGTTGCCGATCCCTCCCATGAGACTCTGCCTCCTCCCTGACCTGAGTCTCCAGCTCGACCTCCCTCTTTCGGGCATTTTCCTGGAGCTCAGTAAATGACCGATACATTGAGTTCGCCACGAACTCGCAGATATCTCTCCTCAGAATGCTCAAATACTGGCTCATACATGCCTGTTCGGCAGGCACCTGCTCATGGCAGAACATCGCCCTCTCATGGAACATCCTCGTAATCACTGTCACTGACTTTGTCCTCTGCTTGAGGGATAGAAACTCCTGGGCCAACCGTTCCCTCTCCACCTAGGGAACCTACTCGTCTCGAAACATAGAAGTGAACCGTTTCCAAGTCACTATAGTGAGCTCTGCAGAACTAAAGCTAGCTGTCACAAACTTCCACCAATCCTTCACCCCTCGATGTCGGAAATCCATATCATCGCGGCAATCAGGTCCTGAGTCCAATCAAACTCCAGTGGCTTCGTGTTGCTGAACTCCCTATACAACAACGAGTCACCAGCCTGAGGCCTGGCAGCAGCAACAGCTGCGAAGGAGGGACTTGAACCCTCAACCTCAGCCTTGGCAAGGCTATGCTCTACCATCAAATGAGATTTCTAAACTCTACAACCGCTCCGGTTTGAGAAATAAGAGCTTGCCTTCCGGGTCCTATATTCTAGTTACTAGTTTCAAAGGAACTACAAAAACAAGGAGTCAAAGCATCGGAGAGTGCTACCTACGAGTGGTGGATGCAGCAGCAGCCGCCTCGGTAACCGCAGCGTAGCGCTCATCAAACGTCTCAATCAAGGTGGTCTTGATAGACCCAAACATCTCTGGGATGGCCTCTCGGATAGCTGTGACTACCTCATCATGAATCATCCGGCGAATCTCGTCATCGCTAGCATTGCTACTCCCTGGGTTGTGGCGCGTACCCACCATGATGTCTCTTAGACCCAACAAAAAATAATCAGAGACTCGACCGAGAATACTCACACTCGATCACTCGCCCCTACTTGTTCCATAGCACCCTAAGGATTCTTACTTGGACTGATCACCGACCCAGTGTTTCCAATAGTATGGGCCCAATACTACCTTCCACACCGCATCCATGATCATCCCAAGTCTCCCTCCTAGGATTCTAGTTCATAAGTACCCTATATCTCGTCAAACATTGTATACCCTCATAGAAGATCTATTATATGCTCACCTCTACTACATACTCGCACTCAAGCAAACCAACAGATAACAAAATCCCTAGGCTAAGGCATCACAAATCAGGCCACTCTAGTATGAAATTATGAAATACTTAGCCTACATCCTAGCATGCATAACATATCTCATAACATCTCATATCACATAAAGTAAGGGTGTTTTGGGAAATTACCGTACGGGCGCCGGCGGATTGTACACACCGCTCTTTTCCTCCTTCTCTTAAAATCTCTTACTCATTTTTAGAAAAATCTTTTCTTTTTGAAAACTTTTCTCAAATCCTCAGTTTGAGTCCAGACATACCCAAAGGTGTATCCGAATCCCTCAAACCAAGGCTCTGATACCAACTTGTAACGACGTAACATTTCAACCAAAATGTTCATTTTAAAAATACACCAATTTGATATATTATCTTTTAGGAAAATCATAAGTGTCTGAATGTCAACATAAACTCTCAAACACAATTCAAATCCCAGAATCCTCCATGTCATCCCGAACAGATGTGTACAATCACGGTGATGCCTTCCTGCGATCCTCTGGGGTACCTGAAACACAAAACACATAACACGGTAACCACGAAGCTTAGTGAGTTCCGCAAAATACCACATACAACATTTTAGCCACTAGAGGCTATAAGTATATAACACCCTCCGGTCAATGTGCCTCAATGGGACCCTCCAGTCCTACAACTCTGATGGACCCTCTAGTCCTAACTTTGTGAAACTTTTGGTCCTAAATCTGTAAACTATGAATAATCCATAGCATAAATCATATAAAAATAATACAATATATCATAGTACACAAATAACATATAATATACTCGGTCACACAACTCTGATTACCACTCTAGGTATGTATAGTGAGAAGACTCACCTCGTAGCTAATGCGAAATAGACACGCACTCGAGAATCCAGAACTAGCCTCCACCTAACACATTAGACAACCATTTCAATCAATATCCCTATTTGCTTCATTTACACCTAAAGTCCACTTTTCTCTTTCTATTCTCTTGGATGGGTAAAAGACCATTTTACCCCTCCATGGTCTCAATGTTCCTAATTGACCTACTCTCAAGTCAACAAAAGTCAATGTGAGCCAACACCCATGGTTGACCCGGCTCGCTGAGTGCACTCAGGTGACTCGTCGAGTCCACTCGTATCCTCTGAATTCTTCCAAGGGTCTCACACAGCTCAACGAGTTAACCTCTAACTCGACGGGTTATCACTAGGTCATGAATCGCTGGGGAAACCCAATCTGACTCGTCGAATCATCTCATAGACTCGACGAGTTGACTAATCTGAGTGTCTTATATGGATATCTGAGGTAGGTAAGATCTACAACTCCAACCTCTAGATCTAGCCTCCTCATACCCTAAAGTCACGTAAAGGTTTGATCTTGACGACCAAGAATGGCATAAATGCTTCATAATGCCATCACAAGCTCCAAGGAAGGTCAAATGCATGGGGACCTACCTCTAATTCAACAAAGTTCGAAACTTTTGACACTCAAGGTCCTCTCTAGTCCATATATGAGGTTCTAACCTCAAACCATGCCCAAATAACTCATGAACACAATATGATGAGAGAAAGCCCTAAAAGCTTCCCAAAGATGAGATCTAATGAACAAGATGTCAAGATGAGAGCTTTTTACCTCTAAATAGCAGCTAATGAGAGGAGAATGCAAGATCCACAACCTTTTCTTGATTAGATCCACCAAACTCTTCCAATCTTTCCTCCAAAAAGCTTAAGAATTCTCAAAATGGTCTCTCTCTTTCACTCTATCTATAAAACGAAAAGGGGCAGGTTAGGGTTTCTCTATGGGAAGGTGGCCAAAAAGGGATGCCATAAGGGACTTTAAATAGGCCACAAGTCCAAGAAATTAGGGTTTCCTTCAACAGCGCTGACTCGGCAAGTCGACTCACGGACTCGGCGAGTCGGCTCACGGACTCGTCAGTCCATTCACTAATCCACGTCACCAGTCGTGACTCTACTCGACGAGTTGAGGCACCAACTCGTCGAGTCACTCCATATATCTCAAAATGAATACATAAAATATTATACCTGGAAATCTGGATGTTACATGTTAACGGCCTGCTATTTATTAAATAGGGTTCCAAATAAAAGGAACAACACAATCCCATATGAACTTCAGTTCAAGAAAAAGCTGAATTTGAGTTATTTTCGGGATTAGGGATGTCGGGCAATTGTAAAACTCACCAAGCCCAAAATGAAATTTTTAGGATAACATGGAATTGACTGCATATTCATTGGATATGGTGGACATGCCAATGCATATAGGTTTTACTTAATAGAACCTAATGATTCAATTTCGATTAACACCGTCATCGAATCACGAGATGCAATTTTGGATGAGATGCATTTTTCATAAATTCAAAGGCCTAAGGATCTGAATTTTGGTACTCATAAAGTGCAAAATTTAGAAATTCAAGGTGGTATTAAAGTACAAGAACCACAAGAGCTTCATAGAACCAAAAGAGGCCAAATTGAAAAAAAAAAAATCGGATCTGACTTCCAACAGTATTTGGTGGATGGTTCAAGGGATGGAATTAATCTTGAATACTCTTATTGCTATAGTATTGAAGATGATCCTAAGACATATCAAGAGGCCATGGAGTCTCATGATAGTTCATTTTAGAAGGAAGCAATTAATGATGAAATATCATCAATTCTTGAGAACAACACATGGGTGTTATCTGATTTGCCTCCAGGTTCTAAACCACTTGGTTGCGAATGGATTTCAAAAAGAAAATAAATTTTAATGGTGCTATTGATAGGTTTAAAGCCCGGTTAGTGATTAAAGGTTTTAGACAAAAAAAACCCAGTGTTGACTATTTTAATTCGTATGCTCTAGTTGCACGTATTTCTACTATTAAATTGTTGATTGCCTTAGCAAGTATCCAAAATCTGTTTATTCACAAAACGCGTGTGAAAACAGCCTTTTTAAATGGTGATCTTGACGACGAAGTTTACATGAAACAACCATAAGGTTTCATTATGCCCAGCAAAGAGCATATGGTTTGTAAACTTGTTAAATCTTTGTATGGGTTGAAAAAAAACGCCTAAACAATGGCATCTAAAATTTGATGAGGTTATTTTGTCTTATGGTTTCAAGACAAACCAATGTGACAAATGTTTTTATAGTAGATTTGAAGCTGCTACTTGTAACATCTGGAATCTAAATGGTCAATATGGAAATAAAAACCTCGTTTATAAAGGCCAACTCATCAAGTTTGGGGGAGAAACTTGACGTTTTGGAAGTCTTGGCCGCACGTCTTTTTGAAGACCAACTCGACGAGTTGGACATGGTTTGGGAAACCTTAATTTTTGGATTTTGCAACCTATTTAAACTACTTAAACCCCATTTATTGGCCTCATTTCCAGCCACCATTGTCCTAAAATGTAACCTCGATACCCTAAGGCATATTTAAGTGTTGTGAGCCATTTTGAATGCTTTCGTTGTGTGTTTGAAACCATTAGAAAAAAGGGAAGCTTGGTAAGAGTTGGTGATACAAGGAGCTAGTAGATCTCGAATCCTTGCCTCATTCTCGACATCTTTCTGGTAAAAAGCCACAAGCTTGCCTTGTGGTTGCTTAGATCTTCATTATCGTGTTCTTTTGCTTGTATTAGTCCAAATGGAGTGGTTTTTGGGAGTTGGACGCCCCATTAGGATAATCCCTTTCAGATCTAGGGTCTCAAGGAGCTTTGATGGCATAAAGGTGCCAACTTTATGGCCCTAAGAGCTCCATGCTCTTTCTAAACATTGTTTTGGCCTCTTAAGATACAAATGGCCTTGCATGAAAGTAAAGTTGGAAACTTTACATGACCTTTCAGCCTTCAAGGTCCAGATCTGCATCCATGAGCCTTGTCTTGATGATTTTGTTATTAATGATTAATTCCTTAAGCTTTTAAGCTTAGGGTATGGGTTTTGAACCCATTTTGATGGTTCTCAGGGGTAAGTTTGTAAACTGTACTCTTCCAAATGCTATTTCAGTTGAGATATGAGTGGTGGAGCCTTTAGTTTCGGGAATCGCAGCTTGACAAATTAAGAGGTTTTGTTGATTAAAGAACTCGGCGAGTTCATGGGTGAACTCCGCTAGTTGAATGATTTTCTCGATTTTGTTGACTAAATGAGAAAATCGACGAGTTCTTGGGTGAACTCGGCGAGTTGGATCGAATTTTTGCAATTTTGATGATTTATGGGGGAACTCGATGAGTTGAGGAACAACTCAGCAAGCTGAGTCAACTCAAAGCGTTGACTTTGACTTTTGACTTATGATTTTGATCAATTTTGTCCCAAGGGATGTTTGAGATAATTTGAATTTTATTTAAGGAAAATATGGGTTTACGATAAGACCCATATGGGATTGGGCCCAATTTGGAAAATTAAGCCATTAGTGGACCTTTCTAGTTTTGCGGATTAGTTTTGGTTTATGTTGGGCCAGGTGTAAAATGGTCATTTTACCCCAAGTATAGATGTTGGCCTTGGAGTGGAACCCAACTGCTAATTGGGTGTTTTTTTATCTATTAGATTGGGGGTGTCGTCAGGGCAACAACTAGGGATTTCTTTTAGTGAGGTTCTGCACTCGAGGTGAGTTTCCTTACCGGGTCTAGTGGGTCGAAGGCGCCAATGCTGGCCCATGTTTATGATATGTTTGTATGCTAGCTGTCTTCGTGACTCTTGCATGTCTATGTGTTGGTATGATTTTCGGATTATGGTTTGATGTCGGGAGGGGCCTGATGGATTTCTATATGTTATGTATCTTTGTGATTATTTGTGTATGCTATAATGTGGTAGTGGTAGGGTGAAATAGACCCAGTATCCGGTTGAAATAGATTGAATCGGAGGCCAGCACCCAGATATGTTTGGCACTATCCAGTTGAAATAGACCGAAGGTGAGGCCAACACCTAGATATGCTCGGTAGTATCCGGTCGGGGCCCGATGCCGGATAGGGTCCAATGCCGGACGGGGTCCGATGATGAGCGGCGAGCACTATATGTTTATTTTTTGTTCTTGTATGGTATGTGGTATTTAGGTAACTTACTAAGGTTTGTGCTTACGATTTTCAATTTGTGTTTCAGGTACTCCACTTTTCAAATAAAAGAGTTCGGGACGATCGTTGCGCATACACCCATCATTTTCGTAATATGTGATCTTTTTTAATGAACTCTGATAATTGTTTTATTTGAAATGTTTTTCAATCTTTGGACAAAGTTACAATACTGTTTTGATTCTAATAAAAATGAAATTTTTTATCCTTGATTTTTGGGATGTTAGAAGTTGGTATCAGAGCCTTAGTTTTAGGGATTCAGGCATACTCTCGGGTGTGCCTGAACTCAAACTGAGGGTTTGGTGAAATTTTTTTTAAAATAAACATTTAACTAAAAAGGAACTTCTAATCAAAGAAAATGGATGTGATGCATGCAATCGGCCGAACTCAAGTAAGTGGTTCCTAGAATACCAATACATGTTATTATGATATGTGATATGATTATGAGAATGGCATGTTAGATTAGGGCTAAGGATCTGCTCAGTATTATAAGATTGGAGTGTTTCTATACGAATACTGCTTACATCGTGCTTTGTGGAACTCATAAGCGATGAGAGTTAGCTATTGAGTGAATATGCCAAGTCACAAGTTGAAAATGTTGGATAATCACAGAGTGACGGATTTAACCCTGTTGCGCAGCTCTCATTTGAGTCTAACTATTATAGGGATGAGACTGTTACTTGAAGAATTATCTAAACTTTATTGCATGTGACTGTGTTCATTAGGTAACTAACTGACATTGTGAGGAGTTCTTCAGCAAATGATGGCAGGGTGAGTTCGGGAACCTAGGAAAGCCTAGGGTTTCTTCAGTGGGATTTGTTGTACTTGTTAGAAAGTTTCGTTATTTGGATTTGAGAAGGTGACTTAGAGGATTCAATAGGATTCTTGAGGAAAGTATGGATAGGTGTGGAAGGTAGTATTGTGCCCAGACTGTTAGAAGCACATGATCCATACTCGAATCAAGGCGAGTCGCGTAGAATCTAGGAAACCTATGGGTTGACGATTCTTAGGAATATTCAGACCTGTTGCATGATGTTTCGGTTTGGTGTTGAGCTCAGGAATAGGGTTTAGATTCGTGTTCTGGCTCATTAACAGGTACTGAGCCGATCGATGCATAGTCGAGGGAGTTCATCTCATTGAAGATTTCTTGTAGTGTTTCGGATTGGATCTTGGTGGTCTTTGGTTCGGCCAACGAACGGAATTTGGAGTTCTTGAATCATCTCGGGGCCTTCTGGGCCGAGGTTATGTTTGGGCGGTTGGGGCTTGTCTGGAGCCCAGAGCTTGTGGACCCCTAGAATCCTTCAGATGTGAGGATCCTATTATTAGACCTTGTCATCTTAGGTCAAATAGGAGTATTGCACAATATCCTTGTTGGATATAGTGTCTAAGTCCAAAACTATATTTGGTATGTACTTGACCCGACCCGGCTTGGTCCATTTGGGTTGCACTTCATCCGAAAAATTTATGGATAATCTTTTGAGAATAGTATAAGTTATGATTTATTAATATATTATAAGTTCTAATATATTAATATAAGATCATACTATTTGATTAGTATTGATCTATAATTAATCTAGGATTAATTTAGAGATCAAAAGTATTACTAATTAAATATGGGCTCTTATATTTATATAGTGTGGGCTAATGCTTATTTCGAATGGGCTAGGCTTGCATGGAAAGTCCATGGATACTCCATGGAGCTTTAACCCATGGATATCATGGAAATGAAGAGACATGGGTATTAGGGTTTACATGGATGTAACCCTAATCCACCACACTATATAAAGGAGGCTTTGGTTCTTGAAATCACACTAGTTGTGGTGAGTAAAGCAAGAGGGCCAATTTCAAGATAGTTGTGACTATTATCTCAAGGTTCCAAAGTTTGTGGTGATTTGTGATTCCATTTGAGGCATCCACACTATTGGTGCTAGGCTCTAAAACTCCAAGAAATCAACTACAACTACAAGGTAAGTAATTCTACTAGCTTATTTGATTTTAGTTCCCCATGTCATGCTAGATAGGATAAGAACCTTGGAAAAATAATTATTTGCATATATCTTAGTCAAACATAGATCCAAGGTTTCTAGGGTTGCATGTACACCATAGGAGTGTTAGAATGGTCAAAAACCCATCAATGGTATCAGAGCCTATGCTTGTTTGTTTGATACTTGATGCAATATATGGGAAAAAAAAGTCAATTTTTTGCTGTCTACCTGATGAACTTGCTGAGTCCATGGGGGGACTTGCCGAGTTCATGTGTATCTTCATCCTACTCGCCGAGTAGGTTCATACACTCGACGAGTAGGAGCCTCAGAATGCAGATTTTCGACTTTTGCTGCTGGAAATGGACTAGAAACATTACCCTAAACTGTTTTGGTGTTATAAAACTTGTTTTAGATGGTGTAATGTTTATACTAATCCATTTACAATGGCTATAATAAAAGATTACAAGTTTTATGAGTAATTTATGATTCTTGAAATGTTCATATTCATGTTCTTAAACTTATGAAGATTCGATGATCATAGGAATTGTTTGTAACCTACTTGCTAGTTTAATTCTTGATCATAATGTGTTTTAATGGAGTCCATAACTTGTCCTCAAGTTATGGAAAACCAAGAGTCACACTTGAATTAAAACCATTAAAAGAACACAAGAGTTAGAAAAATGAAAAGTCTTCATTTTAATACTCAATTAACTTCATAGGTTACAAGAAATGAAACGTTTTGAAAGTTTAAAAAACTTGCCCTCAAGTTTTGGAATAAGTAAAGTCATGATTAAAACTTTAGTTCGAACCCTTAGAATTTTAAAAGTTAAAATTCAACCCTTATACTTATAATATTATAAGTTAATAATATATATATATATATATATATATATATATATATATATATATATATATATATATATATGTATGTATAAGATCAAGTCGTCTTACCGCTAGTACGCCTCATTCACGAAGCCGGTCTATAAGGGGGGGGGGGGGTATAAGGTTGTTGCCTATAAAATGGCAACTTAATGGGTGTCTACTCTCACCCACCGCTTCCTTGATCGGTAGTGGGTCGTTAGCCGAACGGGTAGGACAAGGAGTTATAAATTCTCATTAAAAGTATAATGATAATACTAAAGTAACTAAACTTTATTAAATTCCCAATCTTCGTTATTTTAGGAAAATGTGAATAAGGTGCTAATCCATGAAATTACACTTTACACTTTTTATAAGTCGTTTATGGAGCGTGTGTGTTTAACCGGCACACTAACTTGAATTTAACAAGGTAGGTAAAGGGTGACCTAATGTTTATCATAGTATCGATGGAGCGTGTGTGGTTAACCGGCACATCGATTGAGGGGTAATACATTGTGGGTACCAAGTAATTTGCATGGTTACTTCACACCTTGTTTTGTGATTCTCGGCATCCCAGTCACAAAACTTGAAGGGCATACTTTGAAACATGCCATTAAAGAAAGTTCAATGAATCTCAAAGAATCTAGGAGTTTCTAGACCAATTAAAACCTAATTAAAAATTTCGTTTTTCATGGTGGAAATCGGTGAATCGTCATTCACCTACCTTCAAATGTCTTATAGCTTAGATTACGACATCCCTCTTCTAAGTTATAAAATATTGTGTTGGGTCCTAGCCTTAATACTACATTTGGGGGTTTAATTAAGGAATATCTCTAAATCTAATCTAATCTATTCCCTCTTCTTTTCAGATGTCTTCCAATAACAATGCTTCTGGCTCTAACCCTACTACCTCTTTCTTTCTCATGAATCTTTGTGGGAGAGTCATCTTCGATGGATCCAACTTTACTGATTGGATCAGAAACATCAGGATGGTCACTCGGTATGAGAACAAAGAATATGTTCTCGACAAGGAGCTAAAGGTACCCGAGCCAACTGCTCCTCCTGAAGAGCTTGTTGAATATGAGGTACATGAAAGAGATGCTACAAAAGTAGCATGCATCATGATGGCCACCATGACAGCCGAGCTCCAAAAGTCCTATGAGGACTATTATCCTTTTGAGATGCACCAGGACTTGATGGATCGTTACCATCAAAGTGCTCGTCAATAGCGATATGAATAATCTCCTCCATGATAACAACCCGAATGAAGGATGGTGAACCCATCACGGGCGACATGTAGAAAATGCAAAGGTATGTGGACCGTTTGTTGAAGCTGAATGTGAAATTCCCCGAGGAGTTAGCAATAGACATCATTTTGCACTCCTTACCATCGTGTTATGATCAATTCCGCATGACATATCACATGAACAAGGAAGAAGTCACCCTCAGCAAACTTCAGGGACTCTTGAAGACCGCAAAAAGTGGTCTAATGGGTAATTCGGTTGTTACTACTCCTACTCCTACTCCAACTACGTCCAATGTCTTGGCAATCGGGCATGGCAAAGGGAATAAAAGAATGAACCCTTCTAAGGGTACCAAGGGTAAGACCCTTGAAGGCTCCTCTTCAAGCAAAACCAAGAAAGGTTTTCCCACTCCTTCTGCTAACCCTAATGAGGCTGAATGCTTCTATTGCCATGAAAAGTCGCACTGGAAATGAAATTGCCCAAAGTGATGGGTTTTGGTCATAAGACATCCTATGTGCTCATACAAACCCTAATGCTTGGATCTAGGTTTCTCTATTGTACATGCTTTGAATCCAAGACTATAAACCCTAATTCTATCATATGGAAATCAATATTAACATATAATTAGGTTTAAGATAGTACCTTGATTGTTATGTAGCAATAACAATCCCAATTCCTCCTTGAATTGACTTTGGAAAGCTTAGAGTCACAAGTGTCACTCCTTTAATGGCTCACAAACACCATAAGCAAGAGAATGAAGAGGAGAGAGGATGGAGGCTGCCCAAAACGTGTTCTAACCCTAGAAAAGAAGTTCCCCACGTTTTTGAGCCTTAAGGGTTCTATATATAGTGAGGCTATTAGGGTTATCTAACAAGGAAACCCTAATTTGGTTGCTTAAGCCCTAAGCAACCCATAGACTCCTTTAATCAAGCCCTTGGACGATTTCCTTATGGGCTTCCCATAAGAATTCGTCCACCTCTTGATTTAAGACAATCCATGGCCCAAATTGCAATTATCTTATAATTACAATTCCAATCCCTTATGTTTAATTAATCTCTTTTAGTCACAAAACTAATTACCAATTAATTATTGACTAATATTAATTAAACAATATGATTTCTCCTTTAACATATTATTCCCATAATATATTAATAAATCATATTTAATCCTTTCTCTCCATAATTCATCCTATCAAGTTGCTTTGGTGAAGGCAACCCAAAAGGACCATGCACCATCGGGTCAAGTACATACCAAAATAGTTATGGACTTAGACACTAATCCAACAGTCTCCCACTTGGATAAGTCTAATAACTATTATGCGTATGACTTCAGATCCTGATCTGCAATCGTAGCTTTCCAAAGCCGCTGTCAACTCTGATCCTATCAGATACGCGTGTCCTTTAGATAAGGGATCATATATTCCTCCATTCTAGATATCATATGAGATATGATTTCAAATCATTCTCTTTGTACTACTTCTCGATTTCTGATTTATGACTTTAGACTAATTGAACAAATAAAATTAGCCCTAGCCTGACCGAGCATTTACGTTTGTCATCACAAAATCATCGAGGGGCCCAAAGATATCGCTTTTATTCTACTCTGAATAAAAGGAATGGATAAACTTTGATACAATGCTTGCTTGCACTCACTAACCAAATCACACACAAAAATATGTTTTATAACACCAAGTTACTAGTGCGTTTACATATTATCAATGTGCAACCGATTTGCAAGATACAACTCACACATCTCAGTTTCAAGAATATAAGATGTTATCGTCTCACCAATCACTCGTGATACAATTCATGGAGTGATCCAAGTGAGCGTGGGTTTAATCCAATGCTCAAATTCATATTCATAAGCACTCATGAACGTTGCAGCAAACATTTGCTTATGTCTAATGTTCTTTAGACAATCCACACACCAATTCACGACAGTCTTCATTCATATCTACTTCCAACATATGAACGACTGTGGCCCGTTCGAATAATTCGATTATTCTTAATAAACTTAATTATTCTGGAAGTCAAAACATGCAAATTGAAACACAAGAATAATACTAATCCCATATGGTCCTCAAACCTTTAAGTATAAACAAAACACCTTTTATTTATCACCATATCGATTACTCATTATTTGTTGTTTCGGTTAATCAACTTCTTACTTGAATTTCAACACTTGTCCCATGCTCCTAGCATGCACACAATGTTTACCTATGGTTCTTACTTTGTGAAATAGATCAAATTGAACACATTTCCAATCTTTCTCATTTCACAACTCCAAATCCTTTTTCATAAGTGTAAGAATATCAAATTCTTGCCACTTATAGATTATGTTGGATTCTAACATTCTATGCAACGATCCTTTCCTAATGTCACTGCACCAAAGTCACAAAGACTATTGCCAATGATATTACAAAGTCCTCTAACGGAGATTGTTACAAGACAATTCCTTAGATATGATGTCTCTCACTCAAAGTACATTCCTTTGAACATCCTTTTGCATAAAAGTTTCTAATCTAGACATAGATTTTCAGTATTCAATTCTCAATATGGACACGCTTCCATATTTTCCATATGACAATTCATTCTTAATAGAATCTTATCTATTCGTAATGATGTCGATATGGTCCATCCAATATGGAAACATTTCCATAATTTCCATAAGACAATTCATTCTTAATAGAATCTTTTCTATTCATAATAATGTCGATATGGTCCATCCAATACCATGCTTCCAACTACTCACAAGCGACCAATCCTTGTCAAACTTTGGATTGTCCTTTGATAGTTGTTTCATTATTTTAGTCAAAACCAATTCTAGTCCCTTTTCCCTCTAAATGTGCTCGACATTTGGAAAATTTAGAATGGTCAAACATTAAAGCATTTTCAATCGATCCTATACCCGAAGCGTATGGGACACGACGCACAATGTTTTATTTGCTATGTTCTCAAAATTCGAATTGTGAAGAGGAATGCCGTAATCATAATCAAAATTTTAAGAACACACTATGTACCTTTGACTAAATTTATTAACATTTCTCAACCTAATCCTTTAGATTTGAAATGAAGCATAATATTCTTTCCCTTAATTATAGCAAAACAACCTTTCAACTCATACAACTTTGCAAAGTATGACTCTTGTTTTTCTATAATTAATATTGCCAACTTGCAATACGTGTCTTAATAATTATACAATCATAACATTTATGCTCCCACTATCATGATGATTATTATAAAACATAACACTTATGCTCCCACTAGCTTCGACATGTATTCATAAACATCTTAACTTTCAGAAAAACAATGCTTATTGAATTTCTTAAGTTCATGTTTTTAATACTTAGTGCTTTGATAATCTTTTATCAAGGTTTCTTGAACTTATACACCTTTGCCTTCGATAGTTCATATGTGTGTCTAAGCAATTAAGACTAATTGCTAAACCTCACAATTCAAATTATGGAAAGGGATACCGTAACCATAATCGAATTCGAGAATGCAATTTTACAATCACTATCTTCTTAAATCTTTCTTGGTGAAAGCATTTCCTTACAATCATTTTCATGAAGGAGGAAATCTTATGACACTTAGATTTGAGCGGTGTATGTGTTCCTATCCATGTGAACTTGTTGAAACTAAGATTTACGACAAATTCAAACTCATATGGACCGATCTTTCTTAATCTTGATTTCTTGCCTTATGGTAGCATAGCTGCCCACCATGTCTTCCAAGCAGTTAAGCAGCTCACCCTTTCCTATCAATGTACCTTTCATTGATTAAGATGCTTTGCCTTTTATGCGTTCAAAATGAGAACTCATAGAACTCACATGCATAATTAACTCAATTGGAACAGCACAGAAACAGGTTGTAAACCTCAACTCGTGTGCTAGTGATGATCGATAAGGTTTATTTGATTTGTTCTTGAAACCTTTCAAGACCATTAAGACTCCCACTTACTCCTTGTCATATAATATTCTCTTGTCAATAAACATTTTTTGACAAACAAATATTCAAGAGTTGGTGTAGTTTTTTATCAAACTCTTCATAAATTGGTCCTAGTTGGTCTTTGTCTTATCCAAGACATCACAACTTCCCACATTTGATGAATGTTATAAACCTTTTAATACTTGTCACTCATTGTCACAATCTTAACTCTAAGACTTGTTTTGGAACGAAGTATGATTGACTTCTTGATTTAACCATTTCATCAATTCTTGATTCCTCTTCTTAGACATACAATTGTACTAAGACTCATTTAGAGGATCAATTGAGATATGGTTCTTAATCATTAAGACCTATTATAAAGCATAAAAGGTACTCTCCCTTCTTCTTAGAATGGAGAAACTTTTATCTTTCTACCTACTTGATTCTTCTTATTCGTTGTGCTATTGATCTAAACCCTTTAATCAATTCAGAATTACACTTAATCTTGTAAGTATAATCACATTTACTAAACCTTTAGTAAATCATGACAAATATATTTGTTACTCTTATGGTGGACTTGATCAACACACAACTTTCTGTACTCGATCTCCTACTCCTTCACTTGACACTTTGTCAATGAAATAGTCTAATTTCCAAATATGAAAATTCTCATTCATCGTGCAACCAAGTTGCATGATTCCAAGTTTCTGTCCAATTGAAATTTGGGCGATGAGAAACTCTCCCTATTTGGTAAACTCTCGACTTTCCATAAATAACATAATAAGAACCAAATCCATTATTGCTAATAATAGAAACATTCAAACATCAATTTTTCATATATGCCATTGCAAGGATAAATAAATAATATAAAATCAAAATTTATTTTATTGCGGAAAAATTTTGTCCTTACAATGCAATGTGACAACCCGATATTTCAACTCTTTATAATGACCAAAAAGGGTCAAGTATTGTAACCACTTTTGAGTAATAAAAATTTACTTTCATAATAAAATGTACAAATAGTTCTATTTATTTTCCTTCTATGTTTAAATGTCTTTAAACCATGATCGTACGTGAAAAGAACGCCCAAATCCGACTTCATATAGCGAAGTTATGATTTTTCCAAGTTCGGCTTAGCAACAGACAGCTAAAAACTCAAATCGGAGATCGAGCGACTTTTGGCCGGAATGACCTAAACGAGAATCGAAGGTCTCGACAATGGTATTCCAGCGGTAAAAAGTCTGGCAAAAACCGACATCAGATAAAAAAGTTATGAATTTTCAAAGAAATTCCTTAAACACGATGAGTTTAAAATAAATAATAAAAAAATAATTTCGGAATTTGCCGTCGGAGTCTAAACGAAAGTTGTAGAGCGTAGTCTCACCTCCGCGTGGATATAAAGACCATCGAAAACGGAGTTCGTATGAAGAAGATATGAATTTTTGAAGTTTATTAAATAAATTATATATTTATTTAATTCAAAATTTCGGACCTTATCCGAAGAGGAGTCAGCGTCCTCATCCGGGTACGCGCTGCGTAACCCTGTACGCCCTGCGTACCCGAGAGACTTGGCCTCTGATCGTCCACGTCGCCCTATCCGAGGCTTCCGACCCGTCCGACCCGTCCGAAGTATCCGACCCGTCCGACCCGCCATCCCATCCGACCCGCCGTCCCATCCGACCCGCGTACCCAGCAACCCGTCCCATCCGAAGCCAAGGCAGTCGAGGCTTCGGTCATGCATGACGTACGCGTACGCGCTGCGTACGAGCGTACGCCCCGCGTACCGAGGCGGTTCAGCCTTCCTATAAATAGGATGCGAGGGCTTCCGAGAAAAGGGCTCATTTCTCTCCTCTCTCTCACAACTTGCCTTTCGTGCGTTCACACCTGAAGCTTGTCTTTTTGCTCAAGTCCCGAGGGTCGATTCTCCCGTCTCTTTCCGTGCCCGTTCAAACCCAAGCTCTGGTCTTTTTGCTCAAGTCCCGAGGTCGACTTTACTCGAGACCGAGGAAATCTTTCCCATCATCTCGTTATCTTCAAACTTTCAAGTGAGTTCATACCCCTTTATCTACCTTTTAAATCTTCTTTAAATTCTTTTATATGCTTTCAAGGGGTGGATTACAAGTAAAACACACGAGTATTATCGTGTGTTACATAAAGAAACTCTTTTATATGCTTTTATATATCCAAATCACATGCGATTTACAAACTTTATAAGGAACTTTCATATGTATAAAATATGTTAAAATAGCATTCTATCTTTTGAAATATACATTGTTGTAATGCATGTATAAACTAAACTTTTCTTAGATTATTCTTGTCTAACTTAGACTCTACACCAAAAATCTATGCTTTCATAAACAAGTGATTCCTTTTCTAGGCATTTCTAAACAAACAAGACACACTTTTAGAAAACTATAATAGGTATAGTTTTACGAACAAATTTCTAACTCTTATGTACTAGAAACATGAATTTCAAGAAGTTTACTTTCGTATACAAGAACAAACGTAACATTTTAACAAGTAGATCTGTTTTTATACCACGGTTTTGCGAGACACTAACTTCATGTACGTTCGAGTACACATTTCAAGTCCTGTATTATATACCAGAATCCTTTGGAGGGGGAGCATGGTGTTTGTGTATTGATCTATACGGGCTTGACAACCCGCGCCCTGACTGTTAGCTACAGTGCACCGTTTGGGGTGACAAACGTCATAACATTCCAACGCCTGAAGAACGTTGTGTATAGGCATTCCGAGTCAATAGTATGGTTATAAAACTCACAAGGGGTATTAAAAATGCATTGATTTACAAGGTTTTCAAACTCATTGGTTATTTTACACCTACATACATTTTAGAAACAAACATTGGTCTTGAGTGAAGGCTACTATTATACTAGTAGAAAATATAGGATTTTCTAAACACAAACAAACAAAGACAAAACATTTCATTTCATTCAAAGATTTTCATTTAAATACTTATGAAACTCACCAGCTTAAATGCTGATCTACTCTTTCCAAATTTACTTGTATGTCCTAGGGAATCAGTAAATTTCAGGTATTCATTTTGCTTTTGATGAAGGGATGCTGCGGCGCCAGTTTAATCTCGTATTTTGACATCATATTGTAATTGGTTTTGAACATGTAACTTTTGACAAATGTAAACTTTCAATTATATATATGATGGTTGTATTGCTTTCTTTACTATGTATTCATTTGTTACGTTACCACATGAAGTCATCCGCCCCCGAACGTTTCCGCCGTTCAGGTTTGGGGGTGTGACAGATTGGTATCAGAGCAATGTTTATAGTGAACTAAGTATATCGAACCACATAAGATATACCAACTATAAATGCTTAAGGGACTAATACTCTCTGACAAAACAAATTTTCTTTTTTTACGCTGAAGCAGCTTTGCGTTCAACTTAAATTGATAGTTCATTTAAGTACAATTACATGTATACCACAAATTATTTTCATGTTATACAACTATACAAGTATTTAGACAAGTTGATACTACGATTGAGACTCGATATATGTAATCAGATTTTGGACAAATATAGCGTGATCAACTATATTTGCCCGAGATTGGACCAACGTATATCGAGGAATGATCGTAGTAAGCAACAAGTCAAACCTTACCAAACCATCACAAGAATTAAAATAATATAGGAGTATTTGCAATCTAAACTAGTTTAACTTACATGTTTTGCATGTTTCAACTTTATTCCTTTCTTATAACCCTATTTCTCGTACAGTCAAATGGTTGGATTTCACCACCCTGGCGACCCCTACTTTCCCAACCAAGGCAACGGAGGATGGATCGAAGATGATCCCGAAGAGGACGAGGAACCCATAGAAGTGGATGATGACTCCGGTACCGACTCAGAGCCGGAAGTTATCGATCCACCACCCATTCAACCTCCCGTCTTCGTAAGGAACTTTCAAGGACCGACTCCCGTCTGGGGAAGTCACCTCCACCATTGGAGCCAACAGCAAAACCTACGCCCTCCCTACGGCATGTGTCGGGACTTCTATGATGTCCGCGGCGGAGGTTCAGCTGATCGAGCACTCCCGGTAATGGTGGGTAAGTTAGCCAATCAGTCCTATCAGTCTGGAGTTCAAGCTAGTCGACTCCGGGATGTCAACGTGGAAGTGCAGGTTCACACTTCTGACATCCGTAGGCTGGACAAGATGCAAGACAATGCTCAACTTCAAACCGAAGCATTTCAAGCGCAAATGATTGCAGCCCTCGCTGAACTGAGGGAACAACAAGCCGCTTTTGATAGGCGTCTAATGGAGTCAAAGCAATCAGATGCGGAGTCAAGCTCCAAACGCAACCTTCGACGCAAGTAGTGCTTGTCAAGGACTCAAATTTTGTTATAGCTTAGGACCTCGGCTAAAAGTCTTTAAATTTCTCGAACTTTGTAATCGGAGACCCTTATAGGGGTCAAATTTTCATGATAGTTGTAACAACTTTTATATTAATATAAGTGGCACTATTTCTACTATGTTGAGTATTTCGTTCAAACCTTGAATGGTCTTTGGAAAACCAAATACTTGTTTCATACCTTCAGTCTTACAAATAACTTTCATTCTTCTATTTTAAGACTCATACTATCATCTGTTGTTGAACTATGGCGATTTAGTTCATGAGACACATACATTTTCTATTTTATGAAATTCTTATCCTTGTCTTTTCAACCTATAGTTGAAGGATGCCTCCGCGTAGGAATCCAAGGCGAAACAACGGTGAGGAAACACTTGTACCACCACCTCCTCCACCTCAATTTGATGCGGTTATGTTTCAAGCAGCAGTCACCGCAGCGGTGGCAGCTGCCATGTCACAGATCAATAACTCGAGTACTAATGGCTCGGGATCTGGCACACGCCTATCCAACCATGGCGAGAGTCATGGACCACCTCGAGAATGCACCTATAAGGACTTCACTAATGCCAAGCCCCTGATGTTTTATGGAACTGGTGGTGTGATGGCCCTGAGGCAGTGGATTGAAAGGACGGAGGCAGTCTTTGAAATCTGCTCCTGTCCCGAGCACAGCAAAGTCAAATTTGCAACTTTCACCCTTCTTGATAAAGCTTTAACTTGGTGGAATGGCCACGTTAAAGTACTTACCCTGATCGTGGCAAACTCCATAAGCTGGGAGAGCCTGAAAGCCATGATGATGAGAGAATACTGCCCACGGGGAGAGATTCAAAAGCTTGAACACGAGCTATGGACTCTCGGAATGGTTGGTACCGACATCGCTACTTATACCAACAGATTCTGCGAGCTGGCAATCCTTTGCCCAGATATGATTGCTCCCGAGAGCAAGAAAATAGAAAGGTACATCTGGGGACTGACGCCCCAAATGCAATCAAGCGTGTTAGCTTCTAAACCTGACACCTTTGAAAGTGCTAAGGAACTGGCACAATCACTGATTGACTACGGAGGTCATCAGAACTCAACCACTTCTGCACCAGCACCACAGAAAGGAAACGACAACAACAACAACAACAACTACAACAACAACAACAACAACAACAACGGCAGAAAGAGAGTGTGGAATAGAGGGAAGAGTGGGTCTTCCCAAGAATCCGCAAAGAAACAACTGGTCTCAGTAAATGCTGCCACTGTACCTTCTACAGCTCCTACAAATACCTACCCAACAAAGCCTTATATAGGTAACCTCCCAAAGTGCACCAAATGCAATTTCCACCACCATGGACCTTGTCGGGAAATGCAGTGCGCCAACTGCAACAGGAAGGGGCACACAGCCCGTTTCTGCAAGGACCCTGCAAAACCTATCACTCAAGTTCCCGGTGCGGGTGTGGGGCAGACTTGCTACGGTTGTGGCGAGGTGGGCCACTACAAGAGGAACTGTCCTAAGGCAGCAGGCACCGGAGGTGTGGGATGAGTTTTGGCGATAGGCCACGACGAAGCTGTAGCTGACCCGACTATAGTTGCCGGTACGTTCCTTCTCGATAATTCATATGCATGCATATTATTCGATAGTGGAGCGGAGAGGAGCTTCGTGAGTCAAAACTTTATTCATTTACTTAAACCTAAACCTAGCAAGTTAGAAAAATCATTCACCGTAGAGATGGCCAATGGAAAAACCGAAAACACTAATTGCATATACATGGGCTGTACGTTAACTTTAGACGGCCATTATTTCCCAATCAATCTCATGCCGGTCCAAATTAAAAGTTTCGACGTCATAGTCGGCATGGATTGGTTGAGTCTTCTTCGCGCTGACATCATGTGCTTTGAGAAAGCGTTCCGTCTTAATCTCCCTAAAAACGAAACCTTAGTTATCTACGGCGACAAATCTAGTACAAACCTTCGCATCATTTCGTGCATCCAAGCTCGAAAGTGCTTACGGAAGGATTGTCAAGCATTCCTAGCGCACATCGTTGATACAAGTCAAGAACTGAAGGACATCAAGAGCATCTCGGTAGTACGCGACTTTCCCGATATCTTTCCAGAAGAACTACCAGGATTACCACCACAACGCCAAGTTGAGTTCAGAATCGACTTAGTTCCAGGAGCTACCCCAGTAGCAAAGTCGGCTTACCGTCTCGCACCAGCAGAGATGCAGGAACTTTCCAGTCAACTTAATGAACTCCTTCAAAAAGGATTCATAAGACCAAGTTTCTCACCTTGGGGAGCACCGGTCTTGTTTGTAAAGAAGAAAGACGGATCGTTCCGTATGTGCATCGACTACAGAGAGCTGAACAAACTTACTGTCAAGAACCGCTATCCTCTACCTCGCATTGACGACCTATTCGATCAACTTCAAGGAGCGAACTACTTCTCAAAGATAGACCTACGATCCGGATATCACCAACTACGAGTTCTAGAGGGGGACATTCCAAAGACAGCTTTCCGAACTCGTTATGGACACTACGAATTTGTAGTAATGCCGTTCGGATTAACCAATGCACCAGCAGTATTTATGGACCTAATGAATAGGGTATGCCGCCCTTACTTGGATCAGTTCGTCATCGTCTTTATCGATGATATACTTATCTACTCTCGAAGTGAGGAAGAGCATAGTCAGCACCTACGAAAAGTCCTAGAAACACTACGAACGGAGAAACTCTATGCAAAGTTCTCTAAATGCGAATTTTGGATTCGAAGAGTCGAATTTTTAGGCCACGTTGTTAGCGAGAAAGGAATACACGTGGACCCCTCCAAAATTAAGGCTATTGAGAACTGGTCGGCACCAAAGACACCTATAGAAATTCGTCAATTTCTAGGTCTAGTTGGCTACTATCGCAGATTCATAAAGAACTTTTCGAGCATTGCGAAACCTCTTACTACATTAACCCAGAAGGGTGTGGCGTTTGACTGGGAAGCGAAACAAGAGAAGGCATTCCAGACGCTAAAGCAGGCCTTATGCACCGCACCGATACTATCCCTCCCCGAAGGGGTAGAAGACTTCGTAGTGTATTGCGATGCGTCAAATCAAGGACTTGGTTGTGTTCTTATGCAGAGAGGGAAGGTTATCGCTTATGCCTCCCGACAGCTTAAGACACACGAAGTGAACTATACGACACACGATCTCGAGTTAGGAGCAGTGGTATTTGCTTTGAAGATCTGGAGGCACTACTTATACAGAACAAAGAGTACTATTTTCACCGATCACAAGAGCCTTCAACACATTTTCGATCAAAAGGAACTCAACATGCGACAACGACGATGGGTTGAGTTACTGAATGACTACGAATGCGAAATTCATTATCATCCTGGCAAGGCCAACGTAGTAGCTGACGCCCTCAGTCGAAAGGAATACACTGGTCGGAGGGTCAAATCTCTGACCATGACTATCCATTCCCACTTATCCACACAAATTAAGGAGGCACAAATGGAAGCTTTGCAACCTGAAAATGTGGCAGGTGAATCCCTGCAAGGAATGGAGAAGAATCTAGAAGTCAAGGGTGGCGGAGCCTACTATCTCATGGACCGAATCTGGACCCCGAAACATGGTGGTTTCAGAAACATAATCATGACTGAGGCTCACAACTCAAGATATTCCGTTCACCCGGGTTCAGATAAAATGTATCTTGATCTTAAGAAGCAGTATTGGTGGCCTAACATGAAAGCAGAAATTGCTACCTTCGTGAGTAAATGTCTTACTTGCGCTAAGGTTAAGGTCGAATATCAGAAACCGTCAGGATTACTACAACAACCAGAGACACCAGAATGGAAATGGGAGCAGATTACTATGGACTTCATAACCAAGTTACCCAAGACGACAAGTGGACTCGATACCATATGGGTCATTGTCGACAGATTGACCAAATCCGCGCATTTCCTACCCATCAAGGAGACTGACAAAATGGAGAACCTTACAAGAACTTACTTAAGGGAAGTAGTGCGACTACATGGTGTTCCGATATCCATTATCTCCGATCGAGATAGTAGATTCACTTCAAGATTCTGGCAGTCACTACAAAGTTCCCTGGGAACTAGGCTAGACATGAGTACGGCCTACCACCCACAAACCGACGGACAAAGTGAGAGAACAATACAAACTTTAGAAGATATGCTGAGAGCCTGTGTGATTGACTTTGGAAAGGCATGGGATATTCATTTACCCCTTGTCGAATTTTCATACAACAATAGTTATCATACAAGCATAAAGGCTGCTCCGTTTGAAGCCCTCTATGGTCGAAAGTGCAGATCCCCTCTGTGTTGGACTGAAGTTGGCGATACCCAGTTAGCTAGAGGAAGAGTTCCAGAAAGCACTCTCACCGGTCCGGAAATCATACGAGAAACGACAGAGAAGATCGTTCAGATTCGTGAACGATTGAAAGCCTCTAGAGACCGACAGAAAAGCTACGCTGACCAAAGGAGGAAACCTTTGGAATTCCAGGTAGGAGACCACGTATTATTAAAGGTCTCACCGTGGAAGGGTTTAATTCGATTTGGAAAGCGTGGGAAACTAAATCCAAGATACATAGGGCCTTTCGAGATCCTTGCCAGAATCGGCCCTGTGGCTTACAAGCTTAACCTACCACGCGAACTTAGTAACATCCATCCAACCTTCCACGTCTCAAACTTGAAAAAGTGTCTGTCCGACGAGACTCTTGTTATTCCACTCGACGAGATAGAGATCAACGAGAGCCTCAACTTTGTGGAAGAGCCAGTAGAAATCATGGACCGAGAGGTCAAGCAAACAAAACAAAGTCGCATACCCATCGTGAAGGTTCGTTGGAACGCCAAGCGGGGACCTGAATTCACATGGGAACGCGAAGATCAGATGAAACAAAAGTACCCTCATCTCTTTCATGTTCACTAGTATCTTTACTACTTTAAATTTCGGGACGAAATTCTCTCTAACGGGGGGGATGATGTGACAACCCGATATTTCAACTCTTTATAATGACCAAAAAGGGTCAAGTATTGTAACCACTTTTGAGTAATAAAAATTTACTTTCATAATAAAATGTACAAATAGTTCTATTTATTTTCCTTTTATGTTTAAATGTCTTTAAACCATGATCGTACGTGAAAAGAACGCCTAAATCCGACTTCATATAGCGAAGTTATGATTTTTCCAAGTTCGGCTTAGCAACAGACAGCTAAAAACTCAAATCGGAGATCGAGCGACTTTTGGCCGGAATCACCTAAACGAGAATCGAAGGTCTCGACAATGGTATTCCAGCGGTAAAAAGTCTGGCAAAAACCGACATTAGATAAAGAAGTTATGAATTTTCAAAGAAATTCCTTAAACACGATGAGTTTAAAATAAATAATAAAAAAATAATTTTGGAATTTGCCGTCGGAGTCTAAACGAAAGTTGTAGAGCGTAGTCTCACCGACGCGTGGATATAAAGACCATCGAAAACGGAGTTCGTATGAAGAAGATATGAATTTTTGAAGTTTATTAAATAAATTATATATTTATTTAATTCAAAATTTCGGACCTTATCCGAAGAGGAGTCAGCGTCCTCATCCGGGTACGCGCGGCGTACCCCTGTACGCCCTGCGTACCCAAGAGACTTGGCCTCTGATCGTCCACGTCGCCCTATCCGAGTCTTCCGACCCGTCCGACCCGTCCGACCCGCCATCCCATCCGACCCGCATACCCAGCAACCCGTCCCATCCGAAGCCGAGGCAGTCGAGGCTTCGGTCATGCATGACGTACGCGTACGCGCTGCGTACGAGCGTACACCCCGCGTACCGAGGCGGTTCAGCCTTCCTATAAATAGGATGCGAGGGCTTCCGAGAAAAGGGCTCATTTCTCTCCTCTCTCTCACAACCTTGCCTCGTTTTCCGTGCCCGTTCAAACCTGAAGCTCTGGTCTTTTTGCTCAAGTCCCGAGGGTCGACTTTACTCCCGAGATTCCCGAGAATCCCGAGGAAAATCCGTTTCCCGAGACGAAACTCTGGCCGATTTTCCATCTCGTTATCTTCAAACTTTCAAGTGAGTTCATACCCCTTTATCTACCTTTTAAATATTCTTTAAATTCTTTTATATGCTTTTAAGGGGGGGATTACAAGTAAAACACACGAGTATTATCGTGTGTTACATAAAGAAACTCTTTTATATGCTTTTATATATCCAAATCACATGCGATTTACAAATTTTATAAGGAACTTTCATATGTATAAAATATGTTAAAATAGCATTCTATCTTTTGAAATATACATTGTTGTAATGCATGTATAAACTAAACTTTTCTTAGATTATTCTTGTCTAACTTAGACTCTACACCAAAAATCTATGCTTTCATAAACAAGTGATTCCTTTTCTAGGCATTTCTAAACAAACAAGACACACTTTTAGAAAACTATAATAGGTATAGTTTTACTAACAAATTTCTAACTCTAATGTACTAGAAACATGAATTTCAAGAAGTTTACTTTCGTATACAAGAACAAACGTAACATTTTAACAAGTAGATCTGTTTTTATACCACGGTTTTGTGAGACACTAACTTCATGTACGTTCGAGTACACATTTCAAGTCCTGTATTATATACCAGAATCCTTTGGAGGGGGAGCATGGTGTTTGTTAATTGATCTATACGGGCTTGACAACCCGCGCCCTGACTGTTAGCTACAGTCCACCGTTTGGGGTGACAAACGTCATAACATTCCAACGCCTGAAGAACGTTGTGTATAGGCATTCCGAGTCAATAGTATGGTTATAAAACTCACAAGGGGTATTAAAAATGCATTGATTTACAAGGTTTTCAAACTCATTGGTTATTTTACACCTACATACATTTTAGAAACAAACATTGGTCTTGAGTGAAGGCTACTATTATACTAGTAGAAAATATAGGATTTTCTAAACACAAACAAACAAAGACAAAACATTTCATTTCATTCAAAGATTTTCATTTAAATACTTATGAAACTCACCAGCTTAAATGCTGATCTACTCTTTCCAAATTTACTTGTATGTCCTAGGGAATCAGTAAATTTCAGGTATTCATTTTGCTTTTGATGAAGGGATGCTGCGGCGCCAGTTTAATCTCATATTTTGACATCATATTGTAATTGGTTTTGAACATGTAACTTTTGACAAATGTAAACTTTCAATTATATATATGATGGTTGTATTGCTTTCTTTACTATGTATTCATTTGTTACGTTACCACATGAAGTCATCCGCCCCCGAACGTTTCCGCCGTTCAGGTTTGGGGGTGTGACAGATTGGTATCAGAGCAATGTTTATAGTGAACTAAGTATATCGAACCACATAAGATATACCAACTATAAATGCTTAAGGGACTAATACTCTCTGACAAAACAAATTTTCTTTTTTTACGCTGAAGCAGCTTTGCGTTCAACTTAAATTGATAATTCATTTAAGTACAATTACATGTATACCACAAATTATTTTCATGTTATACAACTATACAAGTATTTAGACAAGTTGATACTACGATTGAGACTCGATATATGTAATCAGATTTTGGACAAATATAGCGTGATCAACTATATTTGCCCGAGATTGGACCAACGTATATCGAGGAATGATCGTAGTAAGAAACAAGTCAAACCTTACCAAACCATCACAAGAATTAAAATACTATAGGAGTATTTGCAATCTAAACTAGTTTAACTTACATGTTTTGCATGTTTCAACTTTATTCCATTCTTATAACCCTATTTCTCGTATAGTCAAATGGTTGGATTTCACCACCCTGGCGACCCCTACTTTCCCAACCAAGGCAACGGAGGATGGATCGAAGATGATCCCGAAGAGGACGAGGAACCCATAGAAGTGGATGATGACTCCGGTACCGACTCAGAGCCGGAAGTTATCGATCCACCACCCATTCAACCTCCCGTCTTCGTAAGGAACTTTCAAGGACCGACTCCCGTCTGGGGAAGTCACCTCCACCATTGGAGCCAACAGCAAAACCTACGCCCTCCCTACGGCATGTGCCGGGACTTCTATGATGTCCGCGGCGGAGGTTCAGCTGATCGAGCACTCCCGGTAATGGTGGGTAAGTTAGCCAATCAGTCCTATCAGTATGGAGTTCAAGCTAGTCGACTCCGAGATGTCAACGTGGAAGTGCAGGTTCACATTTCTGACATCCGTAGGCTGGACAAGATGCAAGACAATGCTCAACTTCAAACCGAAGCATTTCAAGCGCAAATGATTGCGGCCCTCGCTGAACTGAGGGAACAACAAGCCGCTTTTGATAGGCGTCTAATGGAGTCAAAGCAATCAGATGCGGAGTCAAGCTCCAAGCGCAACCTTCGACGCAAGTAGTGCTTGTCAAGGACTCAAATTTTGTTATAGCCTAGGACCTCGGCTAAAAGTCTTTAAATTTCTCGAACTTTGTAATCGGAGACCCTTATAGGGGTCAAATTTTCATGATAGTTGTAACAACTTTTATATTAATATAAGTGGCACTATTTCTACTATGTTGAGTATTTCGTTCAAACCTTGAATGGTCTTTGGAAAACCAAATACTTGTTTCATACCTTCAGTCTTACAAATAACTTTCATTCTTCTATTTTAAGACTCATACTATCATCTGTTGTTGAACTATGGCGATTTAGTTCATGAGACACATACATTTTCTATTTTATGAAATTCTTATCCTTGTCTTTTCAACCTATAGTTGAAGGATGCCTCCGCGTAGGAATCCAAGGCGAAACAACGGTGAGGAAACACCTGTACCACCACCTCCTCCACCTCAATTTGATGCGGTTATGTTTCAAGCAGCAGTCACCGCAGCGGTGGCAGCTGCCATGTCACAGATCAATAACTCGAGTACTAATGGCTCGGGATCTGGCACACGCCTATCCAACCATGGCGAGAGTCATGGACCACCTCGAGAATGCACCTATAAGGACTTCACTAATGCCAAGCCCCTGATGTTTTATGGAACTGGTGGTGTGATGGCCCTGAGGCAGTGGATTGAAAGGACGGAGGCAGTCTTTGAAATCTGCTCCTGTCCGGAGCACAGCAAAGTCAAAATTGCAACTTTCACCCTTCTTGATAAAGCTTTAACTTGGTGGAATGGCCACGTTAAAGTACTTACCCTGATCGTGGCAAACTCCATAAGCTGGGAGAGCCTGAAAGCCATGATAATGAGAGAATACTGCCCACGGGGAGAGATTCAAAAGCTTGAACACGAGCTATGGACTCTCGGAATGGTTGGTACCGACATCGCTACTTATACCAACAGATTCTGTGAGCTGGCAATCCTTTGCCCAGATATGATTGCTCCCGAGAGCAAGAAAATAGAAAGGTACATCTGGGGACTGACGCCCCAAATGCAATCAAGCGTGTTAGCTTCTAAACCTGACACCTTTGAAAGTGCTAAGGAACTGGCACAATCACTGATTGACTACGGAGGTCATCAGAACTCAACCACTTCTGCACCAGCACCACAGAAAGGAAACGACAACAACAACAACAACAACAACTACAACAACAACAACAACAACAACAATGGCAGAAAGAGAGTGTGGAATAGAGGGAAGAGTGGGTCTTCCCAAGAATCCGCAAAGAAACAACTGGTCTCAGTAAATGCTGCCACTGTACCTTCTACAGCTCCTACAAATACCTACCCAACAAAGCCTTATATAGGTAACCTCCCAAAGTGCACCAAATGCAATTTCCACCACCATGGACCTTGTCGGGAAATGCAGTGCGCCAACTGCAACAGGAAGGGGCACACAGCCCGTTTCTGCAAGGACCCTGCAAAACCTATCACTCAAGTTCCCGGTGCGGGTGTGGGGCAGACTTGCTACGGTTGTGGCGAGGTGGGCCACTACAAGAGGAACTGTCCTAAGGCAGCAGGCACCGGAGGTGTGGGATGAGTTTTGGCGATAGGCCACGACGAAGCTGTAGCTGACCCGACTATAGTTGCCGGTACGTTCCTTCTCGATAATTCATATGCATGCATATTATTCGATAGTGGAGCGGAGAGGAGCTTCGTGAGTCAAAACTTTATTCATTTACTTAAACCTAAACCTAGCAAGTTAGAAAAATCATTCACCGTAGAGATGGCCAATGGAAAAACCGAAAACACTAATTGCATATACATGGGCTGTACGTTAACTTTAGACGGCCATTATTTCCCAATCAATCTCATGCCGGTCCAAATTAAAAGTTTCGACGTCATAGTCGGCATGGATTGGTTGAGTCTTCTTCGCGCTGACATCATGTGCTTTGAGAAAGCGGTCCGTCTTAATCTCCCTAAAAACGAAACCTTAGTTATCTACGGCGACAAATCTAGTACAAACCTTCGCATCATTTCGTGCATCCAAGCTCGAAAGTGCTTACGGAAGGATTGTCAAGCATTCCTAGCGCACATCGTTGATACAAGTCAAGAACTGAAGGACATCAAGAGCATCTCGGTAGTACGCGACTTTCCCGATATCTTTCCAGAAGAACTACCAGGATTACCACCACAACGCCAAGTTGAGTTCAGAATCGACTTAGTTCCAGGAGCTACCCCAGTAGCGAAGTCGGCTTACCGTCTCGCACCAGCAGAGATGCAGGAACTTTCCAGTCAACTTAATGAACTCCTTCAAAAAGGATTCATAAGACCAAGTTTCTCACCTTGGGGAGCACCGGTCTTGTTTGTAAAGAAGAAAGACGGATCGTTCCGTATGTGCATCGACTACAGAGAGCTGAACAAACTTACTGTCAAGAACCGCTATCCTCTACCTCGCATTGACGACCTATTCGATCAACTTCAAGGAGCGAACTACTTCTCAAAGATAGACCTACGATCCGGATATCACCAACTACGAGTTCTAGAGGGGGACATTCCAAAGACAGCTTTCCGAACTCGTTATGGACACTACGAATTTGTAGTAATGCCGTTCGGATTAACCAATGCACCAGCAGTATTTATGGACCTAATGAATAGGGTATGCCGCCCTTACTTGGATCAGTTCGTCATCGTCTTTATCGATGATATACTTATCTACTCTCGAAGTGAGGAAGAGCATAGTCAGCACCTACGAAAAGTCCTAGAAACACTACGAACGGAGAAACTCTATGCAAAGTTCTCTAAATGCGAATTTTGGATTCGAAGAGTCGAATTTTTAGGCCACGTTGTTAGCGAGAAAGGAATACACGTGGACCCCTCCAAAATTAAGGCTATTGAGAACTGGTCGGCACCAAAGACACCTATAGAAATTCGTCAATTTCTAGGTCTAGTTGGCTACTATCGCAGATTCATAAAGAACTTTTCGAGCATTGCGAAACCTCTTACTACATTAACCCAGAAGGGTGTGGCCTTTGACTGGGAAGCGAAACAAGAGAAGGCATTCCAGACGCTAAATCAGGCCTTATGCACCGCACCGATACTATCCCTCCCCGAAGGGGTAGAAGACTTCGTAGTGTATTGCGATGCGTCAAATCAAGGACTTGGTTGTGTTCTTATGCAGAGAGGGAAGGTTATCGCTTATGCCTCCCGACAGCTTAAGACACACGAAGTGAACTATACGACACACGATCTCGAGTTAGGAGCAGTGGTATTTGCTTTGAAGATCTGGAGGCACTACTTATACGGAACAAAGAGTACTATTTTCACCGATCACAAGAGCCTTCAACACATTTTCGATCAAAAGGAACTCAACATGCGACAACGACGATGGGTTGAGTTACTGAATGACTACGAATGCGAAATTCGTTATCATCCTGGCAAGGCCAACGTAGTAGCTGACGCCCTCAGTCGAAAGGAATACACTGGTCGGAGGGTCAAATCTTTGACCATGACTATCCATTCCCACTTATCCACACAAATTAAGGAGGCACAAATGGAAGCTTTGCAACCTGAAAATGTGGCAGGTGAATCCCTGCAAGGAATGGAGAAGAATCTAGAAGTCAAGGGTGGCGGAGCCTACTATCTCATGGACCGAATCTGGACCCCGAAACATGGTGGTTTCAGAAACATAATCATGACTGAGGCTCACAACTCAAGATATTCCGTTCACCCGGGTTCAGATAAAATGTATATGGATCTTAAGAAGCAGTATTGGTGGCCTAACATGAAAGCAGAAATTGCTACCTTCGTGAGTAAATGTCTTACTTGCGCTAAGGTTAAGGTCGAATATCAGAAACCGTCAGGATTACTACAACAACCAGAGACACCAGAATGGAAATGGGAGCGGATTACTATGGACTTCATAACCAAGTTACCCAAGACGACAAGTGGACTCGATACCATATGGGTCATTGTCGACAGATTGACCAAATCCGCGCATTTCCTACCCATCAAGGAGACTGACAAAATGGAGAAGCTTACAAGAACTTACTTAAGGGAAGTAGTGCGACTGCATGGTGTTCCGATATCCATTATCTCCGATCGAGATAGTAGATTCACTTCAAGATTCTGGCAGTCACTACAAAGTTCCCTGGGAACTAGGCTAGACATGAGTACGGCCTACCACCCACAAACCGACGGACAAAGTGAGAGAACAATACAAACTTTAGAAGATATGCTGAGAGCCTGTGTGATTGACTTTGGAAAGGCATGGGATATTCATTTACCCCTTGTCGAATTTTCATACAACAATAGTTATCATACAAGCATAAAGGCTGCTCCGTTTGAAGCCCTCTATGGTCGAAAGTGCAGATCCCCTCTGTGTTGGACTGAAGTTGGCGATACTCAGTTAGCTAGAGGAAGAGTTCCAGAAAGCACTCTCACCGGTCCGGAAATCATACGAGAAACGACAGAGAAGATCGTTCAGATTCGTGAACGATTGAAAGCCTCTAGAGAACGACAGAAAAGCTACGCTGACCAAAGGAGGAAACCTTTGGAATTCCAGGTAGGAGACCACGTATTATTAAAGGTCTCACCGTGGAAGGGTTTAATTCGATTTGGAAAGCATGGGAAACTAAATCCAAGATACATAGGGCCTTTCGAGATCCTTTCCAGAATCGGCCCTGTGGCTTACAAGCTTAACCTACCACGCGAACTTAGTAACATCCATCCAACCTTCCACGTCTCAAACTTGAAAAAGTGTCTGTCCGACGAGACTCTTGTTATTCCACTCGACGAGATAGAGATCAACGAGAGCCTCAACTTTGTGGAAGAGCCAGTAGAAATCATGGACCGAGAGGTCAAGCAAACAAAACAAAGTCGCATACCCATCGTGAAGGTTCGCTGGAACGCCAAGCGGGGACCTGAATTCACATGGGAACGCGAAGATCAGATGAAACAAAAGTACCCTCATCTCTTTCATGTTCACTAGTATCTTTACTACTTTAAATTTCGGGACGAAATTCTCTCTAACGGGGGGGATGATGTGACAACCCGATATTTCAACTCTTTATAATGACCAAAAAGGGTCAAGTATTGTAACCACTTTTGAGTAATAAAAATTTACTTTCATAATAAAATGTACAAATAGTTCTATTTATTTTCCTTCTATGTTTAAATGTCTTTAAACCATGATCGTACGTGAAAAGAACGCCTAAATCCGACTTCATATAGCGAAGTTATGATTTTTCCAAGTTTGGCTTAGCAACAGACAGCTAAAAACTCAAATCGGAGATCGAGCGACTTTTGGCCGGAATGACCTAAACGAGAATCGAAGGTCTCGACAATGGTATTCCAGCGGTAAAAAGTCTGGCAAAAACCGACATCAGATAAAGAAGTTATGAATTTTCAAAGAAATTCCTTAAACACGATGAGTTTAAAATAAATAATAAAAAAATAATTTCGGAATTTGCCGTCGGAGTCTAAACGAAAGTTGTAGAGCGTAGTCTCACCTACGCGTGGATATAAAGACCATCGAAAACGGAGTTCGTATGAAGAAGATATGAATTTTTGAAGTTTATTAAATAAATTATATATTTATTTAATTCAAAATTTCGGACCTTATCCGAAGAGGAGTCAGCGTCCTCATCCGGGTACGCACTGCGTACCCCTGTACGCCCTGCGTACCCGAGAGACTTGGCCTCTGATCGTCCACGTCGCCCTATCCGAGTCTTCCGACCCGTCCGACCCGTCCGACCCGCCATCCCATCCGACCTGCGTACCCAGCAACCCGTCCCATCCGAAGCCGAGGCAGTCGAGGCTTCGGTCATGCATGACGTACGCGTACGCGCTGCGTACGAGCGTACGCCCCGCGTACCGAGGCGGTTCAGCCTTCCTATAAATAGGATGCGAGGGCTTCCGAGAAAAGGGCTCATTTCTCTCCTCTCTCTCACAACCTTGCCTCGTTTTCCGTGCCCGTTCAAACCCGAAGCTCTGGTCTTTTTGCTCAAGTCCCGAGGGTCGACTTTACTCCCGAGATTCCCGAGAATCCCGAGGAAAATCCGTTTCCCGAGACGAAACTCTGCCCGATTTTCCATCTCGTTATCTTCAAACTTTCAAGTGAGTTCATACCCCTTTATCTACCTTTTAAATATTCTTTAAATTCTTTTATATGCTTTCAAGGGGGGGATTACAAGTAAAACGCACGAGTATTATCGTGTGTTACATAAAGAAACTCTTTTATATGCTTTTATATATCCAAATCACATGCGATTTACAAACTTTATAAGGAACTTTCATATGTATAAAATATGTTAAAATAGCATTCTATCTTTTGAAATATACATTGTTGTAATGCATGTATAAACTAAACTTTTCTTAGATTATTCTTGTCTAACTTAGACTCTACACCAAAAATCTATGCTTTCATAAACAAGTGATTCCTTTTCTAGGCATTTCTAAACAAACAAGACACACTTTTAGAAAACTATAATAGGTATAGTTTTACTAACAAATTTCTAACTCTTATGTACTAGAAACATGAATTTCAAGAAGTTTACTTTCGTATACAAGAACAAACGTAACATTTTAACAAGTAGATCTGTTTTTATACCACGGTTTTGTGAGACACTAACTTCATGTACGTTCGAGTACACATTTCAAGTCCTGTATTATATACCAGAATCCTTTGGAGGGGGAGCATGGTGTTTGTGTATAAATCTATACGGGCTTGACAACCCGCGCCCTGACTGTTAGCTACAGTCCACCGTTTGGGGTGACAAACGTCATAACATTCCAACGCCTGAAGAACGTTGTGTATAGGCATTCCGAGTCAATAGTATGGTTATAAAACTCACAAGGGGTATTAAAAATGCATTGATTTACAAGGTTTTCAAACTCATTGGTTATTTTACACCTACATACATTTTAGAAACAAACATTGGTCTTGAGTGAAGGCTACTATTATACTAGTAGAAAATATAGGATTTTCTAAACACAAACAAACAAAGACAAAACATTTCATTTCATTCAAACATTGTCATTTAAATACTTAGGAAACTCACCAGCTTAAATGCTAATCTACTCTTTCCAAATTTACTTGTATGTCCCAGGGAATCAGTAAATTTCAGGTATTCATTTTGCTTTTGATGAAGGGATGCTGCGGCGCCAGTTTAATCTCGTATTTTGACATTATATTGTAATTGGTTTTGAACATGTAACTTTTGACAAATGTAAACTTTCAATTATATATATGATGGTTGTATTGCTTTCTTTACTATGTATTCATTTGTTACGTTACCACATGAAGTCATCCACCCCCGAACGTTTCCGCCGTTCAGGTTTGGGGGTGTGACAGATTGGTATCAGAGCAATGTTTATAGTGAACTAAGTATATCGAACCACATAAGATATACCAACTATAAATGCTTAAGGGACTAATACTCTCTGACAAAACAAATTTTCTTTTTTTACGTTGAAGCAGCTTTGCGTTCAACTTAAATTGATAGTTCATTTAAGTACAATTACATGTATACCACAAATTATTTTCATGTTATACAACTATACAAGTATTTAGACAAGTTGATACTACGATTGAGACTCGATATATGTAATCAGATTTTGGACAAATATAGCGTGATCAACTATATTTGCCCGAGATTGGACCAACGTATATCGAGGAATGATCGTAGTAAGCAACAAGTCAAACCTTACCAAACCATCACAAGAATTAAAATAATATAGGAGTATTTGCAATCTAAACTAGTTTAACTTACATGTTTTGCATGTTTCAACTTTATTCCTTTCTTATAACCCCATTTCTCGTACAGTCAAATGGTTGGATTTCACCACCCTGGCGACCCCTACTTTCCCAACCAAGGCAACGGAGGATGGATCGAAGATGATTCCGAAGAGGACGAGGAACCCATAGAAGTGGATGATGACTCCGGTACCGACTCAGAGCCGGAAGTTATCGATCCACCACCCATTCAACCTCCCGTCTTCGTAAGGAACTTTCAAGGACCGACTCCCGTCTGGGGAAGTCACCTCCACCATTGGAGCCAACAGCAAAACCTACGCCCTCCCTACGGCATGTGCCGGGACTTCTATGATGTCCGCAGCGGAGGTTCAGCTGATCGAGCACTCCCGGTAATGGTGGGTAAGTTAGCCAATCAGTCCTATCAGTCTGGAGTTCAAGCTAGTCGACTCCGGGATGTCAACGTGGAAGTGCAGGTTCACACTTCTGACATCCGTAGGCTGGACAAGATGCAAGACAATGCTCAACTTCAAACCGAAGCATTTCAAGCGCAAATGATTGCGGTCCTCGCTGAACTGAGGGAACAACAAGCCGCTTTTGATAGGCGTCTAATGGAGTCAAAGCAATCAGATGCGGAGTCAAGCTCCAAGCGCAACCTTCGACGCAAGTAGTGCTTGTCAAGGACTCAAATTTTGTTATAGCCTAGGACCTCGGCTAAAAGTCTTTAAATTTCTCGAACTTTGTAATCGGAGACCCTTATAGGGGTCAAATTTTCATGATAGTTGTAACAACTTTTATATTAATATAAGTGGCACTATTTCTACTATGTTGAGTATTTCGTTCAAACCTTGAATGGTCTTTGGAAAACCAAATACTTGTTTCATACCTTCAGTCTTACAAATAACTTTCATTCTTCTATTTTAAGACTCATACTATCATCTGTTGTTGAACTATGGCGATTTAGTTCATGAGACACATACATTTTCTATTTTATGAAATTCTTATCCTTGTCTTTTCAACCTATAGTTGAAGGATGCCTCCGCGTAGGAATCCAAGGCGAAACAACGGTGAGGAAACACCTGTACCACCACCTCCTCCACCTCAATTTGATGCGGTTATGTTTCAAGCAGCAGTCACCGCAGCGGTGGCAGCTGCCATGTCACAGATCAATAACTCGAGTACTAATGGCTCGGGATCTGGCACACGCCTATCCAACCATGGCGAGAGTCATGGACCACCTCGAGAATGCACCTATAAGGACTTCACTAATGCCAAGCCCCTGATGTTTTATGGAACTGGTGGTGTGATGGCCCTGAGGCAGTGGATTGAAAGGACGGAGGCAGTCTTTGAAATCTGCTCCTGTCCGGAGCACAGCAAAGTCAAAATTGCAACTTTCACCCTTCTTGATAAAGCTTTAACTTGGTGGAATGGCCACGTTAAAGTACTTACCCTGATCGTGGCAAACTCCATAAGCTGGGAGAGCCTGAAAGCCATGATAATGAGAGAATACTGCCCACGGGGAGAGATTCAAAAGCTTGAACACGAGCTATGGACTCTCGGAATGGTTGGTACCGACATCGCTACTTATACCAACAGATTCTGTGAGCTGGCAATCCTTTGCCCAGATATGATTGCTCCCGAGAGCAAGAAAATAGAAAGGTACATCTGGGGACTGACGCCCCAAATGCAATCAAGCGTGTTAGCTTCTAAACCTGACACCTTTGAAAGTGCTAAGGAACTGGCACAATCACTGATTGACTACGGAGGTCATCAGAACTCAACCACTTCTGCACCAGCACCACAGAAAGGAAACGACAACAACAACAACAACAACAACTACAACAACAACAACAACAACAACAACAATGGCAGAAAGAGAGTGTGGAATAGAGGGAAGAGTGGGTCTTCCCAAGAATCCGCAAAGAAACAACTGGTCTCAGTAAATGCTGCCACTGTACCTTCTACAGCTCCTACAAATACCTACCCAACAAAGCCTTATATAGGTAACCTCCCAAAGTGCACCAAATGCAATTTCCACCACCATGGACCTTGTCGGGAAATGCAGTGCGCCAACTGCAACAGGAAGGGGCACACAGCCCGTTTCTGCAAGGACCCTGCAAAACCTATCACTCAAGTTCCCGGTGCGGGTGTGGGGCAGACTTGCTACGGTTGTGGCGAGGTGGGCCACTACAAGAGGAACTGTCCTAAGGCAGCAGGCACCGGAGGTGTGGGATGAGTTTTGGCGATAGGCCACGACGAAGCTGTAGCTGACCCGACTATAGTTGCCGGTACGTTCCTTCTCGATAATTCATATGCATGCATATTATTCGATAGTGGAGCGGAGAGGAGCTTCGTGAGTCAAAACTTTATTCATTTACTTAAACCTAAACCTAGCAAGTTAGAAAAATCATTCACCGTAGAGATGGCCAATGGAAAAACCGAAAACACTAATTGCATATACATGGGCTGTACGTTAACTTTAGACGGCCATTATTTCCCAATCAATCTCATGCCGGTCCAAATTAAAAGTTTCGACGTCATAGTCGGCATGGATTGGTTGAGTCTTCTTCGCGCTGACATCATGTGCTTTGAGAAAGCGGTCCGTCTTAATCTCCCTAAAAACGAAACCTTAGTTATCTACGGCGACAAATCTAGTACAAACCTTCGCATCATTTCGTGCATCCAAGCTCGAAAGTGCTTACGGAAGGATTGTCAAGCATTCCTAGCGCACATCGTTGATACAAGTCAAGAACTGAAGGACATCAAGAGCATCTCGGTAGTACGCGACTTTCCCGATATCTTTCCAGAAGAACTACCAGGATTACCACCACAACGCCAAGTTGAGTTCAGAATCGACTTAGTTCCAGGAGCTACCCCAGTAGCGAAGTCGGCTTACCGTCTCGCACCAGCAGAGATGCAGGAACTTTCCAGTCAACTTAATGAACTCCTTCAAAAAGGATTCATAAGACCAAGTTTCTCACCTTGGGGAGCACCGGTCTTGTTTGTAAAGAAGAAAGACGGATCGTTCCGTATGTGCATCGACTACAGAGAGCTGAACAAACTTACTGTCAAGAACCGCTATCCTCTACCTCGCATTGACGACCTATTCGATCAACTTCAAGGAGCGAACTACTTCTCAAAGATAGACCTACGATCCGGATATCACCAACTACGAGTTCTAGAGGGGGACATTCCAAAGACAGCTTTCCGAACTCGTTATGGACACTACGAATTTGTAGTAATGCCGTTCGGATTAACCAATGCACCAGCAGTATTTATGGACCTAATGAATAGGGTATGCCGCCCTTACTTGGATCAGTTCGTCATCGTCTTTATCGATGATATACTTATCTACTCTCGAAGTGAGGAAGAGCATAGTCAGCACCTACGAAAAGTCCTAGAAACACTACGAACGGAGAAACTCTATGCAAAGTTCTCTAAATGCGAATTTTGGATTCGAAGAGTCGAATTTTTAGGCCACGTTGTTAGCGAGAAAGGAATACACGTGGACCCCTCCAAAATTAAGGCTATTGAGAACTGGTCGGCACCAAAGACACCTATAGAAATTCGTCAATTTCTAGGTCTAGTTGGCTACTATCGCAGATTCATAAAGAACTTTTCGAGCATTGCGAAACCTCTTACTACATTAACCCAGAAGGGTGTGGCCTTTGACTGGGAAGCGAAACAAGAGAAGGCATTCCAGACGCTAAATCAGGCCTTATGCACCGCACCGATACTATCCCTCCCCGAAGGGGTAGAAGACTTCGTAGTGTATTGCGATGCGTCAAATCAAGGACTTGGTTGTGTTCTTATGCAGAGAGGGAAGGTTATCGCTTATGCCTCCCGACAGCTTAAGACACACGAAGTGAACTATACGACACACGATCTCGAGTTAGGAGCAGTGGTATTTGCTTTGAAGATCTGGAGGCACTACTTATACGGAACAAAGAGTACTATTTTCACCGATCACAAGAGCCTTCAACACATTTTCGATCAAAAGGAACTCAACATGCGACAACGACGATGGGTTGAGTTACTGAATGACTACGAATGCGAAATTCGTTATCATCCTGGCAAGGCCAACGTAGTAGGTGACGCCCTCAGTCGAAAGGAATACACTGGTCGGAGGGTCAAATCTCTGACCATGACTATCCATTCCCACTTATCCACACAAATTAAGGAGGCACAAATGGAAGCTTTGCAACCTGAAAATGTGGCAGGTGAATCCCTGCAAGGAATGGAGAAGAATCTAGAAGTCAAGGGTGGCGGAGCCTACTATCTCATGGACCGAATCTGGACCCCGAAACATGGTGGTTTCAGAAACATAATCATGACTGAGGCTCACAACTCAAGATATTCCGTTCACCCGGGTTCAGATAAAATGTATCTGGATCTTAAGAAGCAGTATTGGTGGCCTAACATGAAAGCAGAAATTGCTACCTTCTTGAGTAAATGTCTTACTTGCGCTAAGGTTAAGGTCGAGTATCAGAAACCGTCAGGATTACTACAACAACCAGAGACACCAGAATGGAAATGGGAGCGGATTACTATGGACTTCATAACCAAGTTACCCAAGACGACAAGTGGACTCGATACCATATGGGTCATTGTCGACAGATTGACCAAATCCGCGCATTTCCTACCCATCAAGGAGACTGACAAAATGGAGAAGCTTACAAGAACTTACTTAAGGGAAGTAGTGCGACTGCATGGTGTTCCGATATCCATTATCTCCGATCGAGATAGTAGATTCACTTCAAGATTCTGGCAGTCACTACAAAGTTCCCTGGGAACTAGGCTAGACATGAGTACGGCCTACCACCCACAAACCGACGGACAAAGTGAGAGAACAATACAAACTTTAGAAGATATGCTGAGAGCCTGTGTGATTGACTTTGGAAAGGCATGGGATATTCATTTACCCCTTGTCGAATTTTCATACAACAATAGTTATCATACAAGCATAAAGGCTGCTCCGTTTGAAGCCCTCTATGGTCGAAAGTGCAGATCCCCTCTGTGCTGGACTGAAGTTGACGATACCCAGTTAGCTAGAGGAAGAGTTCCAGAAAGCACTCTCGCCGGTCCGGAAATCATACGAGAAACGACAGAGAAGATCGTTCAGATTCGTGAACGATTGAAAGCCTCTAGAGACCGACAGAAAAGCTATGCTGACCAAAGGAGGAAACCTTTGGAATTCCAGGTAGGAGACCACGCATTATTAAAGGTCTCACCGTGGAAGGGTTTAATTCGATTTGGAAAGTGTGGGAAACTAAATCCAAGATACATAGGGCCTTTCGAGATCCTTGCCAGAATCGGCCCTGTGGCTTACAAGCTTAACCTACCACGTGAACTTAGTAACATCCATCCAACCTTCCACGTCTCAAACTTGAAAAAGTGTCTGTCCGACGAGACTCTTGTTATTCCACTCGACGAGATAGAGATCAACGAGAGCCTCAACTTTGTGGAAGAGCCAGTAGAAATCATGGACCGAGAGGTCAAGCAAACAAAACAAAGTCGCATACCCATCGTGAAGGTTCGCTGGAACGCCAAGCGGGGACCTGAATTCACATGGAAACGCGAAGATCAGATGAAACAAAAGTACCCTCATCTCTTTCATGTTCACTAGTATCTTTACTACATTAAATTTCGGGACGAAATTCTCTCTAACGGGGGGGATGATGTGAAAACCCGATATTTCAACTCTTTATAATGACCAAAAAGGGTCAAGTATTGTAACCACTTTTGAGTAATAAAAATTTACTTTCATAATAAAATGTACAAATAGTTCTATTTATTTTCCTTCTATGTTTAAATGTCTTTAAACCATGATCGTACGTGAAAAGAACGCCTAAATCCGACTTCATATAGCGAAGTTATGATTTTTCCAAGTTCGGCTTAGCAACAGACAGCTAAAAACTCAAATCGGAGATCGAGCGACTTTTGGCCGGAATCACCTAAACGAGAATCGAAGGTCTCGACAATGGTATTCCAGCGGTAAAAAGTCTGGCAAAAACCGACATCAGATAAAGAAGTTATGAATTTTCAAAGAAATTCCTTAAACACGATGAGTTTAAAATAAATAATAAAAAAATAATTTCGGAATTTGCCGTCGGAGTCTAAACGAAAGTTGTAGAGCGTAGTCTCACCTACGCGTGGATATAAAGACCATCGAAAACGGAGTTCGTATGAAGAAGATATGAATTTTTGAAGTTTATTAAATAAATTATATATTTATTTAATTCAAAATTCCGGACCTTATCCGAAGAGGAGTCAGCGTCCTCATCCGGGTACGCGCTGCGTACCTCTGTACGCCCTGCGTACCCGAGAGACTTGGCCTCTGATCGTCCACGTCGCCCTATCCGAGTCTTCCGACCCGTCCGACCCGTCCGACCCGCCATCCCATCTGACCCGCGTACCCAGCAACCCGTCCCATCCGAAGCCGAGGCAGTCGAGGCTTCGGTCATGCATGACGTACGCGTACGCGCTGCGTACGAGCGTACGCCCCGCGTACCGAGGCGGTTCAGCCTTCCTATAAATAGGATGCGAGGGCTTCCGAGAAAAGGGCTCATTTCTCTCCTCTCTCTCACAACCTTGCCTCGTTTTCCGTGCCCGTTCAAACCCGAAGCTCTGGTCTTTTTGCTCAAGTCCCGAGGGTCGACTTTACTCCCGAGATTCCCGAGAATCCCAAGGAAAATCCGTTTCCCGAGACGAAACTCTGCCCGATTTTCCATCTCGTTATCTTCAAACTTTCAAGTGAGTTCATACCCCTTTATCTACCTTTTAAATATTCTTTAAATTCTTTTATATGCTTTCAAGGGGGGATTACAAGTAAAACACACGAGTATTATCGTGTGTTACATAAAGAAACTCTTTTATATGCTTTTATATATCCAAATCACATGCGATTTACAAACTTTATAAGGAACTTTCATATGTATAAAATATGTTAAAATAGCATTCTATCTTTTGAAATATACATTGTTGTAATGCATGTATAAACTAAACTTTTCTTAGATTATTCTTGTCTAACTTAGACTCTACACCAAAAATCTATGCTTTCATAAACAAGTGATTCCTTTTCTAGGCATTTCTAAACAAACAAGACACACTTTTAGAAAACTATAATAGGTATAGTTTTACTAACAAATTTCTAACTCTTATGTACTAGAAACATGAATTTCAAGAAGTTTACTTTCGTATACAAGAACAAACGTAACATTTTAACAAGTAGATCTGTTTTTATACCACGGTTTTGTGAGACACTAACTTCATGTACGTTCGAGTACACATTTCAAGTCCTGTATTATATACCAGAATCCTTTGGAGGGGGAGCATGGTGTTTGTGTATAGATCTATACGGGCTTGACAACCCGCGCCCTGACTGTTAGCTACAGTCCACCGTTTGGGGTGACAAACGTCATAACATTCCAACGCCTAAAGAACGTTGTGTATAGGCATTCCGAGTCAATAGTATGGTTATAAAACTCACAAGGGGTATTAAAAATGCATTGATTTACAAGGTTTTCAAACTCATTGGTTATTTTACACCTACATACATTTTAGAAACAAACATTGGTCTTGAGTGAAGGCTACTATTATACTAGTAGAAAATATAGGATTTTCTAAACACAAACAAACAAAGACAAAACATTTCATTTCATTCAAACATTGTCATTTAAATACTTATGAAACTCACCAGCTTAAATGCTAATCTACTCTTTCCAAATTTACTTGTATGTCCCAGGGAATCAGTAAATTTCAGGTATTCATTTTGCTTTTGATGAAGGGATGCTGCGGCGCCAGTTTAATCTCGTATTTTGACATCATATTGTAATTGGTTTTGAACATGTAACTTTTGACAAATGTAAACTTTCAATTATATATATGATGGTTGTATTGCTTTCTTTACTATGTATTCATTTGTTACGTTACCACATGAAGTCATCCGCCCCCGAACGTTTCCGCCGTTCAGGTTTGGGGGTGTGACATGCAATTCATTGAAAACCTATGCTAATACATCTTTCTTAGCAATCTAATTCTAACTCTAAGTAGTAGCTCAAGAATCTAATCTTCGAGAAATGCGATCGAAATCTATTCCTTCACGGTTAGATTCTGCTCACTTCTTCCTTTAAGCTTCCTTTTTTTTTTCTTCGATCTTACAAAACATCAATTGTAATCTTATCACATTATGTATTAAGAATCTAGAATAGAAGCTTAAAAGAGTTAGTCAATGGATTTTACCTAAAGCAAGGTCATACGTTTTGACTCTCCCATCTCTTAGATCTCTTAGGTAAATAGGGCAACTTCGTCTCTAATGCTCCTTCTATTGGCAATAAAAGCAAATTGACTCTATTGGAACAGGACATGGAACTACTTCAGACATCGCCTTTGTCTTATGATCAAACTTTTCAATCATTGCATGTCTTTCGTCGCCATTGTCTACATCCATAGAGCTCTCGAAGGCAGATTCACCAATCAACATTGCTTTTCTATTGCGCCAAACCATTGCCGATTCAGCAACAATAAGCGTATAGGTGAGATCTATAAGGGTCACGTCGCGGTTCATCATATAGTACTCTCTTACGAACTCACTATATGAGTTAGGAAGTGACTGAAGAACCCAATCAACAGTCATTTCCTCACAGACAACGGATCCTAACATTCTTAACCTATCAATGTGCGACTTCATCCCTAGGACGTGTGCACACATCGACTTTCCTTCTTTATGTTTACTTGCCAAAAGGGCTTGAGTGATCTTGAACTTTTCAAGCCTTTGAACTTGTGGGTTAGGGAGAATAATTTGAGGAGGAGGAGGAAGTGAAGTATGATCTCTTGTTCCTCGATCGAATCGTGGAATATCATCTTCATGTGGAATGCTTGTTCCACGGGATTTGAGAAGACCATAGTTGTCGAACTTTTACATCTACAAAACGGGAGAAAACAAATTCAAGTTAGTTGATAGATTGAGTCCTTAGTAAATCACCCAAATGAGATACTAAGGCTAGGACCCAACACAATATTCTACAACTCGGGAGAGGGATGCCATAACCCTAATTGCAGAATATTTGAAGGTAAGTGAACGACGATTCACTAATTTCCACCATGAAAAACGAAAAAGAAAATTAAGTTTTAAATCTATGAAAACTCCTAGATCCTTTGAGATTCATTGAACTTTCAATGGCATGTTTAAATCTCGATATGCCCCTCTTGTTTGTGACTGGGATGCCGTGGATCACAAAGCGGGTGTGAATAACCATGCAAACTTACATGGTGCCCTCACATGTTACAGTCACCTATTCGATGTGCCGGTAAACCACACACGCTCCACCGAACTATGACAAACATTGAGTCACCCTTTGCTACCTTTGCTTAGAACCATTTAGTGTGCCGGTAAACCACACACGCTCCACTAACGACTTTGCAAGGGCACAAAGTGTAATTTCATGGAATTGCATCAATTCACTTTTGCCTAAGTAACTAAGATTGGGAATTTTATGAAAACATTCAGTTACTTTAATAATTCATTATACTTATAATGGAAGGTTTCGTCCTATCCTAACCGTTCGGCTAACGACCCTCCACTAGTCAAGAGTGCGGTGGGTAAGAGTGGATACCCATTCAATCGCCATTTTATAGGCAAATTCCTTAAACACCCCTTATAGACCAGCTTCGTGAATGAGGCCTACTAACTGTAAGACTGACTTTTACTCATACATATATATAATGTTAGACCTTTAATGTTATATATATATATATATATATATATATATATATATATATATATATATATATATATATATATATAGTATAGGGTGTATTTTATACTTTCAAAATACTAGGTGGTCTAATTTAACAATTATACTTTTAATTCAATTAAATTGTAAACCTAAACTTTTATGGATTTATTAAATCTCTTTTAATTATACACCTTAATTAATTAATAAAACCATAAGGGTGTGATTTGAACTTTTTCAAAACTATACTAGAGTTTTAGAATTTAACATTCCTAATTAAACTTTTAATCAACTTTTAAATTCCAAAACTTGATGGCAAGTTTTGAAACATTTTCCAAAACATTAGGGTTTTAACTATTTAGATTTCAAAACAACAAGACTTTTGGGTTCAAATTTAAACTATAAAACCTAAGGGGAAAATATGAAACTTTTCATAACAACAAGGATCAAATAACAAATAATTTAAATTAACATTTAATCACATAATTATCCATATTTGATTTGTTTAATGATTTCTTGCAAAACAATTTATCAATTTAGTCAAAAATAATTAATCAATTATCTTATAAGGAAACAATTATCTTATTAATTGATAAATATCTTCAATTAGATCAAAATTATAGTCAAATATATCATATAATCGGATTAATATTGATCTAACATGATAAGGTAACTATCCCAATGCAAAAACAGCAAGAAACCCCGAGATTATCCCCATCTGACGAGTTAACTCGTCGAGTCAGGCTTGGACTCGGCGAGTTCAGCTATGGACTCGGCGAGTCCAGCCTCCAGAAACCCAAAAAACGAATTTTCCAGATATCTAATGCATCAATACAATTGAAACCAAGCTAGGCTCTGATACCACTGATGGGTTTTGGTCATAAGATATCCTATGTTCTCATACAAACCCTAATGCTTGGATCTAGGTTTCTCTATTGTACATGCTTTGAATCCAAGACTATAAACCCTAATTCTATCATATGGAAATCAATATTAACATATAATTAGGTTTAAGATAGTACCTTGGTTGTTATGTAGCAATAACAATCCCAATTCCTCCTTGAATTGACTTTGGAAAGCTTATAGTCACAAGTGTCACTCCTCTAATGGCTCACAAACACCATAAGCAAGAGAATGAAGAGGAGAGAGGATGGAGGCTGCCCAAAACGTGTTCTAACCCTAGAAAAGAAGTTCCCCACGTTTTTGAGCCTTAAGGGTTCTATATATAGTGAGGCTATTAGGGTTATCTAACAAGGAAACCCTAATTTGGTTGCTTAAGCCCTAAGCAACCCATAGACTCCTTTAATCAAGCCCTTGGACGATTTCCTTATGGGCTTCCCATAAGAATTCGTCCACCTCTTGATTTAAGACAATCCATGGCCCAAATTGCAATTATCTTATAATTACAATTCCAATCCCTTAAGATTAATTAATCTCTTTTAGTCACAAAACTAATTACCAATTAATTATTGACTAATATTAATTAAACAATATGATTTCTCCTTTAACATATTATTCCTATAATATATTAATAAATCATATTTAATCCTTTCTCTCCATAATTCATCCTATCAAGTTGCTTTGGTGAAGGCAACCCAAAAGGACCATGCACCATCGGGTCAAGTACATACCAAAATAGTTATGGACTTTGACACTAATCCAACACAAAGTATCAGCAAGATGTGAAGGATCGGAAAGTAAAACCCAACCATGCAGGTATATACAGTATATTGTCTAATAAATCACCTCATTCTAAGTCTTGGGTCCTTGACACAGGTTGTGGTGTTCACATATGTTGTGATTTGCAAGAACTAAGAGGAAGTGAGAATATGGAGTAGGGAAAGATAAACTTGATCATGGGAAATAGGAAAGCTTCACCTATCACCAAGATAAGAGTTATTACTTAGTGCTAAATAGTGGGTTTACATTAGATTTGAATAAGTGTTATTATTCACCAGAAATGGCAAGAAATGTTATTTCCTTTCATGCATTGTGGAAACAAGGTTTTACCTTTTATTTTGATAATAATAATGGTAGTATTGATGCTTTCATTAATAATGCTCTTTATTTTAAAGCATTACCTTGTGATGGCGTGTATGAAAATGTATCTGTTGTAGATAATCTAGGAAATAATGTACTGTATATTGACTCTTCCACTAGCTTAGATAAAGCATCTTTACGGCATTGTCGTCTTGGACATGTAAGCATGAAACTCATAGGCCAAATCCAAAAGGATGGAGTCTTGGAGTCATTTGACTTAAAGTCAGATGATAGTTGTGAATCTTGTTTGCTTGGTAAAATGACAAAGTCACCTTTTACTGGCACTTGTGCTAGGGGTGAAGGTTTGTTGGACCTCATACACACGGATGTGTGTGGACCCTTCAAAACGGCCACAAGAGATGCCAATCGGTTCTATGTGACTTTCACTGATGATTTTAGTAGATATGGATATGTCTACTTAATCAAGCATAAGTCAGAAACCTTTAAGAAATTCAAAGAGTTTAAGCAAGAAGTGGAGAATCAGTTGGGCAGGAACATTAAGATGCTTCGATCCGATCGTGGTGGTGAATATCTTAGTACTGAGTTCCTTGACTATCTTAAGGAATGTGGGATTATCTCACAATTGACACCTCCTAGGACACCAGAGTTGAATGGTGTAGCTGAGAGGCGCAATTGGACCTTGTTGGACATGGTTCGCTCCATGATGAGTCGAGCTTCGCTACCAATCTCATTTTGGGGGTATGCCTTAAAGACTGTCGCCCATATCCTTAATCTAGTCCCTACAAAGAAGGTTGCCAAAACACCTCACGAGATGTGGACTGGAAAAGTTCCCAATCTAGACCAAATCAAGATTTGGGGTTGTGAGGCTTTCATGAGACGCGAGACTCACGATATGTCACACCCCCAAACCAGACGGCGGAAATGTCTGAGGGCTGTTGTGACTCAATTGAATACCATCACAGTGAATATACATGAAACATAACATCATTCATCACCATGCATTGAAATAGTACAACTGGTAGTGTTTACATTTAGTACATTGTTTCATAACATTACATTCCCAAAAAGTAGATTGTTCGATACTAGTTAAACAAACAACAAGACATCACTGAGTACATTTTTCCCTTCGATTTACCTGTTACCTGAGAATACAAGTATTTTGAAAAACGTCAACATATGAAATATTGGTCAGTTCATAAGTAATGTTTGAAATATAATGTTTTGTATTGTTTTGAAAACCACCAAAAAATCCGATATTTTCTTAAAAGAGTACCGTGTAAAAAGTGTGAAGATCCGTAAGTATGCTTGTTTGTTTCTATAAATGTAAAAAAAAATTGTTAGACTTGGTATGCATCTTGTAGGTGTATGAATTGAAAACCCTAGGAAAACCCGATGTTTTCCTAATATTTTGAATTACGCGTTTTGTATTTTATTATACCGTTGTGACGTGTGTATTCGATAATTCCAGGTGACATTGGATTAATTATGGATTGTGAATTGTTATAAACACGCATTAATGAAAACGACTAGTTTACAACTATACAAACAATCCCTGAGGCGTCGTCTGTACTATTCACTTAATCCAACCACCTTGACTTCCCATAGCCCCACAACCGAGGAGAAAAGAGGGTGCGAAGCCCCCGCTATTTCCATAAGTCGTTCAAGGCTATCGTGAATGCGAAGGGCCCTTAGCCCGACTCGCACTGGTGAATTCTCGACTTCGCTAGCAGTACCAAAGGACCCTTGAGGCCCAACAGCACAAAAGCCGTTGAAAGTCCTTTTACACGGAATTAGGTCATATAAGACCCAACTACATGTAAGCGAGTTTCCTTCGGGCCTAAAGATCATGTCATTGGGCTAGCTAGGCCCAACAAGCACGATTTGAAACTTTCGGGCCCAAAGATGGTGTATCGACGTCTGGTGTATTCCCACGTGTGTATTGACTTCCCGAAATTTCCGCGTGTGTATTGAAGTAACGTCGTGTTATTAAGTTCGGATTCGTTATTGATTCGAGACCGAATCAGTTCGTTTGATAACGATTTTGGGTGTTGAAGGTGTATTATATTTCGTCGATAGTCGTGGTACTAGTATTCCATCCTAACAGATTTATTGTTTAAAATCACTAGAATTTTTCTTCTGCAGCCCCTTTCTTTTGGATAAATTTTCAATTTTGGCCCTTTGTATAAAAGAACTTCCGTTTTAGTCCTTAAACCATTTTTCTTGACACTTTAGTATCAAAACTTATTGAAAGGGTATTTTTCAGCTCAAGTTTATTTGAAAAACAGTTTTAGTCCCTCAAGATGAAGTTTTCTCGGCTGAAACCTCAATTTTCGCAATTTTTACATTTTTGGCCCAAAATAGAAATTTTTTGCATCTTTAGTCCCTTTTGAATATGAAAAGTATTTCTAACCCTTGAAATGGACTTGGAGCACTAGTAGTCCTCTGTTTTACAGAAAAATACAGATTCAGCCCCTCTAGTTTGAAAATCTCGCAATTTGGGCTTTATTGAGCCAAAAAGTTCATTTTTGGCCCATTATGCTTAAAAATTCACGTTTTAATCCTTCAAAAGAGTAAATTTCCAGAAAATACATTCTTGAAACTGTTTTGACTCATCTCATCCCTCAGAATTTGTATTTTGACATTTTGGGCCCTTTAGTTTCATATTTTTAGCATTTTGAGTCCAAAAATGGGTTTTAAGCCCAAAGATGTTCATATTAATCAACTTGGTTATTTTTCTTGAAATGATTTGTGTGAAATAACATAATTTATACTTATTTCATACAACTTAATGTAGATGTCGGTTTTATGGTCTTTTTGACTAGATCCAATACCACAATCACATAAGAACATATATACAAGCATAGAAATCACACAAAGCATACATATACTCATAGATCAACACATTTGATTGTATTCCCCCCCCCCCCCCACAAAACTTATAAAATCCGAAAAATAGGGGGTATGAAGCTCACCTTTGCTTTGATGTTTCGGTTTTGAAGAAGAGATGAGGAGATTTTTAGTCCTAGCAACACCTTCAAGTAGTTTTCGAGCTTATGAAGTTTCTAAGGTGTGATCATGGAATAAAGTTATGTAAGAAGGAGTTCTTAATGTTACATTGAAAGGAGATGTTGGTGTTTGATAATAACTTACCAAATATGGAGATTGTGGTGAAAAATCCTCTTGTAAACACCCTAAATCTCGAAATTTTTGGGGGATGATGGAAGAGTTGTTCTTGAGAGCTTGAGAGAAATTTTTGCAAGTGATGTCTATGTATGTGTGTGCTCTTCTCGGCCAAGAGCAATAAGAAGAGAAAGAGAGGAGATAAGGAGTATTGCATGAAGGGTAATAAGTGTCTAGATGTATGTGATTATCTAGATATATGCTAGATAATCATGTGTTGGCAAAGTCAAAATCAACCTCCTTCCATTTGTTTATTTTTTTTTGTTTTGGAATGATCTTGGGCTGATATTGGGCTAAGGTAACTGAGGATGAGGTGATTTTTGCCCATTTTTGGTCTTGATCGAATTTATGAAGCCCAAAAATCTTTTTTTTTCGGCCCATTGGGGCAAATGAAATCCTTTATGGCCCAACAAGGCTCATTTGAGATAAGATGGATTATTTTAGGCCCACATGGCCCAAAATGCTAAAGTTTTATGAATGTGGTCTATTTAGAGCCCAATTAGGGTTTCTAGGCCCTAGATAGTCAACTTGGAGGTTTATTGGTCCATTACGCCCAATAAGAGAATCCTAGGCCATAGTGAACTTGAAATGGGATATCTAGGGTCTCCAACCCTTATTTGAGCATATGAGATATATTTGAATAGGAATGGAGCATGGTATTCACTTAGAGTACAAGTTATCACACTAGGTGAATGATTGCATGAGAGTAGAATTTCCTAGCAAAAAAAGCTACTTGTGACATCATCCCCCCGTTAGAGGGAATTTCGTCCCGAAATTCTTTCGAAAGGTAGGTTCCTGAATGATAGAATAGGTGAGGGTACTTATGTTTCATCTGGTCTTTGCATTCCCATGTGAATTCCGGTCCACGCTTAGCGTTCCATCGGACCCTCACAATTGGAATGCGGCTTTGCTTCGTATACTTTACTTCCCTATCCTTTATCTCAACTGGTTCTTCGACGAATAGGAGATTCTTGTTTACTTCGATCTCTTTTAGAGGAATGATAAAGGTTTTGCCTGATAGGCACTTTTTCAGATTCAATACGCTGAACACATGGTGTACGTTGCTGAGCTCTACAGGTAGCTGCAGCCTATAAGTCTTTGGACCAATCCGAGCAAAAATCTCGAACAGCCCAATGTATCGTGGGTTTATTTTTCTCATTTCCTAAAGCGAATCATTCATTTCCAAGGAGATTCTTTTAATAACATGCGATCCCCGACTTGACATCCTAATGGCTTACGCCGCTTGTCAGAATAGCTCTTCTATCGGTCTCGCGATGCTTGAAGTCAAGCTTTGATTTGGATTATCTTCTCAGTTGTTTCGCAAATGGTTTCTGGTCTCATGAGAGTACTGGCGAGTGATCTGCATTTATGACTATAAAGATCTTTGAAAAGAGCAACCTTAATGCTCGCGCAATAGCTGTTATGGTATGAGAATTCAATCACGGGCAACCGGGTATCCCGTGACATGCTGAATTCAAACACCTAGACTTGTAGCATGAATTTGAGTGGTTGAATAGTTCGTTCGCTTTGACTATTGGTTTGAGGGTGGTAAGCAACGCTCATACTTAGCCATGTTCCTATAGCCTTTTGAAATGGCTGTCAAAATCTTGAAGTAATTCCGTTATCTCAATCCGAGATAGTCGATACCGATATTTCATGGAGTCTCACGATCTCCTTGATATAGATCCAAGCTAATCTTTCAGTCTTGTTTGATTTATGTATTAGCAGGAAATGGGTGGATTGGGTTAGCCTATTGACGATCACCCAGATAACGCCCAATTCAACTCACATACCTATAAGCTTCGTCTTTCAACTCCGAGAGTTTTATCCATCCATGTAGTGTTTTCTTCGCGATATTCTCCGGATTTGATGCTTTCAAGGCTGGTAGTAGATGTTGACAGTGTTTTGTTCTTGCTTCGCGAGTAGGTGAGTATGCTATTGATGAAAATAATAAAAAGGCTGGCTAGGAGTGGTTGAGAAAACTTGGTTCGTAGGGTCCATGAATCACATGGGAGCATTCGTTAGACCGAAGGGTATCACAATGAATTTGAAATGGTCGTGACGAGTTCGGAAGGCAGTTTTTGAAATGTCGTCTTCTCGGACTCGAAGTTGATGATAACTGATTCTTAGATCTATTTTAGAGAAGTAATTAGCTCCTCGGAGCTGGCCAAATAGATCATTAGTCTGAGGGAGTGGGTATCGATTTTTGATAGGGAGCCTATTCAATTTCCTAAAATCGATGTACTTTCTGGAGGATCCGTCTACTTGAAGAACAAGATCGGAGCTCTTCAGGAAGAGAAGCCTGGTCTGATGAATCCTTTGCGCCACAATTCTACTCAGTTGACCGGATAACTTGTGAATTTTCGGCGGGAGTCAACCTATAGGGTGAATTGGCAATTGATGTGGTTCCCGGTATAAGGTTGATTCGAAATTCGACCTGTCTCTCTGGGATATTCCCGAAAGTTCTTCGGGAAACACATTTGGAAAATCACATGCTACTAGAATACCTTGTATGCCTACCTCTTCTTTGGTCTTGTCCACAACATGAGTGAGGAAAACATAGTTTTTCTGGTGCAGGCACTTCTATGCCTTGATGCACGAGATAGGAACAGAATTAGCGCCAGGTTTGTCACCATGGATTATTAGAGTTTCGTGATTGGGAAGGTGAAGGCAAACGGCCTTCTCGCGACACATAGTATCAGCACGGTGGGGGCTTAACCCAACCATGACGATTGTCACGTCAAAACTCCTAATATTTACTGGCATCAAGTCTATTGAAATGAATGATTGTTTAGTGTTAAGATGTTCCCTACATAAATATCTTTGGTTGATTCGGTGTTCCCATTAATCATCTCCACCGTTAAGGATTAGTTTAGCCTCTAGGATTGTTGTTTTAGTAAGTGCTCGAATTTGTTACTAACGAAGCTTCACTCAGCTTCACTATTGAATAAGGGGTAAGCGAAAGAGTTGTTAAGTGGGAACGTACCAATAACAATCGTTGGGTCTTGGACTGCTTCGCCTTGACCCAAGGTCAGGACCATTTCCGATCCTTCTGCTCCTTGATTGTTATCCTTGGGGCAATTGCGCCTGAAGTGACCGATTCCTCCATACCCATAGCAGGTGTGACTGGTCTCATCATTGGTGTTGTGGTTAAGGTTGTTGCGATTGTTGTCGTTTTCATTTGGCTGACAATTCTGATATGGATAAGTTCTATAGAATTTGGCAGTGTGATTCTTTCGGTTGCATTTGTTACAATGCATCTCCCGACAGGCTCCATTATGATGGAATTTGCACTGGTTGCATTTTGGAATGCTTCCAGCATATGGTCTCCTGGTTGCTGGGATAATAGGGGTCATGGTCGCATGAATAGCAACAACATGTTGCTTCCTTGAGAACCCTTGAGTGTGTTACCCTTTTCTCTTACTTCCAGACCTCAGCTTCCTGCTCTTAAGCTCGGGGTTTGGAGTTCCTTGATTGGTTGTCACTTGTTGGCTTCCATGTTCGTTCCTTTGGATGGAGTTGTCAATGGTATTCCCGCCTCCATTGGGGTTGTTTGCATTGATTTGCGCCATCGCAACGGTTACTGCCGCTGTTACAGCAGCTTGGAATGTAGCAGAGTCCATCTGCAGTAGCGGTGTCTCACGGGTGCGCTTGTTATTCTTGCGGGATGGCATTTTCCTGATGCACGTTGATAATCCAGATCGTAAGTAATGATCGTCATTCCTGGTTGTACTCTATAAATTTGCATCTTTTTGTATAATTCTTACTTCTTCCATCTACATCCCTATGATGTATTTGTGGTAGTAGGTAATCACAGATTTGGCATGATCGTTACGTCTACCCTCAGAGGATATGGATTGTTTCAGTTTCGAGATCCTTAAGTACCATCTTAGTACACGAAGGAGAGTCATATCGGATAGTAGGGGGAAGTGGAAAAGACTGATCCTAATTGTGGCGGGAAGTGTCGGGTGGTGGTGCTGATGAAGTTGATGCACCTCGGAGACGAGCTACTTGTTGTTCAGTATCTCGTAGTCTTACTTCTCACACTAACTGTCTCGCTCGAGAGTCTCCATTCACTTCCTGTGTTTTCCTCTCATCTCTCTCAATAGCAAACCACATTTGTTTCATTCGATTTGGGGTGTCCTGAGCTTGGTTATCAATACCTCGGGTGTGCTGGACCATGACTGGGAGGGCCCGGTCAGCTGGTCCTCTATGACTAAGATCGAAGAGACCTCGGTTCCTACCGTAGCGTGGTCGTATCCCTTGCTGGTGACTCTATCTCCTAATATCATGTGCCTAAGAGGGCATGGGGCCACCGAGGCTCACACGATAAGTCGGTACTCTAGCTTTACATGGAGGATTGATGACATCGGATTCTGCATCCGAGTCATCATCACCATTTCCCTCTAGCTCTTCCCGTTCGAGGCCCACTATTGAATCAGCGGGTCCATCTGTGAGTTCTACTTCGTGTTTCTCATGTGGTTCCTTCTCTAAGTCGAACCACCCTGCTATTCCTTGACTAGGGAGATAGGGGTTCCTTGGCTAACGATACTCGTCTATAGTGTATTGCACGAAGGGGGTATAGATACTAGAAACAACTAGCATACCAATTACTCCTATAATTGTCTATTGCATAGATTTAGTTGAGGTTCCCTTCTTGGAGATTAAGGGATATGTTTTTTTAGGTTCCCTAGCTATCACGATTTCTTCAAGACATGTGATGGTTGTACCTTGGAGGGAATGTAGTTGATCAGGCTACATCCGCTCCTTGATACAACTAAGAACAGTCCTGGATTAACCGAGATACTAGCATTATCTTGTTTGGTTCGGTGTTAGGTTCTCGTTCCTAATACAAGCAAGGGTGTTTTATTGTTATGTTTTACTTGTTTTGTTCAGAGTTGTGTTAGTCCCTCTTTTTGTTTATAGTTGCATATCAATGTGTGGCTAGATATGCTAGTTCACTATAAACAGAGCTCTGATACCAACCTGTCACACCCCCGAACCAGACGGCGGAAACGTCTGAGGGCTGTTGTGACTCAATTGAATACCATCACAGTGAATATACATGAAACATAACATCATTCATCACCATGCATTGAAATAGTACAACTGGTAGTGTTTACATTTAGTACATTGTTTCATAACATTACATTCCCAAAAAGTAGATTGTTCGATACTAGTTAAACAAACAACAAGACATCACTGAGTACATTTTTCCCTTCGATTTACCTGTTACTTGAGAATACAAGTATTTTGAAAAACGTCAACATATGAAATGTTGGTCAGTTCATAAATAATGTTTGAAATATAATGTTTTGTATTGTTTTGAAAACCACCAGAAAATCCGATATTTTCTGAAAAGAGTATCGTGTAAAAAGTGTGAAGATCCGTAAGTGTGCTTGTTTGTTTCTATAAATGTAAAAAAAATTGTTAGACTTGGTATGCATCTTGTAGGTGTATGAATTGAAAACCCTAGGAAAACCCGATGTTTTCCTAATATTTTGAATTACGCGTTTTGTATTTTATATACCGTTGTGACGTGTGTATTCGATAATTCCAGGTGACATTGGATTAATTATGGATTGTGAATTGTTATAAACACGCATTAATGAAAACGACTAGATTACAACTATACAAACAATCCCTTAGGCGTCGTCTGTACTATTCACTTAATCCAACCACCCTGACTTCCCATAGCCCCACAACCGAGGAGGAAAGAGGGTGCGAAGCCCCCGCTATTTCCATAAGTCGTTCAAGGCTATCGTGAATGCGAAGGGCCCTTAACCCGACTCGCATTGGTGAATTCTCGACTTCGCTAGCAGTACCAAAGGACCCTTGAGGCCCAACAGCACAAAAGTCGTTGAAAGTCCTTAAACCATTTTTCTTGACACTTTAGTATCAAAACATATTGAAAGGGTATTTTTCAGCTCAAGTTTATTTGAAAAACAGTTTTAGTCCCTCAAGATGAAGTTTTCTCGGCTGAAACCTCAATTTTCGCAATTTTTACATTTTTGGCCCAAAATAGAAATTTTTTGCATCTTTAGTCCCTTTTGAATATGAAAGGTATTTCTAACCCTTGAAATGGACTTGGAGCACTAGTAGTCCTCTTTTTTACAGAAAAATACAGATTCAGCCCCTCTAGTTTGAAAATCTCGCAATTTGGGCTTTATTGGGCCGAAAAGTTCATTTTTGGCCCATTATGCTTAAAAATTCACGTTTTAATCCTTCAAAAGAGTAAATTTCCAGAAAATACATTCTTGAAACTGTTTTGACTCATCTCATCCCTCAGAATTTGTATTTTGACATTTTGGGCCCTTTAGTTTCATATTTTTAGCATTTTGAGTCCAAAAATGGGTTTTAAGCCCAAAGATGTTCATATTAACCAATTTGGTGATTTTTCTAGAAATGATTTGTGTGAAATAACATAATTTATACTTATTTCATACAACTTAATGTAGATCTCGGTTTTAAGGTCTTTTTGACTAGATCCAACACCACAATCACATAAGGACATATATACAAGCATAGAAATCACACAAAGCATACATATACTCATAGATCTACACATTTGCTTGTATTCCCCCCCCCCCCCCCCACAAAACTTAGAAAAACCGAAAACTAGGGGGTATGAAGCTCACCTTTGCTTTGATGTTTCGGTTTTGAAGAAGAGATGAGGAGATTTTTAGTCTTAGCAACACCTTGAAGTAGTGTTCGAGCTTATGAAGTTTCTAAGGTGTGATCATGGAATAAAGTTATGTAAGAAGGAGTTCTTAATGTTACATTGAAAGGAGATGTTTGTGTTTGATAATAACTTACCAAATATGGAGATTGTGGTGAAAAATCCTCTTGTAAACACCCTAAATCTCGAAATTTTTGGGGGATGATGGAAGAGTTGTTCTTGAGAGCTTGAGAGAAATTTTTGCAAGTGAAGTGTGTGTGTGTGTGTGTGTGTGTGTGTGCTCTTCTCGGCCAAGAGCAATAAGAAGAGAAAGAGAGGAAATAAGGAGTATTGCATGAAGGGTAATAAGTGTCTAGATGTATGTGATTATCTAGATATATGCTAGATAATCATGTGTTGGCAAAGTCTAAATCAACCTCCTTCCATTTGTTTTTTTTTTATTTTGGAATGATCTTGGGCCGAGATTGGGCTAAGGTAACTGAGGATGAGGTGATTTTTGCCCATTTTGGTCTTGATCGAATTTATGAAGCCCAAAAAATCTTTTTTTTTTCGGCCTATTGGGGCAAATGAAATCCTTTATGGCGCAACAAGGCTCATTTGAGATAAGATGGATTATTTTTTGGCCCACATGGCCCAAAATGCTAATGTTTTATGAATGTGGTCTATTTAGAGCCCAATTAGGGTTTCTAGGCCCAAGATAGTCAACTTGGAGGTTTATTGGTCCATTAGGCCCAATAAGAGAATCCTAGGCCATAGTGAACTTGAAATGGGATATCTAGGGTCTCCAACCCTTATTTAAGCATATGAGATATATTTGAATAGGAATGGAGCATGTTATTCACTTAGAGTACAAGTTATCACACTAGGTGAATGATTGCATGAGAGTAGAATTTCCTAGCAAAAAAAGCTAGTTGTGACACGATAAGCTCGAACCCCAAAGCGAAAGGTGTATTTTCATCGGCTATCCATAGAAATCCTTTGGCTACATCTTCTATAGACCCAGTGATAATGTGGTCTTTGTAGCAAGAAGAGGATTCTTTCGAGAGAGAGAATTCATGAGTCAAGGAGAAAGTAGGAGGCAAATTGACCTTGAGGAAATTCAAGAGTCAAGTGATGAATGAACCTTAATCCCTAGCCCTTAACCTGAGGAGGAAGCTCCTGTTGAGCCGACTGAAGAATCTATACCTCTGAGGCGTTCCACCAGAGTTAGGAATTCAACTGAGCATGATTATGGTTTTCATATTACCGCAGAAGGTGAGACACTTATCAGTGATAACACACTGTTAAATCTGGATGAGCCTAACAGCTACACAGAAGCCATGGCAGGCCCTGAGGCTGCTAAATTGAAAGAGGCTATGGATAGCGAGATACAGTCCATGTATGACAATCAAGTTTGGAACTTAGTTGACAATGTACCTGATCGTAAGATAGTTGGGTGCAAATGGATCTTCAAGAAGAAGACCGACACGGATGGTAATGTACACACTTATAAGGCAAGACTGGTTGCAAAGGTTTATTCTCAAACTCCGGGAGTTGATTATGATGAGATCTTTTCACCAGTGGCCAAGATTAAGTCTATTAGGGTTCTGTTAGCCATTGTTGCATTTCATGACTATGAAATAAGGTAAATGGATGTCAAAACTGCTTTCCTTAATGGAAAGTTGGCTAAAGATGTTTACATCGTTCAGCGAGAGGGTTTTGTCAGTACAGAGTACCCTAATAGAGTGTGTAAACTCGAGAAATCCATTTATGGATTGAAACAGACACCTCACAGATGGAATCTTTGCGTTGATGAGAAAGTCAAAGAATTTGGCTTTTCAAGGAGTGAAGATGAATCTTGTGTCTATATCAAGGCTAGTGGGAGCATAGTCAGCTTTTTGGTACTGTATGTGGATGACATACTACACATAGGAAATGACATCCTAACCCTGCAGGAAGTAAAGTCCTGGCTTAGGAAGTGTTTTGCAATGAAGGACCTTGGTGAAGCTGCCTATATTCTAGGGATAAGGATTTTGAGAAACAGGAGTAAAAGACTAATTGGACTTAGTCAAAGCACCTATGGGGACTAAGTGTTGAAAAGATTCAACATGCATAACTCCAAGAAAGGTAAGTTACCCATCTAGAGTAACGCCAGATTGAGTAAGACACAGAGCCCTAGTACATAGGCTAAGATAGCATAAATGAGTCGAATACCGTATGTTTCAGCTGTAGGATCGATCATGTATGCTATGACGTGTACTCGACCTGATGTAGCCTTTGCTTTGAGCATGGTTAGAAGGTATTAGGGGAACCCTGGCAAGGCACACTGGACTGCGGTAAAGAATATCCTCAAGTACCTGCGAAGGACTAAGGACTGGGTCCTTACCCTTGGTGGGAGTGATAACTTGAGAGTTGTAGGGTACAGTGGTGCTAGCTTTCAGACTGACAGGGATAATTTCCGCTCTCAGTCGGGCTGGGTCTTTACCCTAAGAGAAGGGTCAATTACTTGGAAAAGTTCCAAGCAGGAGACAGTGGCTGATTCCACTTGTGAATCAGAGTATATAGCAGCAAGCAAGGCAGCAAAGGAGGCTATATGGCTAAAGAACTTCATCGGAGACCTTGGAGTTGTACCATCTATAAAGGAGCCAATGGAGATTTTCTGTGACAGCAATAGTGCGGTTGCCTTAGCCAAGGAATCAAGAGATCATGGGAGATCCAGACACATTGATAGAAAATATCACTTCATCAAACATCGAATAGAAGAAGGAATCCTCGTGCCAAAGAGGGTATCATTGGATGAGCACCCAGCAGATCCCCTCACGAAGGGACTGACTCGGGCTAAGCATCTCCAGCATGCTCAGAGCATAGGGCTGAAGGATGATATTAGTTTTAGTACTTAGATAATCTCAAATTTTGTAAAATGTAATTGACATTTGATGATAAATAAAAGTTGTTATTTATGAGTAAAGTGTTGATATCACTTGTCAATCGTTTACTATATTTCTTTTGCATGTTTTGACTTCCAGAATAATTATGTTTGGTATATATCATATTATTCGAACCTCCACAGTCGGTCATATGTCGGAAGTAGGTATGAATCACGACTGTCATGATTGGTTGTAGAGGTCTAAGATGTTGGACATGGCTACAACAATCATGAGTGCTCATAAGTTCTGAGCATTGGACTCAACCCACGCTCACTGGAATCACTTAATGGAATTTATCTCGAGTGATCGTGAGACGGTAATATCATATAAGTCTTCAAACCTAGAGATATGATTTGTTACTAATGAGTTGGTTATGCATTGATTGTACGAAAATCCATTGGTAACTCGATGTTATAAAACATACCTTTGTGTGTAACTCAAAAAGAGCTGAAGTTTATCTGTTCCTTCTAGGATTAGAAGCGATATCTGGGCCCCTCGATGATTTTGTTTTGACCTATGTACCGGGCCCGGTCAGAACTAAATTGATGTGTTCAATTAAGTTCTATGTCAAACAAATCGGAAATCGGGAAACAAATGCTGGACAATAAGTAAGACCATGTTCCATGTATTTTTCCAGCTGATATCTAGAACAGAGGATTATATGATCACTTATCTTAAATGGCGCGTTCTAGTTCAACAGAGTTTAAAGAGCTACGATTGTTGATCGGTTCCGGAAGTCATACTTGCAACTATAGTTATTAGACTTATCCAAGTGGGAGACCGTTGGATATAGTGTCTAAGTCCATAACTATATTTGGTATGTACTTGACCCGACACGGCATGGTCCATTTACGTTGCACTTCACCCGAACAATTTCTGGATAATCTTTTGAGAATAGTGTAAGTTATGATTTATTAATATATTATAAGTTCTAATATATTAATATAAGATCATATTATTTAATTAGTATTGATCTATAATTAATCTAGGATTAATTTAGAGATCAAAAGTATTACTAATTAAATATGGGCTCGTATATTTATATAGTGTGTGCTAATGCTTATATGGAATGGGCTAGGCTTGCATGGAAAGTCCATGGATACTCCATGGATCTTTAACCCATGGATCTCATGGAAATGAAGAGACATGGGTATTAGGGTTTATATGGACGTAGCCCTAATCCACCACACTATATAAAGGAGGCTTTTGTTCTTGAAATCACACTAGTTGTGGTGAGTAAAGCAAAAGGCCCAATTTCAAGATAGTTGTGACTATTCTCTCAAGGTTCCAAAGTTTGTGGTGATTTGTGATTCCATTTGAGGCATCCACACTATTGGTGCTAGGCTCTAAAACTCCAAGCAATCAACTACAGCTACAAGGTAAGTAATTCTACTAGCTTATTTGATTCTAGTTCCTCATGCCACACTAGATAGGATAAGAACCTTGGAAAAATAATTATTTGCATGTATCTTAGTCAAACATAGATCCAATGTTTCTAGGGTTGCATGTACACCATAGGAGTGTTAGAATGCTCAAAAAACCATCAATCCTCAGGGAGAGGAAGTCAAGATTCTTTAAGATACTTTTGCGGGTGTTTTATCTTCTGCTCCTTAAGGGTGGTTATCGACAATCTGTATTTCTTTGGAATTTTGATAGGGTTTGAGTAACTGTTCTATTGCGTCGGTTATCTACTATTTTTTGGCTTATCAAGATTTTTATATATGCCATTGTGCATGTCAAGAGTCTTCAGAATCATCATAGATTCGTATCTTGTTGAGAGGGTTTCAACATGTTCAGTTGCGGATATGAGTCTATGACAAATAAATTCAGGGGTATTGCTTGGAGGATTTCTGGTGAGGATTAGCGGATTAGTTATCCAATGAATTCGGGGCTCAGTTGTTTTATCTTCTGATCAGGTGGGATTGGTAGTTGCTTTTGAAGGAACTTTTGGGTTCAAATCTTACTGTTACCTAGGGAGGAGCGGTAGCGTGAAGATAGTAGTGTCAATTCCATGAGTTGTTGATCATTGGATATGTCAAGGGAGTTGTATATTCACATGGGTTTTAGTCGGTTGGAATTTAGTGACTCCATAGGAATGGAAGTTGGGATAAAGATTCACAGGTTCTGGAAAAAGGTTATTATTATTAGTCACCATCATAAGAACTCAAGAAATTGGTAAGGTATCATGGGAGGTAAATTGGATTATTAGATTGGTTAAGATTTCAATGGTATTCTTCAGGATTTCAGAAGTTTGGTGATCACTGAGTTTGGCTAGTGATGGAACACCAGTTTTGTTAAGTGCAGGTCATAGGCAATCCATACTATAGGAGGTTCAATTGGTTGGGAATGCAATATATTTATGGGAAGAAAGATTTTCATTGAATCCAAGTGGAGGAGAATCAACCAGAATTTATGGGAGTGGGATCAGGTGTGGAACAAGGGCAAGTTTCACACCCTGTTCAAGAATAGAGATAACCTACATGGTAGTCTAGATTGAGGATGTTTAATTGGGGGTTCAGGAAACATCCAACCATTAGTCTGTGTCTCCTTTACTATGCATACTAGGCTTGTGGTTGAGTCCAGGTTGGGGGCTTTAGAATTTGAGGGATCACTCGAATGCTTGATTGGATGCAATTGGATACAGGTTTCGGCTTAGGATGTGTGGGGTTATGATGGTTAGGATGCGGTAAGGCCATGGTTGATAACCATGGTTGGTAAGAAGTGTTGTAAGACTGCGATAGGATCATAGTATTCACCAGTCCGAGGTAGACTATCGATGGAGGTGGCCATGAGTGTAAGGGCGAATTAGTTCGTCCCTTAGTCATGTCGGTCAGGATTATTGAAGAGTATTTATTTGTGTTAGATTGAGGACTACCGGGGGTCCGATATGTAGACTATGTAGCTATACATGGGTGGGACCCATGGGTAGGGCCGCTCCGTGGTATAGTTAAGTGGTATCTGTGGGCGAGGCCCATCTGATTATGGCAATGCCGGTGTGACCTGGTAGAGACCGTTGGGTCAAGGTTTTGGATCTTGAGTTGTAGGATTAAGTGAGTGATCTGTGTGTGATGCAGAGAGTTTATAGGCTGGGTAGCTTTGCTATTTGGACTATTGGGAACGTGGTGGTTGGACCAGGTGCGACACTGGTAGTCTCCGTGATGGTAAGGGGAACCTTTATATCCTGGTTAGGTAAAGGGTGTTAGTAGAAGATTGTGGTGTGAATTGCAGGTGCAGATTCATGGATTTTGGGTAGTTATTGTCAGTCGAGGTTTCTTTTGGAAATCGGGAGGGGTGACTATGGGAGTGTCCTTTCGCTCAGCAGTCGGGTGAAATTCAGTAATTCATATAGTTGGCAAACAAGTTGGGACTAGGGAGGTCTCGGCTACTTGTGGGAATCAGCCAAGAGGCAGCGTGGTGCTTCGGGAAGTTTCAGTGTTTCAGATAATTTCAAGGTTTCGGGCGGTTTCAGTGTTTCAAGCAGATTCAGTGTTCTCGGCAGTTTCAATGTTTTGGGCGGTTCCTGTGTTTCGGGCAGTATTAGCGATTTGGTTTCTCATGTGTATGAGAAGTATCTGGTTGTTTGGGTAATGCTAAGTCACTCACAGCGAGATTAAATAATCTCAGAATAATTGATTTGAACCTGTTCTGCAACTCTCGTTTGAGTCTAACTGTTGCAGGGATGAATCTTCTACTCAAATGATTAGGTGAGCCTTCTGTTGAGTATATGTTTCTATAACTATATATGGTCAATGATTTTTCCCCTTTGAATCATTTCTTTGGTTCAAAAGTCTATGGGTTTGGCTTGGTGGCTGCTCCATGTGAGAGTTCTGACAAGGAGTCGGACCATTGAGATTATAGGTTTAAGAATTCAGGCGAGTTAGGACTAGGTTTTATTCAAATATTGAGGATTCGTTCTTCACCGGGCTTGAAGAATTATTCTAAGGATGGTTTTGGTAGATCGGGATAGGTACTTGTATGATCAGAGTTGAAAGGGTTATGATTGGTTTGCTATTCATTGAGAGAGGGCATGAGTTGTTTCAGCACGGGCGATCTGTCAGGAAGTCAGGTCATCGTAGATTTCAGGTTTCACAAGGTAGAGGTTGTTTGCAAGGGTTGAAGTTTTCGGTGTTATCTTTGGGATAGAAGTTTCGGTTAGGGTTTTAGTTGGCTTAGGAAGGTTATTTTATGCACATAATTTCCAATCATGATCATCAGGTTGATTGTTTTGATATGAGTGTTAATAAAGAGCGATTTCAAAGACGAAATATAATTTAAGTGAGGGAGAGTTGCAACATCCGCAATCTAGAAGGTTAATATGGAAATAAAAACATCATTTCTGAAGGCCAACACGTCGAGTTTGGGGGAGAAACTTGATGTGTTGGAAGTGTTGGTCGCGCGTGTTTTAGAAGACCAATTCGACGAGTTGGAGGGGACAACCTCTACTAGTTGGACGTGGTTCGGAAAACCCTGATTTCGTGATTTTGCACCCTATTTAAACAACTTAAACTCCATTTGTTGGTCTTATTTCCAGCCACCATTGTCCTAAGCCTTAACCTTGAAACCCTAAGGAATTTTTCAGTATTATCAGCCATTTTAAATCTTTGGTGGTGTGTTTGAATCCATTAGAAGGAATGGAAGCTTGGTGAGAGTTGGTGATACAAGAAGGAGCTGCTAGATCTCGAATCCTTGCTTTATGGTCGACATCTTTCTAGTAAAAAACCTCAACCTTTCTTTGTGGTTGCTAATATCTTCAACTTAGTGTTCTTTTGCTTGTGTTGGTTTAAATGGAGTGGTTAGTGGGAGTCGGAAGCCCCATTGTGACAAACCTTTTCAAATCTAGGGTCTCAATGAGCTTTCATGGCATAAAGGTGGCAACTTTATGGCCCTAAGAGCTCAATACTCCTTCTAAGCACTTGTTTTGGCCTCTTAAGCTTCAAATGGCCTTGCATGAGAGTAAAGTTGGAAACTTTACTTGACCTTTCAACCTTCAAGGTCCATATATGCATCCATAAGTCATGTCTTGATGATTTGGTGATTAATGATTAAGCCCTTAACCTTTTAAGCTTACGGTTTGGGTTTTGAACACAATTTGATGGTTCTTAGGGGTAAAGTTGGAAACTTTACCCATCTAGCTGCTATTTCAATTGAAACTGAGTGGTGGAGCCTTTAGTTTCGGGAACGACACCTTAATAGATTAAGAGGTTTTGCTAATTAAAGAAGTCGGTGAGTTCATGGGTGAACTCGGCGAGTTGGAATGATTTTTCCCAATTTGGATGACTAAAGAGGAAACTCGACGAGTTCATGCATGAACTCGATGAGTTGGATCGAGTTTTTGTGATTATGATAATTTACCGGGGAATTCGACGAGTTGAGGAACAACTCGGCAAGTTGAGTCAACTCGAAGCGTTGACTTTGACTTTTGACCTATGATTTTGACCAAGTTTGTCCCAAGGGGTGTTTGAGATAATCTGAATTGTATTCAAGGAAAATATGGGTTTACGATAAGACCCACATGGGATTGGGCCCAATTTTGAAAATTACGCCATTAGTGGGCCTTTGTGGACCTTTCTGGTTTTGGGGCTTAGTTTTGGTTTATGTTGGGACAGGGGTAAAATGGTCATTTTACCCCAAGCATAGATGGTGGGCCTTGGAATGGAACCTAATTGCTAATTGGGTGCGATTTTGCTTTGTTAGATCTGAGGTGTCGTCAGGGCAACAGCTAGGAATTTATTTCAGTGAGCTTCTACACTCGAGGAGAGTTTCCTTACCGGGTCTAGCGAGTCGAAGGCACCAATGTCGGCCCATGTTTATGATATGTTGGTATACTAGCTATCTTCATGAGTCTTCCATGTGTATGTGTTGGTATGCTTTCCAGATTACGGTCTGATGTTGGGCGGGTCTTGATGGATATATGTATGCTTTGTATCTATGTGATTATTTGTGTATGTTATTATGTGGTAGTGGTAGGGGTTGAAATAGATAGAAGGGGAGGCCATGACACATGTATGCTTGGTACTATCCAGTTGAAATAGACTGAAGGGGACACCAGCACCCAAATATGCTTGGCAGTATCTGGGCGGGGCTCGATGTTGGACGGTGTCCAATGATGGGTGAGGCCTAGTATATGTTTATTGTATGTTCTTGTATGATATGTGGTATTTAGGATACTCACTAATTTTTGTGCTTATGGTTTTCAGCTTATGTTTCAGGTACTCCAGTTTTCAAATGAAACAGCTCGGGACGATCGCAGCGCATACACCCGTGTTTTCCATAATATACGATCTTTGGGAATGAACTCTGATAATTGTTTTATTTGAAATGTTTTTCAATGTTTGGACAAAGTTACAACAGTTTTTCGATTGTAATAAAAATGAAATTATTTTATCCATGATTTTTGTGTTGGATTAGGTGTCTAAGCCCATAACTATTATTGGTATGTATTCGACCCGAGAGTAGCATGGTCCATTCGGGTTGCATATCATCGGGACAATTTGTTAGGGTGGACTTTTGAGAAAAGGTTTTTATGGTTTATTAATATATTATAAGTTATAATATATTAATATGAAATCATATGTTTTAATTAGTATTGATCAACAATTATTTTGGAATTAATTTAGTGGTCTAAAGAGACTAATTAAATCTATGGGGACTAGTTATGATAATTAGTTATATTTATATGTGTTGGGCTTATGATCCATGTTGGACCAAGTATGTGTATGGATACATAAAGAGTTGGGCCACATGAACCATGGATCATAAAACCCATGGGTATGGATTTGGGTTATATCCATGACCCTAGAAATCCTACATATAAATAGATACTTCATTGCCAAAAATCGCCACTTGTATCTTCTTGGAGTTCATGATGTCTTTTGTGTGCATAGAATTCTTTCTCAAGTTCATCCTTTGTCCATGGTGTGTTGTGATTCCATTTGAGGCTTCCACACTATTGGGGCTAAGCTCTTTAAGGCCAAATACACCAATACTTCAAGCTCCATCAAAAGGTATGTTATGCTAACTAGTATCTTACATGGTTTATGTTAAATGCATGCTAGTTGTAAGATTAATACCTTGGAAACCATTTACATGTATAATTAGTGAAAACATAGATCCAAGGTATTTAGGGTTGTATGTGCACCATAGGATGTTGTAGTATACCAAAAACTCAACAGTGGTATCAGAGCCATGAGTTGTTTTCAATTATACTTGATGCAAATAGCTGGAAAAAAACCGAATTTTTTGCTGTCTGGACAGCAGACTCGACGATTCCTTGAACAAATGCATCCACCTCGTCGAGTTTGTTCATGCACTCGACGAGTTAGACCCCCTGATAGCATATATTCATGTTTTTCTGGCCTATTTTGGATTAGAATCATAACCACAAAGTGTTTTTGTTCATAAAATTAGTTTTTGGTACTATGGTAATGTTTATTCTCATCCAAATAAAGTTATAATCAAAGTTTCAAGTTTTATACATGTTTATATGATGCTTGAAAATTGTTGATTATGAATGTTCATGTTCATGAGTTTGCTTAGACTAATAGAAAAAATTATGTGATAGTTGTTTTCAATCCAAATTAATCTAGAAGTTGGTAATAATATGTGTTTTTTGTAACTTGTCCTCAAGTTACTTGAAAAGTCACATTTATGAATTTTAAAAACTCATAAAATTGTTATAGGTTACAAAATGAAGACTCTTTTTGTCATAAATAGTTTTATGAACTCCATAAGTTGTCCACAAGTTATGGATGTTCAAGTGTCCCTTCATTAAAGTTTTTTTAAGACCTTAATTAATGTCATAAGTTATGAAAATCCAAGGGTTTTGAAAAGTTTCAATACTTGCCCTCAAGTTTTTGAATTTGTAAAGTCACCCCATGTACACTTTAATTCCAAACCCTAGAATTTTAAAAGTTAAAATTCAAACTTTATGGACTTCATTAAATTAATTAAAGTGTTTAATTAAAAGAGTTTATAGTTCCATAATGGCATGGTTTAATTTTAATTAAATTAAGAGTATAGTTTAATTATTAGATTAAGCCACCAAGTATTTTAAATGTGTAAAATACACCTTTATACTATTATAATATTAAAAGTTAATATATATATATATATATATATATATATATATATATATATATATATATGTGTGTGTGTGTGTGTATAAGATTAAAAGTTAGTCTTACCGCTAGTAGGCCTCATTCACGAAGTCGGTCTATAAGGGGGTATAAGGTTATTGCCTATAAAATGGCAGTTTAATGGGTGTCCACTCTCACCCACCGCTTCCTTGATTGGTGGAGGGTCATTAGCCGAACGGGTAGGAAAGGAATATAATTCTCCCTTCATTAAAAGTATAACGATAAATACTAAGTAACTAAACCCTTATTAAATTCCCAATCTTAGTTACTTAGGAAAATATGAATTTGGTGCTAACCCATGAATTTACACTTTGTACCTTACCAAGTTGTTGGTGGAGCGTGTGTGGGTAACCGGCACACTAACGTGGACTAGTAAGAGTGGAAAAAGGTGACTTAATGTTTATCATAGATCAGTGGAGCGCGTGTGGGTAACCGGCACATCGATTAGGTGATAAATATTAAGGGTACCAAGTCAATTTGTGTAGTTATTCACACCTTGTTTTGTGATCCTCGGCATCCCAGTCACAAAATTTGAGAGGGCACAATCGAGATTGAAACATGTCATTGAAAAGTTCAATGAATCTCAAAAGATCTAGGAGTTTCAAATCCAATTAAAACCTAATAAATTATTTCGTTTTTCATGGTGGAAATTGGTGAATCGTCACTCGCCTACCTTCAAATATCATATAGCTTGGATTGCGGCATCCCTCTTCCAAGTTATAAAATATTGTGTTGGTTCCTAGCCTTAATATTTCACATTGGGTGTTATATTAAGGACTTAAAAATCAACTAACTTGAATATCTCCCATTATTGATGTCTATTTTAGACATCTATGATCTTCCCAAATCTCTTGGAATTTCACTTCCTCCACCCCCTCCAATTATTCTCCTTAACCCACAAGTTTAAGGTCACTCAAGCCCTATTGGCAAGCAAGATCTATGTGTGATCACATCTTGGAGATGAAGTCACATATTGACATGCCAAGAGAGTTAGGTGTCAAAGTCTTGAGAAAGTTGGATGCTCAATCACTTTCTAAGTCACATAGTGAGTTCTTTTGGGACTACTATGTGACAGACCAAGACTTACCATTAATGATCTTACCTATTTGCTTGGTGTTACTGAGTCAGCAATGATTTTGAGCACTGGTGAAGCAAATTTGAATGGAAGATCGACTTCCCAAACTTTCATGGACATTAACAATGGTAGCATTGGAAATCCAGAAAAGCTTTCTCTTTCCAATGGAAAGGGATCAGCCATAGTCAACTTGGTTGACCAAAAGGTAAAGAGAAAGTCTAAGTATAAGATAGACTTGTGTACCATTCCCAAAGAATCCATATGTTTCTGTTGCTAAAGGAGGGGGCATTGGTTACAAAGCTGCCTATTTACTTGAAAGATCATAAGGATGGTAAAGTCAAAAAGGTTTAACTCTACTTCGGGTAAAATCCACTATCTAACTCTATTAAGTTCCTATTATGAGATTCTTATTACATGATGTGACTAAATCACATGTCGATGTTTTAAGAATCAAAGAAAGAGAGGAAGCTTAAAGGGAAGTATATGCTGATTCTGATCACGAATATGGATTTCAATCGCATGGTTCGGTGATCAGAATTTTAAGCTGTTGCTTAAGAGTTATGACAGATTGCTTAGGAATGCATAATAACATAAATTTCATATGTATTTGCATTGTAAGGTTAAGTTTTTCCGCAAGTTTCAAAAAAAAAATAAAAAAAAATTTTAATTTTATTTATTTTTAATATCCTTACAATGGCATTTGTGAAAAATTACTGTTTATATAGTTCCATTGATAGAAATATTGGAAAAATGGATTTTGATTCTTTCGTTTGTGGAAGTGTCATAATTAACCAAATAATGAAAGATTCTCATCACCCAAGTTTCAGTTGGATAGAACTTGGAATCATGCGAATTGTACTGTATGATGAATGAGAATTTTCGTGTTTGGGAAATTAAGACTAATTCATTGTTCACATGTATATGTGAGTCAGGTGAAGGATTAGGGGATCGGGTACACTTGAGTTTACACTGGTTAAGTCCACCACAAAGAATGATGAGACTATTCGTCATGATTTACTAAAGCTTAGTAAATATGATTATACTTACAAGTTTAAGTATAATTTTGAAACATTGGAAAAGTATCAATGTTGGGCAGAACGAATAAGAAGAATCAAATAAGGTAGAAAGATAAGTTTCTCCAATATGAAAAGATGGGAGAGTACTTGAGTATCTTGTTTTATGATTATCTTAGTGATTATGAAACCATATCACAATTGATTCTCTAAAGGACATCTTAGTGCATTTATTTGGCTAAGAAGAGAAATCGTGGATTGTTGAAATGGTTAAAATCAAAAAGATGAATCATACTTCGTTCCATAACAAGTCTTAGAGCCATACTCCAAGATTGTAATTTAGGTGACAAAATCTTAAGAAGGTTTAAAACACTTGTCAGATGTAGAATGAGATGTTTCTTATTATTGTACATTTGAAATTTGCAAGTTGTGATGTCTTGGATAAGATAAAGACCAACTAAGACCAATTGTGTGAAGTGTTTTTCTTGATAAGAATCCGCACTAGTTCTTGAATATTTGTTTGTCAAGGAATGGTTCTTGATAAGAGAATCTTAAATGTCAAGAGGACAGTGGGAGTCTTAAAGGTCTTGAAAGTTTCAAAAACTAATCAAGGGTGAAACCTATTGTTTATCACTAGCACAAGACTTGAGGTTTGTAACCCATCGTGTTGACATATTGTTATTTTTGTGCTCATTCCAGTTAAAGTTGACTATGCATGTGAGTTCTATGTGTTCTCAATTGTTTGGATAACAACCTGGAAGCAATGGTAGGCCTTTGTGCTGCCAAATGGCAAGAAATTAAGGTTGCACAAGTTTAGTCCATATGAGTTTGGATTTGTCACTAACCTTGTCTTGTGATTATGGTTTTGACAAATTCATATGGATAGGAACTCATACACCATAAAATCTAAGTTTCATAAGGATTCTCTCCGATTCATGAAAATGATGGTGAGGAAACGCTTTCACTAAGTAGATTTTAAGTAGATAGCAATTGTGATATTTTCATTCTCAAAATCGTTAGTAGAGCGTGTGTGGTTAACCGGCACACTAACATAGACTTGTGAGAACTGGAAAAGGTCTGAAGAATTGAGACTATGATTATGGCATCCCTTTTCATAGTTCTATAAAATTGTTTAGATACACATGTGAGCTATCTAAGGAAAGGTGTATGATTTTGATAAAGTTTGATCAAAGCATCTAGTATCATAAATCTGAACTTTGGTAAGAGATTCAATAAAGTATTAATTTCTAGAAGTCCAGCTAATTTCCGGATACATGTCAAAGCTGGTGGGAGCATAAGTGTTATGCTAATAATTATCATGTTAGTGGGAGCATGATTATTATGTTAAGTGTTAATTATAGAAACAAAAGGGTTTCAATTGGGAAAAGTTGTTTTGCTATAATTAAAGGAGAGGAAATTATACTTCATTTCAATTCTAAAAGCTTAGATTGAGATTTTGATCATCTTTAGTCATATATATATATATATATATATATATATATATATATATATATATATATATATATATATATATATATATATGAATTTTGTGTTGGAATGGTTCAACATAAGGAAATTCTATATATATTGTGTTCTCAAAATTCGATTATGATTACGGCATCCCTCTTCTTAGTAAAATTTAGAAAAGATCTAGAATTGGTTATGACTAAAATGATTAAGCAATTGTCGATGGCAATCTAAGGTTTACCAAAGATTGGTTGCTCATGGACAGTTGAAAGTATAAGTGTTAATTTTGGAAGGACCATATTGACATATTCTGAAAAGAGGTAACTCTTGTTCAGAAGTGATAGTCAAAATGGGAATCTGGAAAGCTTTCCATAGATGGAAGTTGTTCTTTGAAATCTGTGTAAGATTAGAAAGCTTAATGTAAGAAGGATGTTCAAAGTAATGTACTTTGAATTTGAGACTTCCTTTCCATGGAATTGATCTCCATTGGAATGCTCTGTAATGTCTGTTGACAAGTCTTTATGACTTTGTGCATAGTCATTACGAGAGGATCAATGAATATAAGTTTAGAATCTAACAGAGTTTGTTAAATGGTAGCAATTTGGAATTCTTACATTTACGATAAATATTTAGGATTGTGAAATGAGCATCAATGGAATCATGTTCAATTGATCTATTTCACAAAGTAAATATCATAGATAAACATAGTGTGCATACTTGGTGTATGGCATGACTAGTGTTTAGAAAACATAGTTTACATGCTTGGAGCATGGGACAACTATTGTTTTAATTCAAGTATAAAGTTGATTATTTGACACATTATACAATGAATAATAAGTAATCAATATGGTGTTTAAATAAAAGGTGCTCTATTTACTCTCAAAGGTGCTTGGGACCATAGAGGATTAGTATTATTCTTGTGTTTCACTTTGCATGTTTTGACTTCCAGAGTAACTAGGTTATTCTTTCTGAATGACTAAGTTATTCAAACCATTCACAGTCGGTAATACGTTGGAAGTAGGTATTAAGGCAAGAGTGTCATGAACTGGGTTTGTAGATGTCCAAGGTAGTGGACATAGTAAGAGTTACTACAACATTCATGAGTACTCCTGGAATAGGGATTCGGGTATTGGATTCAACCCACGTTCATTTGAATCGCTTCATGTATTTTATCACGAGTGATCATGAGACGATAATATCTTATATTCTTCAAACCTAGAGATATGACTTGTTGCCTATGATTTGTTTATACAGTGATTGCACGAAAACGCATTTGGTAACTCGATGTTATAAAACGTGCCTTTGTGTATGATTCAACAAGTAGTAGAACAAGCATATGTGTCGAAGTTTATCCATTCCTTTTACACTTGGAGGGATAAAAGCGATATCTATGGTCCCCTCGATGATTTGGTGATGACAAACGTAAGTGCTCGACCGGGCCTGGACTGATTTGATTTGTTCAATTAGTCAGTCGTCATAAATCGGAAATCGGGAAATAACAAATGGGCAGAGAGAATGATTATAATCCATGTCTCAGTCCATATGATATCTAGAATGGAGGAATATATGATCCCTTATCTAATGGACATGTCATTAATTTGTTTAGAGTTCGACAACGGCTTTTAAGAGCTACGATTGCTAGTCAGGATCTTGGAGTCGTACTTGAATAATAGTTTTAGACTTATCCAAGTGGGAGACTACTGGATTAGGTGTCTAAGCCCATAACTATTTTTGGTACGTATTCGACCCGAGAGTAGCATGGTCCATTTGGGTTGCATATCATCAGGACAATTTTTTAGGATGGACTTTTGAGAGAAGGTTATTTATGGTTTATTAATATATTATAAGTTATAATATATTAATATGAAATCATATGTTTTAATTAGTATTGATCAAGAATTAATTTGGAATTAATTTAATGGTCAAAAGAGACTAATTAAATCTATGGGGACTAGTAATGATAATTAGTTATATTTATATGTGGTGGGCTTATGATCCATGTTGAACCAAGTTTGTGTATGGATACATAAAGAGTTGGGCCACATGAACCATGGATCATAAAACCCATGGGTATGGATTTGGGTTATATCCATGACCCTAGAAATCCCACATATAAATAGATACTTCATTGCCCAAAATTGCCACTTGTATCTTCTTGGAGTTCATGGTGTCTTTTATGTGCATGGAATTCTCTCTCAAGGTCATCCTTTATACATGGTGTGTTGTGACTCCATTTGAGGCTTCCACACTATTGGGGCTAAGCTCTTTAAGGCCAAATACACCAAGACTTCAAGCTCCATTAAAAGGTATGTTATGCTAACTAGTATCTTTTATGGTTTATGTTAAATGCATGCTAGTTGTAAGATTATTACATTGGAAACCATTTACATGTATAATTAGTGAAAACATAGATCCAAGGTATTTAGGGTTGTATGTGCACCATAGGATGTTGTACTATACCAAAAACCCAACATTTTGGGATGTTACACTATTAAAGCTGGAGTGATCATTTGCTTATATGTAGATGAAATGTTGATTTTTGGTACCGAACAAAATCAAGTAGATGAAACAAAGAATGGTTATCATCTAAGTTTTCCATGAAAGATTTAAGAGAGGCTGATGTAATTCTTGGAATAAGAATTAAAAGGATGAACAAAGGATTGGTAATGACTCAAAGTTATTATATTGAGAAAATTCTCAATCGGTTTAATTTTACCGATTGTTCTACTATGAGTACTCCTATGGATCCAAGTGTGAAATTAATGCTAAATAATGGCATTCCCATTTCACAACTGGAATACTCTAAGGCAATTGGTAGCTTGATGTATGTCATGACAGGAACGAGACATGATATTGCTTTTCCTGTGGATAAGTTGAGCAGGTACACTAGTAATTCTAGTACTCAAAATTGGCAAGCAGTAAATAGAACGTTTAAGTATCTCAAGGGAACCATGGATTATGGTTCGAGTTACTTGGGGAGTCCATCCGTTGTAGAAGGTAATTCGGAAGCAAGTTGAATAACTAACATGGAGGACACTTCCTCGACTTTTGGTTGGGTATTCTTGCTTAGCTGAGATGTCATTTATTGGGCTTACATGAACCAATCTTGCATTACAAACTCAACAATGGAATATGAGTTTGTTGTGTTAGCAGCTACTACTAAAGAAGCAGAGTGGCTAAGGAATTTAGTTTATGAGATTCCTTTGTGGTCTAAACCGATAACACTTATTTTTATCCTTTATGATAATGTAGCCGCTTTGGCTAAGACAGATGGTCAGGTTTATAATAGTATGATTAGACAACTAATCAAGAATGGTGTGATTTCGCTTGAGTTTGTGAAATCGCAAAAAAAAATTGGTAGATCGCTTGACTAAAGGTCTGACAAGAGACTTAGTGCACAAGTCTGTAATCAGGATGGGATTAAAGTCCATTTAATTATGTAATTATGAGACACCCAATTCCCTCTTAATATAATGTTAGGAATTGAATTCAATGTGGAAATCTCATACTTATAGATTAGAGCACATTAAGTGTTCATCGCAGGTATGTGTTCCGTTCTTCAAGTTAGCCAGGTTAAAGTTTAACTTCTTGATAATTCGTTTGATAAATGTATGTGCAGAAACTTGGAAAGGAGTTACCTACGTGATTGTGAAGTGTATCCGCATTTCAAGAGGTCGTGGACTCGACCTTGATACGATCATGAGAGGATTGATTCACACGGTTTTATAATAGTGTCAAGTTGTATTTTGCTAGAAATTCAATAAACTACTATGTATTTTACTTTCTGCTATTCAAATGGGTTGATGGGTTCAATTCTTAGAACACCCTGATTCTTAAGTATTTTCAAATGTATGATACTAAGGGGAAATGCAATCGTTTGGATATTTTCATAATGAACTAGTTTGGTTTGTATTGATAAGGCTATGTTTGATTAATGGTTACACTAAAATGGCGGAAGATTGTTGGTGATTTTAGTGTCACCATGTCATTTATGTAACTGGAACTAACATGTGAGCTAAGGGCTTCATAATTTGTACTCTAATATATGTACGGGATTTGTGCGGAGTGCATGCATGTATAAGATCGAATTAGAAGCCATTTTGACGACATAAAGAGGGTCCGGGGGCAACGCCTCTAGGTCAGGGGTTTCCAAAGGGGTGGCGCCCCTTTGGCAGGGTCTAGGAGCAGCGCCCTTACCGCGTTCCAAGGGGTAGAGCCCTTGGCTAGGGCCATGCTGACGAAATTCATGGGAAAAACGAGTTCTTGAGGGTGATTATAGTAAAACTAATGAATTTCGTCAGTTTTGGAAACCCTAAATTCTCATTAAAAATCAGATTACCCTGACTTGCTTACAAATAAACTGATGACGTCCCATGAAACCCTAATCTCTTTTATTATGTATAAATAGCTCTTCCTTTTAGAAGAGGCACACAAAATTTAGCTCTCTTTTTTCTTCAAACACTCACATAATCTTTCTACCAATTTAGCATACGATTTCTGTGCCTAGAATTTTAAGTGTCCTCTTGGGTTATCCTAGGCTAGATTTCTTGTAACCCAGACATAGGGTAGAAATATATGTTCAGAAACTGTTCAGATCATCCAAGTTAGTATCCAGATCTCCACTACAAACTGTATTTTTCTAACACGAATCAGTCCAACCGCATCCACATAATTACGTTAAACACCCGACATCCTATGAGAAGGAAGCCACCAGTCCAGTCCAGATAGAAAAAAATACCGACGTGTACACATCCTACCATCCATCATACAAACTCTAAATATCAAAAGACATATCGTTGTTAAAAAAGATGATTGACCGTCTCTACATCACTATACCAACTCAGACATAAAACCCAACCAATGTCAATTCCTTACGCATCTAGATTAATTTGTGTAGGAATTTTATTATGCGCAAGACGCCACGTAAAAACATTGACTTTAATAGGGTTTAACCTATGGTTGAAAATGAACCACATGTTTGGAATATTTGTGAACAGTTCGACGAGAAGTTCGTTTATATTAGTTTATTTAATAAACGGATGATCATGAACACAAATTCACGTTCATTTAATTAGACAAACAAACATGGACAATGGTCTTATTTGTTCATTTATGTTCATGAACATTCGTTTATATTTGTTCATTTAAGTTCTTTTTATATTTATATATGTTGACCAGTTGTGTTTTACAACATTAATATATTATATGTTCGTTCATGTTTATATATGTTCAATTATCTTCTTTCGTCTATGTTCGTTTATGTCCGTTAAACATGTTCACAAACATAAACTAATGAACATGAACAATGAAATTCGTTAAACAAACAAACATGAACACTAAAAGCCCTTCGTTTACATATTCATGTTCATTCATTTGTTCGGCTAACTTAAATGAAAAAACATGAACAAGCCTTTGTTCATGTATGTTCAGTTTGTATATAACCCTTTAACCAATTCCACCTCAAGGAATTTACATCAACCATCAAACTATTAACATCAATGAACATCCTAACAGACTTACCCATAAACCAACATAATGTATCCAATGGATGGAACTATCTTTTCGGCACGACAAGACAACACATTGCTAATACAATTCTGTTGGATTAGGTGTCTAAGCCCATAACTATAATTGGTATTTACTTGAATTGATAGTAGCAAATGTCCTTTTGGGTTGCCTTCAAACCTAGCAATTGAATAAGATTATTGTTGGAGTGAGAAATGATTTATTAATTTATAACTTGGTTAATAAATTAATTTATTAATGTGTTATGGATATAATATATATTAATTAGAAATCATATTGTTTAATTAATATTTAATCAGAAATTAATTTGGAATTAATTATGAGATTAAAGGAATTAATTGAAACTGCGGGGACTAAAGGTGACATGTTAAAAAGTTGAGCATTGAGCCTTGTAGAACCTCCGTTAGAGTGATGGAACGAAATCTAGAGTTTCCTAGGGTTTCCTTGGGCTCTAAAGGTGCCTTGGAAGCCTTAGGGAGGAAGTTAAGGGATTAGGGTTATCTAAGATACACCTTCCTTATCCTAAACCTTCCATATCACCTACATAAACCCCTATAGGGTTGGATTTCTTCTAAGGTCACTCTAAGAGAGGCTAGAGCCAAATTTTCCACTTCCCTTCTCTCTCCATAGTAATCCTTGGTTGCTAGGGTTGTTTGTGAGCCATTAGAGGCGCGACACTTGTGGCGCTTGCTACCAAAGTTCAAGATCTTCAAGGATTTGATTGTTATTACAATATATGTATCCTAACCCTAATTATATGTTAATTTCGAAAATTACATGTGCCTCCTAGGGTTTCTAGTTTATGTGTTCAATGCTTGTATGTCTAATAGTGAAAACATAGATCCTAAAATTTGGGTTGCATGCACATATAGGATTGTTTGTTTTGTATGAAACCCATCAGTAGTATCAGAGCGTTTGGTTTTTGTTTTAAATTAGATTTGGTACAATTGATTGAACTAGACAAAATTAGGGTTGATAGCTATTAAACCCTAAGGCCTTTAAATTTTCGCAATTTGGGGTTTAAGAACCCTGTTTTTCGAAAATCCCGAAGGGTTTTTAAACCCTTTCCATTGGCCACCTTAGAATCAAAATCTAGGGTTTCCAAACTCTAGAGTGTTTTGATTATTTTGCAAGGTTGAAAGTCTTGCCTTCCACTCCAAGTAGAAGATTTCGAAATCTAAGGAAAAAGTTAGTATGTTGTCATTTTTGGTAATTATCTTGTAAATTGTTTAATTGGATAATTAAAGATATCCCTACCTAAATTTCGAAATCCATGGAAAAAGGATTATATTAAGTTAATATGTTTAATTTAAATTGGTAATCCTTATTTGATTTAATAATTTAGTTAATCGTTTAATTTTCGAATAATTATTAAATCAAAGGTTTTTTAAATTTTAAGATTTTAAATTAAATGGTTTTTATTTTTGAAAATTTTAATAATATTAAAAAACCCTAGTATTTTAAAAGTTTAAAATACACCCTTATACTATATAGAATTAAAAGTCTAACATATTATATATATGTATAAGTAAAAAGTCAGTCTTACTGTTAGTAGGCCTCATTCACGATGATGGTCTATAAAGGGTGTTTAAGGAAATTGCCTATAAAATGGAGATTAAATGGGTATCCACTCTTACCCACCACACTCTTGACTAATGGAGGGTCGTTAGCCGAACGGGTAGGATAGGACATAACCTTCCATTATAAGTATAATGAAAAACGAAGTAACTAAACAGTTTTATAAATTCCCAAATATTAGTTACTTTAGGAAAAATGTGGAATTGGTGCTAATCCATGAAACTGCACATTACACCCTTATTGGTCGATTAGTGGAGCATGTGTGGTTAACCGGCACACTAATATGGGACCAATGAAGGATGGAAATGGGTAGATTGATGTTTATCATAGATCAATGGAGCGTGTATGGTTAACCGGCACATTGATTAGGTGATTCGTAACATCGAGAGTACCAAGCTAATTTCCATGGTTATCCATAACTTCTTTGTGATCCTCGACATCCCAGTAACAAATGAAGGGCACAATCGAGATTTAAACATGCCATTGAAAATCTCAATGAATCTCAAAAGATCTAGGAGTTTCAATTCATTTAAAACTTAAATCTCCTTATTGTTTTTCATGGTAGAATTTGGTAAATCGTCATTTACCTGCCTTCAAATGTTCTGCAATTTGGATTACGACATCCCTCTTCCAAATTATAAAACATTATGTTGGATCCTAGCCTTAATATCTCATTTAGGTATTTTATTAAGGACTCAATCAACTTACTTGAATTTTCTCCTATTTTAAAGATGTCTAATTCTAACTATGGTCTTCCCAAATCCCTTGGAACAAGCTTTCCACATGAAGATGATATTCCACAATTTGATCGAGGAGCAAGAGATCATTCTTCACTTCCTCTACCTCCTCCTGTTGTTCTCCCTGATCCACAAGTTCGAAGGCTTGAAAATTTCAAGCTCACTCAAGCCCATTTGGCAAGTAAACATGAAGAAGGAAAGTCAGTGTGTGCATACATCTTAAAGATGAAGTCGTATATTAACAAGTTAAGAATGTTGGGAGTCGTTGTCTATGAGAAGCTAGCTGTTGACTGGGTTCTTCAATCTCTTCCTGACTCATATAGTGAGTTCCTAAGAGAGTACATATGATGGAACACGACGTGACCCTCATCAATCTCACCTATTTGCTTGTTGCTGCTGAATCAGAAATGATTTGGCGCACTGGAGAAGCAAAGTTGATTGGTAGATCTGCCTTCCAAACCTCCATGGACATAGGTGTGACAACCCGACATTTTGAGACAATATAATGTAACACCAGTCAAATTTAGGTCAAAATTTAACTTTCCTAAAATCTTATTTGGGTTAAATAAAGTAGTAGGAATCATATCAAGGTTTTCGTACATATAAAGAACCCTAAAATCCGAGTTATAACGGAGAAGTTATGACCAACCGAAGATTCTCGGCAAAACTAGGCAACACCTATTAAGTGAAAAACGCAAAGTTTCAATACAATAATTTTTAGCCTTAGGTATCTAAACGAAAGTCATAGATTTCGCTAAATCGTGATCATGCATAAAAAGAACGCCCAAAACGGACTTCGTATGAAGAAGTTACAAATTTTCTAAGTTTCATAACAGCGGTACACAGCTAAAAACTCGAAATAAAGATCAAGCGATTTTTAGCCGACACAACTTAAACGAGAGTTGAAGGTCTCGACAATAGTAGTTCGATGGTAAAAAGACAAACGAAAACGGACGTCGGATAAAGAAGTTATGGATTTTTAACAAAGTTATCGTGTCCCGGCCTATTAATTAAAATATAATTAAAAATAAAATCAAAATTAGCCGACAGAGTCTAAATGAAAGTTGTAGAGTATTTTCTCACCTTCGCGTGGATATAAAGAACGTCAAAAACGGAGCTCGTATGCGAAAGTTGCAGATTTTACAAGTTCATGGCACACACACCGAAACGATTTACGCCCAGCGTACCCTCGTACGCCCAGCGTACTCGGATGCTAGGCTCCGGATTGTCCACGTCGCTTCGATGCTTCACCCGAGGATGCGTTAAGCGCTGACGTCGCGTACGCCCAGTGTACTCCAAAATTACGCCCAACGTACTCCGAATTTATGCCCAACGTAATCCCTCTTCTAGCACCCTATAAATAGAATGCGAGGGTGCCGCCCATCCTTGCTCATTTTCTTCACTTCTCTCACATTTTAACCTCGTTTTTTCGTGCCAACAATATCCCGACTTCCCGGTTTCATATCTAAGCCCCGACGAAGGTCCGAAGCCCCGAGATTCTCGAGAATCTCGTCACTTTCCGATCGAGGTGCTGCCCGAGAAAATGTCGTTTTCTTCAAATCATGCACTTTCTTCAGTGAGTTCATACCCCTATAAACTACATTTTCAAATATGTTATCAATGCTTTTTATACACTTTTAAGGGGGGGGGGGGGAATAAAAGTAAACACATGGTTATTATCGTGTGTAACCTACAGTTTCATTATATACTCTTTTTATCAAGTAAACCGTATGTGATTCATAACTACTACATGGAAACTTTCGTACACAAAATATATCACGATAACATCTTGTCATTTTAAATTAAATATGTTGTTATACATATACGAATCAAACACTTTATCTATACTTTGAGTATATGTGTTCATTTATGTCACTACAAAAGTTACACTTTACATAACGAGTGAGCATTTCACTAGGGTTTACTATACAAACAAAACAAACTTTTGGAAAAACTATAATAGTTTATGATAAACATTTTTACATGTTAAAAACTCTTTATCAAAATTTCTTACATACTTTATGATTCCTTTCAAACACTGTTAGAATCATGTTTCTAACAAAGGTCTTCCTATATTTAAAACTGCTTTCAAATCATTTTATAAACTGACATCAAGTCATCATTTCTTATTTATTAAACTTTTCAAAGGTTTTACAAAACTTCTTTTATATTTTTATATTGGCAAATGCATGCCTATATATGTATAGTTATATAAGTAATGTTTGAAGGACTTATGACGACTAGCTCGCTTTATTTCCTTTTCCTCGTTGGGATGTGGCCTTAGGGCATCGGTTATTCGTCCGAATGTCGTCTAAATATTAGTTATATATATCATATGTACATATATAGACATAAAAGTTTTCGTCAGATGGTTTCGTATCATTGAGTAGCAAAGGCATATTTCGGTTATACACATACAATACTAGAAACTATAATAGGTATAGTTAGGAGATACTACTTACCATTCCAAGTACAAGGGATCACACAAGAGTCAGTTTATTCATGAGTCTATACAAATACATTACATACTATATGAGGAGATACGATTACATACAATTACAAGGCATACAATTTCAAGACATACAATTACAAGAGATACGATTACATAAATTAGTGTACTAAATATTCATGAAATTTTACATACTACAAGTACCATATCAAAGAGATATTTTCATATACAAGAAACAAATGGACATTTTCATACGTAAATCTGTTTTATACTAGGTTTTGTGAGACATTTCACGTACTTTCGAGTATGCATTATTAAGTCCTGTATTATATACCATAATCCCTTGTAGGGGGAGCGTGATACTTGTGTATAGATCTATACGGGATTGACAATCCTGCACCTAAACTGTTAGCTATAGTTAGACCGGCAGGTCTGGGGTGACAAACGTCATAACTTTCCAACGCCTGAAGAACGTTGTTACAGGCAGTCTGGGTCATTAGCATGGTTATAAAACTCACATGGAGTATTAAAAACACGTTGACTTACAGGGTTATCAAATACCTTAGTGATTATATACGTACACAAATCTACTATTTTAGACATGAACAACACCATGGTAGTTCATTTTTGGGACTTTTAAACTACCACCCACTTATAAGCAAATATTGGATTTCTAAAATCAAACATTCAAAACAGTCGGGTCTTGGTAGAAGGCTACTTTTTATACTAGTAGAAAATATGGGATTTTCTAGGGTTTTCAAACGTTTACAATTACTTACAAACATGTTCATTGGTACAAACTTTCCTTCAAACATTTACAGGTCTTTCTTTACAACTTTACAAATCAAAGGCACATAAATACTTATGAATTCACCAGCATTATTGTTGATACTCGCTTTCAAAATAATTTGTATTCCCAGGACATAGATAGACAGGTACGACTACCAGGTTCTGTGAAGACGGAGCGGTCAAGACTCGTCTTTTATTTTGAATATTCATTTTGTAGAATTATACTATGAAAGAACTCAAATGTAATTAAAATTATACTATTAATGCAATGGATGATGTTGTTGCTTGTTTAATACTTTGCATTGTTGTGATACATTACATGACGTCCTCCGCCCCAGAACGTTTCCGCCGTTCTCAGTTTTGGAGTGTGACAATAGGCAATGGCAACGAAAGGCATGCCACGGTCAAAAAGTTTGACAATAAGAGAAAGGAAAAGTTTGAGGTAGTTCCGTGTGCTATTCCAAAATAGTCAATTTGCTTTTATTTCCAAGAGAAGGGGCATTGGAGACAAAGTTGTCCTGTCTACCTGAGAGATCTAAGAGATAGGAGAGTCAAGACATATGACTCTACTTCAGGTAAAGTCCATTAACTAACTCTATAAGTTCCTATTTTTTTATTCTTAATACATTATTTGATAAGATTACATTTTTTGATGTTTGTAGAATCGAAGAAAAGAAAGGAAGCTTAAAGGAAGAAGTGAGCTAAGTCTGATTGCAAAGAAATGGATTTCGATCGCATGATTGGATGATCGGATTTTTGGAGCTGCTACTTTTAGAGTTATGATAGATTGCTTAGGAATATGTAATAGCGTAGTTTTTCATTTAAATTGCATTATAAGGACAAGTTTTTCCGCACGTTTTATAAATAAAATAAAATTTTGTTTTAGTCTTATTTATTTATTTTCTTGCAATGGCATGTATGAAAAATTGACGTTCGTGTATTTCTAGTTTTAGCAATGTTGAAATGGATGTGATTCTTAGTTATGTTATTTATGGAAATGTCGAGAATTTACCAAATAAGGAAAGATTCTTGTCGCCCGAGTTTCAATTGGACAGAAACTTGGAATCATACAAATTTTATAGTATGATGAATGAGAACCTTCATATTTGGAAAATTAAGACTAATTCCTTGACAAAGAGTCAAGTGAAGGACTAGGAGAATTGGTACTCAATGTTGTGCACTAGTCAAGTCTACCACAAAGAACAATAACATTATTCTTCAAGATTTACTAAAAGTCTAGTAAATATGGTTATGCTTACAAGATTAAGTGTAATTCTGAATCATTGAAAAGTTTCAATGTATGGCAGAACGAATAAGAAGAATCAATTAGGCAGAAAGATAAAAGTTTCTCCAATCTAAGAATAAGGGAGAGTACTTTTGTATCATGTTTTATAATCGTCTTGTTGATTATTAAACCATATCACAATTAATCCTCTAAGGACATCTTAGTGCACTAGTGTGGCTAAGAAGAGGAATCAGAAATTGTTGAAATGGTTAAATCAAAAGGATGAGTCATACTTCGTTCCAAAATCAACGCTTAGAGTCATACTCCAAGATTGTGAATTGAGTGACACATCTTGAGAAGTTCTAACACACTCTTCAAATTTAAAGTAGAAAATTGTTTTTCTTACTCTTGCATGTTTAAAATTGGTAATTGTGATGTCTTGGATAAGACAAAGACCAACTAATACCAATTGTGTGTAGTGTTTTTCTTGATAAGAATCCATACTAACTATTGATTATTTGTTTGTCAAGAAATGTTTCTTGACAGGAGAATCTTATATGTCAAGAGGTCAGTGGGAGTCTAAATGATCTTGAAAAGTTTCAAGAACTAATCAAGAGTAAACCTATTATTAAACACTAGCGCACGACTTCAGGTTTGTAACCTATCTTGTTGACATATCCTTATTTATGTTTCATTCCAGTTTAGACTGCATAAAGGCAAGCACCTTGTTCAATGAAAGAACATTGACAAGTATAGCTGAACTGCTAAATAACTTGGAAGCAATGGTGGGAACCTTGATGGCAAGAAATAAAGTAGAACAAGTTCTGTCCATATGAGTTTGGATGTGTCACGAACATTATCTTACGATGATGGTTACGACAAATTCACATGGATAGGAACACGTACACCATAAAATCTAAGTGTCATAAGGTTTCTCTCCTTCATGAAAATGATTGTGAGAAAATGATTTCACTAAGAGAGATTTTAAGTAGATAGCAATTATGTAAATTCTATTCTCAAATTCGATTATGATTACGTCATCCCTCTTCATAGTTCGAATTGTGAGATTTGACGATTAGTTTGAACGTTTGGGACTTAGGCCCCGTTTGATAGTTGCTGATTGAGAAAGTGCTAACTGAGAAATGTCTGTCTGAGTAAGAAATTCTGAGTGAGTAAGAAATCATACTGTTTGATTTCATATCTGACTGAACGTGCTGACCGATGCAAAATGACTATTTTACCCTGATGTGCTATTTGTTTTTATGCGATATAATAATAATAATAATAATAATAATAATAATAATAATAATAATAATAAGGATAATAATAATAATAATAATAATAATAATAATAATAATAATAGTAATACTAATAATAATAGTAATAATAATAATACTAGTAATAATAATAATACTAATAATACTACTACTAATAATAGTACTAATAATAATAACCAACGTTACACTTTATATAAAGTATTTGAGCAAATATAATCAAAAAACTTTCTGGCATAGTGGAAAAGATATGACTTTGTAAACCTAAGGTCATAGGTTCGATTCCTATTGCCTTCTTTTGATTTGCTGTGCACCAAGTTTTTAAGGGTAGTGCTGGAAAACCTTTATTCCTTTCTGAGTCAGCCATCCTTCCATCTCGTTCTCACTCAGACCTTGCTGACCGAGTCAGCCACTAAAATTTTGCTAATCAAACACTTTTAGCTGACCGAGTCAGCCAAAAATGTCTGACTTGACTCGGTCAGATGTATATCAAACAGGGCCTTAGTAATATAAGTTCTGAATTAGTTTAGACACACATGTGAGATATCTAAGGAAAGGTGTATGAGTTTGAGAAGCTTAGATAAAGGCTTATCGAAGCATATCATATAAGAAAAGATGAACTTTGGAAGTCAATAAGTATTGTTTTCTAGAAGTTTAACTGACCTCTGAATATGTGTGAAAGCTAGTGGGAGCGTAAATGTTATGTTGGAATGGATATAATCATCATGATATTGGAAGCATGATTATTATTTTAAGTGTTGAAGGTTGGCAATATTAATTATAGAAAACAAAAGTTTCAATTTGCAAAGTTGCAGGGGTTGAAAAGTTGTTTTGCTATAATTAAGGAGAGAATGTTATACTTCGTTTTGAATCTAAAAGCTTAGATCGATAAATTTTAATCAAATTTAGTTAAGGATATATTAACTGCATTGTCAAAATTTGATTATGATTACGACGTCCCTCTTCATAGTTTGGATTGTGAGAATGTGGCAAATAGACATATTATGGCAAATGGCTGATAAAGTATCATGCTTTTATGTAAGACATTATGAATCGCGTCCCATACACTTCTCGTATAGGATTGATTGTATATCCTATAATATTTGACTGTTCTAAAATTTTCCAAATGTCTAGGGTATTAAGAGGGAAAAAGGGACTAGACCCGTATTTGACTAAAATAATTACATAACTATCAACGACAATAGGATTAGTCACTTGTGAGCAGTTGGAAGTATACTAATGTATGGACCATATTGACATTATTATGAATAGACAAGCTTCTATTTAGAATGAGTTTTCATATGGAAAATAAGGAAATGTTTCCATATTGGGAGTTGAACGTTAAGAATTTATGTCTACATTAGAAACTTTTATGCAAAAAGGATGTTCAAAGGAATGTACTTTGAATGTGAGACTTCACATATATGGGATTGTCATGTAACAATCTCTAATAGAGAACTTTGTAATTTCATTGGCCGAGTCTTGGTGACTTTTGTGTCGTGACATTACGAAAGTATTGTTGCATAAAATGTTAGAATCTAACATATTCTTGTAGTGGCGAGAATTTTATATTCTTACACTAACGATTAGGATTAGGAATTATGAAATGATCATCATTGGAAATGTGTTCATTTGATCTATTTCACGAAGTAAGGACCAAAGGTAAACATAGTGTGCATGCTTGGTGCATGTGACAACTGTTGTTATAATTCAAGTAAGAAGTTGATTACCCAAAACAACAAATAATGAGTAATCAATATGGTGATGAAACAAAAATGGTTTTATTTATAACCAAAGGTTTGGGGCCATATAGGATTAGTATTATTCTTGTGTTTCACTTTGCATGTTTTGACTTCCCGAATAATAAGATTATTTAAATCCTCCATAGTCGCTCATACTTTGGAAGTAGGTATGAATGAAGACTGTCATAGATCTGTCTGTAGATTGTCTAAAGTGCTTAGACATAACACAAGTTTGCTACAGAGTTCATGAGTGCTACAACAAGATTAGAGTATTGGATTAAACCCACGCTCACTTGGATTCTTTCATGGATTTTATCACGAGTGATTGGTGAGACGATAATTTTTTATATTGTTGAAATCGAGACGTGTGAGTTGTATTCTGCAAGTCGGTTGCACATTGATAATATGTAAACGCGCCAGTAACTTGGTGTTATAAAAGATATTGTTGTGTGTGATTTGATGAGTAGATACAAGTGAGAATTTAAGTCAAAATTTTATCCATTCCTTTTACCCAAAATGGATAAAAGCGATATATGTGGGCCCCTTGATGATTTAGTGATGACACCCTAAGCGCTTGGCCAAGTCGGCACTAAGTTGATGTGTTCAATTATAGTCTGTTGTCAGTCGTCATAAATCGGAAATCGGGAAACAGCACATAGACAGAGAGAATGATTAAAATCAATGTCTTAGTCTATATGATATCTACAATGGAGGAATATATGATCACTTATCTTAAGGACACGTGACTGATAAGATCAGAGTTCAACAACGACTTTTGGTAGCTAAAATTTGCTAGTCAATTTTGAAGTTATACTTACAACTATAGTTATTAGACTTATCCAAGTGAGAAACTGTTGGATTAGGTGTCTAAGCCCATAACTATAATTGGTATTTACTTGAATTGATAGTAGCAAATGTCCTTTTGGGCTGCTTTCAAACCTGGCAATTGATTAAGATTATTGTTGGAGAGAGAAGAATGATTTATTAATTTATAACTTGGTTAATAAATTAATTTATTAATGTATTATGGATATAATATATTAATTAAAAATCATATTGTTTAATTAATATTTAATCATAAATTAATTTGAAATTAATTATGGGATTAAAGGAATTAATTGAAACTACAGGGACTAAAGGTGACAATATTCAAAAGTTGAGCATTGAGCATTCTAGAACCTCCCTTAGAGGGATGGAACGAAATATAGAGTGTCTAGGGTTTCCTCTAGCTCTAAGGGTGTCTTGGAAGCCTTAGGGAGGAAGTTAAGGAATTAGGGTTATCTAAGATACACCCGCCTTATCCTAAACCTTCCTTATCATCACTATTAATCGGCACTCTCAAAATATGAGATTGATGATAAAAAGTTAACCACTATTAATCGGCACTCTCAAAATATTAATTAATAAATACGTTGTTCTAATAAAATGAAAGCTCACATGCCAAAGACTCTCACTCTCTGTTCGCTGCTTTATCAATGGATTAATAATCAAATAATTTTTCGTTAAACCGTATGTCTTTTTAAGTTATATTTCAATCTTTTTTTTTTTTAAATTTTAATCGGTGGCACAAGGTACATGAGCCGATTGAACTAATTCAGTTCTTTTAAAGTACATGAGCTGACCCGACTCGGCCTCAAAAGTGTTATTAAAATTGCAAAAATGGTCCCTGTGGTACGCAATTTTTTGGGGTTTTAGTCCAAACCCTGACTTTTTTTGGATTGGTGGTCCTTTTGAGGTAGTTTGTTTGTGATTTTGGTCCTTCGGTAAACTAAAAAGACTAAATTGCCCTTATTATATTTGTTTTCCATTTTTCTTTTTTTCATTTAAGTATTTATGTATAAAAAATAAAAATAGGAGCCCATATTATCTTTCTCTCTCTCTCTCTCTCTCTCTCTCTCTCTCTCTCTCTCTCTTTCTCTCTCTCTCTCTCTCTCTCCAAGATGAAGAAAAATCCTTTCTTTTTCTCTGTAATCCTTTTCTCCCACCTCTTCATCGCCAATAAACATGACCTGAAGAAAAATCCATCCTTTCTTTTTCTCTGTAATCCTTTTCTCCCACCTCTTCATTGCCAATAAACATGACTTGAAGAAAAATCCTTCCACATGGCTCAGCTCTTCTACGACAACAAACCAACCGTGTCGCCGAACTTCACTTCCCTGGAATGGGTCTCTCCGACGAACTCCCAGACAACACCCCCGAAAATTTGACCCAACTCACCACTCTCTGTATTCGTTACAATGCCCTCTCCGGTCCATTCCCCACATACATCTTCTCACTAATTAACCTCCATAATCTCTACATCCAAGACAATCTGTTTTCAGGCCCGATTCCAGGATTCATTTTCCTCTCTCGTGAATCTCATTAGGGTTAGCTTCACAAATTGGATTGGGATTCTAGATTTAATCCCAATCTAGTTTCCAATTCCAATTCTAGATCCCATCAGGCTACATAATTCCAGGCCAAGACATCAACATAATATATGAATTAATGAGCTAAAATGAAGATGGCAATCAATATCACCTCTATAAGAAAGAAATAAATTCTCTTGATGTATTCCTTTACAATCTCGTCATCGGCTTCGGTGATATTTCTTTCTGATTAAACGATATAGTAAGTGGAGGAAGAGGGAATATCGATGGGATGAGGAACACCATATTCAACATCACAACTTCCATTGCTCTGATGCTTCTTTGTTGTATGTGTTTGAGGACGAGAACGAGGAAGATGGTGGTGGAGATATTGCTTCGGTGCTAAGGAGACAAGTGATGGGTGTTTGCTGATGAGGATGAGCGATGGTAGAGGAGGAAGAAGAAGGTGGTTCCAGTTGGAAATTAGGTTTCTTTCTTGTACATGGGGGGAGTTGGAACTGATCTTGAATTAAGGAATGGAAGATTTTCAGGAGAAGAGAATAGTTGTTTGTAGATTTGGAATTAAGGATAAGCAAATAGATGAATCGATGTATGTGTGTGTGAAACAGATCGAGCTTGTGGTCTGGGTTTTTAGAACTAATTTTATGTTTGAAGCTGAATGATACACAACAATGGTAAAGAGAAAAATGGTGAAGAAGACATAGGGTTCATTTTTTGCAGACGAGGTCACAAACCAAGAGAGAGAGAGAGAGAGAGAGAGAGAGAGATGTGGGCCCAAATTAATTACTTATTTTCTTTTTTATTTAAATTAAATAGGAAAAACATTAAAAAATACTCCCTCCGTCCCAAAATAATTGTCCACTTTTGACTTTTTAAGTCTTTAATCATCAACTTTGACCTTAAATATTGATATTTGTGTTATGTATTACTCGTTGAAACTTATAGCAATGAAAAAAAATTAAAATACAATCCATTCATAAATTTTGCGTTAAGTTTTATATATTAAGGACAAAAATATTTAAGGTCAAAATTGAAGAATAAAGGCTTTAAAAGTCAAAAGTGGACAATAAATATGAGACGGAGGTAGTATATCAGAAGGACATTATAGTCATTTCAATTTTACGAAGGACCAAATTTACATACAAACATGGTCAAAAGGACCACGAAGCCAAAAAAATCGTGGTTTGTACTAAAACCCTAAAAAACTGTAAACCACAGTAATCATTTTTGCAATTTTGTCTTTTTTTATTGGTTTCGCTTAATTTAGGAATAATGTGACTTTTTGTTCTATATTGGCCACTGATTTAGTCATGTGTAGTCCGGTTAAGTATTGCCTATTATGTATTGTAATTTCTATATTATTCAATGCAAAGGCGAAGGCCATCCATGGGAAAAGAATCATTTATCATGGTATCAGATTAAGGGGGTGTTTGGTTTAGTTTTTCAAATCCAAAAGTCCTTTTTGAAAAAAAAAAGTAAAATATATTTGGCAAAACTTGTTTTAAAAGTTACTTTTGAAGTTTTTATACAAGTAAATTGAACTTTTCAGAAAAGTCAGAAAATCGTGATTTTTTGTAACTTTTCCAAAAATGACTTTTGGACTTTTAAAAGCTAAGCCAAACATCCCCTAAACATATCCGTTCTTTCTTCTATCGCTAAGTGGTGCAAACCGTCAAAGCTTGTTTGCTTGTTCCTCAAGCCGTTCCGAAAGAGTCCAGAACCGACCCAAAATTGACGTATGACTAGTTCATGTCGGTTTTTGTGGACCTCTACTTGTATACAAATACTTGTCCTTCAAGAAATTCAACGTTGCAAGTAAACCCTAATCCGTCGGTTGCCCCAAGTAGCCGTCAAGAAAATCAAAATTATCACACAAGTGAAGAAAATCGCGTCGTCAACTCGCCGCTGTCTGTTGCCCCAAGTAGCCGACGCTGCCTGCTTCCCTAAATCCATAATCCGACGTCCAACCTCAGGTAATGTTACGTACACTTCCAAAGTTAGATGAACATAGTACTTTTTTATACTGAATTTTTTTGGATATAGGGTTAATTTGTCGATATATTTACCTTGTTACATAGGCTTGTAATACTTGATTCACTGATTCTATCTGATTTCGGTGATTGTAGTAGGGCCTGTTGAACTAAAAGAGTATGGAACATGTACGTGGTGGTGCTAAGGCAGATGCCCCATTTAACAGAAACAAGAGGCAGAGGCGACATCTTTTAGAAGAGGGTAAAAGAGTTTATCAGCCAAAGACAAAAGAAACTCAAGCTGCATACGAAGCAATGCTTAGTGTGATACAGCAACAATTGGGTTGTCAGCCTTCGAATATTATTAGTGGTGCTGCAGATGAGATCTTGGCTGTGCTCAAGAATGATACATTGAACAAGAAGAAGGATATGGAAAAGTTTCTGAATCCTATACCGAATGAGCTGTTTGATCAGTTAGTCTCTATTGGGAGGCTTATAACAGATTATCAGGATACAGCAAATGCCCAAGATGCTCTTGATGATGATCTTGAATTTGAAGAGGATGATGAAGAGACTGATGAGGAGGATATGGATGATGACGACTCACATTAAAGGAATGTTGTTGAGAATGGTGAACGAAAGTTGCTTGACCTTGAGAGCATTGCGTTTGAAGACGATGGTCATTTGATAGCAAATAAGATGTGTAGGCTTCCTTTAGGCTCTTATAGAAGCTTCGGTGAGGGATACGAAGGGGTTCATGTGCCACCATTAAAGCCCAAACCTCTTGCTCCAGATGAGATGCTTGTAAAGATCTCAACCATGCCAAGTTGGGCACAACCAGCTTTTGAAGGGATGGAAGAGTTAAATAGGGTTCAAAGTAAAGTTTATGAGATATCTCTGTTCAAATCAGACAATATTTTAGTTTGTGCTCCCACTGGATCAGGGAAGACCAATGTGGCTATCCTCACAATACTTCAACAGATAGGTTTGCATATGAATGAAGATGGTACATTTAACCATAGTGACTACAAGATAGTCTATGTGGCACCAATGAAATCCCTTGTTGCTCAAGTTGTTGGTAACCTTACTAATCGTTTGAAGCACTATGGTGTGAGTGTGATGGAGTTGAGTGGAACTGGAGATGAGTCGTTGATTGAGGAAACACAAATCATTGTCACAACTCCAGAGAATTGGGATATCATAACTAGAAAATCAGGATACACTAAACTTGTGAACGTGAAGCTTGTAATTATTGATGAAGTTCTGAAGTTCATCTTCTACATGATGATAAAATAGGACCTGTTTTGGAGAGTATTGTGGCAAGGACTGTTAGACAAAATGAGACCCTTCCCAAGAAGGAACATATCCGGTTGGTTGGATTATCTGAAACCCTTCCCAATTGTCGTGATGTTCCAATTTTTATGCGAGTTCACAATGAGAAAGGTTTTTTCCGTTTTGACAATAGCTACAGAGTTTTCCCTCTCGCTCAGCAGTATGTTGGAATCACAGTAAAAAACCCGTTTCAGAGATTTCAGTTGATGAATGATATTTGTTATGAAAAGGTGATGGAAGTTGTTGCTGGAAATAAGCATCATCAGGTGCTTATATTTGTGCATTCATGGAAAGAAACAAGAAACACTGCATGTGCAATTAGAGACACTGCTCTTGCTAATGCCACACTCGGAATCTTTCTGAAAGAAGATAGTGAAAGTGGTGAGATTCTCAATCAACATGCTACTGAACTGGTGAAGAGCAATGATCTTAAGGATCTGTTGCCATATGGTGTTGCAATTCATGATGAAGAAATGGATAGGGCTGATCTTCAACTTGTTGAGAAACTATTTGCTGATGGACACATTAAAGTACTTATTTCGACAGCTACTCATGCATGGAATGTGAACTTGCCTCAAGCCCATACTGTGATTATTAAAGGAACCGAGATTTATAACCCTGAAAAAGGAGCATGGACAGAGCTTAGTCCTCTAGATGTTATGCAGATGATGAGACATGCTTATGGCGAAGGGATCATTATAACAAAACATAGGGAGCTCATGTACTATCTTTCACTCATGTACGAACATCTTCCTATTGAAAGTCAGTTTGTGTCCAAATTGGCTGATCACTTGAATGCAGAGATAGTCCTTGGAACTGTGAAGAATTCAAAAGAAGCCATCAAGTGGCTTGCTTACACTTATTTATATGTTCGTATGATGCGCAACCCTACACGTTATGGTTTATCACATGATGCTCGGACAAGAGATTCACTACTCGTGGATAGGAGGGCTGACCTTGTTCATTCTGCTGCCACAATATTGGATAAAAACAATCTGGTGAAGTATGATAGGGAAAGTGGCGATTTTCAGGTTACGGATTTGGGTCGAATTGCAAGTTATTACTACATAACTTATGGAACTATTGCGACTTACATTGAGCATTTGAAGCTTACCATGAGTGATATTGATCTTTGTAAGTTGTTTTCACTAAGTGAGGAGTTTAAATGTGTAAAAGTAAGACAAGATGAGAAGATGGAACTTGCAAATCTTTTGGACCGTATTCCTATTCCTATTAAGGAAGGTTTAGAAGAGCCTAGTGCAAAGATCAATGTCTTACTCCAGGCGTATATTTCTGAGTTAAAGCTCCAAGGACTTTCGTTGACATCTGACATGGTGTTCATAACTCAGGTTGGTTGGTTTTATATCTTTCTTAAACTTTTCTTAATTTTTTTTCATCACATAACTTGAGGAGTTTATTTTTGGTTTTGCAGAGTGCGGAACGTCTTATGCCTGCTCTTTTAGAGATTGTATTGAAAAAAGGGTGGGCACAATTAGCTGAAAAAACCATGAACTTGTGCAAAATGGTAAGCAAAAGCTCCTGGAGTTGCAGCAGCCACCCCCTATGACAGCTTTGAGATTGATATAATCTGTTAGTTTGACCAGTTTGATGATGTTGGGATGTCAGATGATGAATCAGAGTTTATCTTTAGTTGATATCAGTGTAAACATATTGATTGGGTTTTGAACAGAGAAGTAGATAAATATCATATTACAAAAATCATATGTTTGTAGCAGTTCCAAGAAGTTGGACTATAATTAGTAATGCTAACATGTGTGCATATTTATTTATAGAAAAGACAAAATATAGGCAAAATTTATTGTACTCAATCTAAGATTTTATGTTTATCATATAAAGTTATTTTTCCATATATTTAAAGATCTGTAAGATAGTGTTTACCACTGTAAGTGAACTGAATGTTTGGCGAATTGTTTATGAACTATTGGACGGGAAATTCGTTTATTTAATAAATGAACGAACATGAGCACAAATTCTCGTTCGTTTAGTTAACAAACATATAGAAAAAATGGTCTCGTTCGTTCAATTATATTCGTGAACGTTCGATTATGTTGTTTGTTTATGTTGGTTCATTTAAGTTTCTTTTATGCTCATATATGTTCATTTTGTGTTTATTACATTACTATATTATATGAATGTTCATATATGTTCGGGGTATGTATGTTTATCTTTGTTCGTTTACCATGTTTATGAACATAAACAAACGACCATGAACAAGAAAACTTGTTCATGTATCCGTTAATATGTTCATTTATTTGTTCGGTTAACTAAAACGAACGAACATAAATAAGCCCTTGTTCGTGTTCGTTTATTGTTTACAGTCCTAGTAGTTTTATTGCAAAACTGCATAGTGCAAACTTTAGATATGTCATTTCCTATCAATGAGACCAAAGAAGTTGAATGTTGACCAAGTCAAATGAAACTATTTTACTTAATTTTGTGAAACAAGGAACAAAACAAATTTGGCCTTTCAACCCTCCCTGTTCCCCCATTTCTCATCTTCCAGACAACACCTTAACTCCTTGACTGTGGTCTAGGGGTGAAGGTGTGAGTATAGGTGGATAACGGCTTATTTTACCGGAACCAACATCGGGTTAAATGGTTCTTGATATGACAGAACCGGAACCAGAATCAGATTAGACGGTTCTTGATCTCACAGAATCAAAACTGCCCACACAGTTAGATTTTTAAATCGGTCCTAGAACCACTTGGAACCCTTTATGGTTCCAAGTACCCACTTTTTGAAAAAAAAAATTATACTAAAATAGGCAAAAAGTCACAAAATTTATTACTACAATATTCTCCTTTTCGAGCCTTAGGTTTTAAACTCGCAAACCATATAAGAAACTCAGGCACTCTTAACTTTGATTCAAACCTCTGGAGTCATTTCTCAAGACACATAATTTCTAAAGTTCTGGTTGATATATTTTTTTGTATGAATAGAATAACTACACTCCTTTCTTCCATAACCCACTGTTTGTGGGACAACTTATATTAAGTTTTTTACCTATTTATTACAAACTTTCCATCTCGAAATGAATCCTATTACACATTATTTACTACTTTTTGTTACAAAACTTCCATCTTAAAATGATTCCTATTACACATTATTTAGTTTCATATAATACGATATTTGATAAACAATATTAACTTCTTTCATTTTTGTTAGTTTTAAGATCCCTTGATTTTCATAAATTTAATACAAGTAAGCAACTAGAGACAATCTAACGTTAGCTCAAATCTGTGTAGATGATATTACTATGTTTCTAAAGATCCGGAAATATCAAAAGAATTTGAAGAAGTGATGAAGAGCAAGACCGAGATGAGTATGTCGGGCAAGATTAACTTTTCCCTTGGATTAGACTACCGAGTCGTGAAAGTTTTCATAAATCAAGCTTCTTACACAAAAAATCTTCTTACAAAATCTGGAATGGAAAATTGTTCCAACGCACAGGTTCCAATAGCATTCGGAAAAGTTTAGTCCGTATTTAGACAAGCTAGTATTTGAGTTGAAATCAAACGATATAGAAGCATAATTGGATCTCTATTTTACTTAACAACTATTCCTCGTGATATCATGTTTTCGATGTATTTTTTTCCTAGGTAGCAGGCGTCTCCAAGAGAACCACATTTGATCACAATCAAGAATATCTTTTAGTCACTACATCAAACTCCTTCACTTGGTTTTTGCACCTAGTTTAACGTCCTAAATTTCAAACCAAAATTTTCATTTTTAAAGACAAATAAAACATCTAAATCACTTTTCATAAAGGACAATGTATCAAATAGTTTATCACCACAAAACTATGAATTAAAAAGTGTATCACAATCGTGATAAACACAACGGAAGTTAAAAACATAACACATTAGCGATGTGTGTGTAGTCTAGTCAAACTGGGCCTTCCTAATATCAAGAGAACTATTTAAAAAAACATTTAATCCATAACGGCAAGCATAAGGTTAATGAGGTCAGTAAGATACCAAACACAACAATACATATACAAAGCATACACACAAATGGTTGGCGACTTATTGTCGTTTTGCCATTAACAATTGACTTGTATCATATTGTTGTTCCGTCAACGACGTTAGGTATCTAGACTCATAGCCTATAGTCATTATGCCATTAACCCTACAAATATAATAGACAATTGAATCACAACCTTTATTCATTTCGTCGATGACCTTAAGTATCCAGATTCACAGCCTATTGTCGTTCATTCATCAACCCTCCAAACATGATACATAGAAGCATCATATAATAAACCAATAAACATGCATAAAAAAACTAATCTAGTCTACTTGTACAAGCATTCCCTAAAAACTCATACATTTTATCATACAAGGATATCCACTCTTATACAAAGCATGATGATAAACTCACTTGAAATATGAAAATATGAAGAATTGCAAACAAACTCGCGTACTCATAAGAATCAATTTCATGAACAACCTAAATAACAATCAAAGGTTAAAACCTTGGTCTATAACTTAATTACTCAAAAATTGACCAAAAGTCAAACATTTCAAAAAGTCAATGGCTAATGACCAGTCAAAGTAAATGGTCAACAGACAACGCGTCACGACCTAGCGCTTGATCGTGTCATGGACACAAGGCTACAAAACAGTTTTGAATTACATTCCTGACTTGCATTGAGACTTATCCTTGTTGTCCTCGTTCTTTTTAATCAAATGAACTAATTATATTAAGTGCTAAATCCATATAAAAAAGACTCTAACTTACAGATTGGACCTTCTAAGTGACTTAATGGATACAACTTCCAACTTTATCCATTTCCATGACTCAATCAGTGCCAATCACAAGCCCTCGATCCTAAATGGTCCAAAATGGCCAAGAACTTGTGTATGACTCAAATGGAGCGTATACATACTCTCTTATATATCATTCTAATTCCATAATCCAACAAAATGCCATCCTAAGGTTCTGAAATTGCTTAAAATCCAAGATCATCCTTCTAAAATACCGAAAGGGACTCCAAATTATGATATAAGAACGAATGGGTAAAAGGTGGGATATTTATACCCTACCAAGCTACACAAGCATTAAACCATCACCTTCTACTCATAAAATACTCCAAAGGTTCAAGATTTTCAAACACATAGAAGAACACACACACAAGACTAGAGTCTCAATCTGGAAAATATATAATGGTCATAAAAAACCAAAAAATGATAGTTTCTATATAGGGCCCAAGGCCAGATAACTAGGATTTTATGCAAAAGTGGTGTCATATCACTAACATGATCTAATTCACATCGCTACTTATTGATATGCCTCATGCTGCACTTTGCCAAAAAACCCATTTTCAAACATAAATAAAAAAAGGTGTTACAACTCTCCCCTACTCGATTCATATTTTGTCCTTGAATTATGTTGTTGCTTATAGTTCAATGTAATGCTCGCACATCTCCTCCTTGGGTTCCCAAGTCCATTTAGAACCGTTCCATAGTTGTGAATACACCTTTACTAACCCGATCACCTTTTTACTAAAGGTATTCATCTTCCTATCCAAAAACGCAACTAGTATCTCCACTTAATTTAGGGGATCATCCACTTTGATATCATCCAATAAAACATCTACAAACTCATTAACTATACCCGTCCTTAACTGAGAAACATGGAAAATGGAACATCCGATTTCGAGAAGCTTCCTATTTCGGGAATTATGGCCATTAATTGATCAAGTTATGGCCCTAGGCTTCAATAGTTTGGGTTTTACACCCATTTGGGTGTAGATTATATAGGTCGTGTGACCCAAGATATCAGTTGGTGCTTGGAGTCTAAGGGTATAAAGGTAAAAGTAACCCACTAAGGAACATATCGGGGTTATTGGATTATCTGCAACCCTTCCCAGCTGTCGTGATGTTGCAGTTTTTATACGAGTTGACGATGAGAAAGCTTTTTATTTTCCATTTTGACAATAGCTACAGAGCTTTCCCTCTCGCTCAGTAGCATGTTGGAATTACTATAAAAAACCCATTTCATAGGTTTCATGTAACAACATAATTTGGGATTGCTCCTTTTTAGCCCCTTTGTAACTAAGTGTTGCATTTTGGTCCTTGGGGTAGTATGAGGGGCGTACAACATGGTATGCTTAGCGTACTAGCTGTGAATCTAGTATGTGGGGTGTATCACATGGTACGCTAAGCGTACTAAGGTGATGCTGTTCGTGGAGGCATGTAACATCCGTCTCTCGAGGTATTATTTCATTTATTTAATTAAAATTAGTTTTGGACTAACAATTGGACAAATGGACTTTTGGAGTGGACCTTAGCAAGATGGGCCAAGAAGTTGGGCTGCCCATAAGCCGTAAGTTGGGCATAATCTGGCGTACGCGGGGCATAATGGCTCATTGGATTCGGGGGACTCGGGCATGTACGTGCAGCGTACCAGGAGGTACGCCCAGCGTACGCGATCAGATGCCAAACCCTAATTTTTAGGGTTTAATACATATAAATACCCCATTATAGCCTCCCCTCTGGCCTCCTCACCAGTCCCTCACCCTCATAAAACCCTAATTCGTCTCATACTCCATTGTTGTGTGTGTTTGACCTTTTTAAGCTCTTTTTGGTGAAGAAAAGCTTGGAAGAAGTAAAGAGAAGTTGGAGGAGAAGAACTTGAGTATCTTGAGTTCAAGGATCTGGAACTAGTTCATTTTTGTCACTCAAAGTAGGTATAAATCTTCTAAATTTCCTCTTAATAGCTTAGATCTAAGATTTTGGATTTTTGGACCTTTTAGGTCGAAAGGATGTACCTTTATCATGCAACTTCGTTTTTGAGCTTAGGGTTGCCACCCTTGGAGAACAAAGTGTTCCTTTAACAATAATGTTTCGATATTTGAGACTTTTACGGAACCATGCATGAGATCTAGCCATTTCTATGGAGTTAGTTTCTATTATCTATGTTTGGGCTCATTTGGTGGGTTGCAAGTCACCAAGTGGTCAACTTTATGGATTAGGACGTTGAAAAGGACCTGGATCTGTAGTTATAGCCTCCAGAGTTTAGTATGAAGTGTTTAATGGAAAAGTAGCTTAACATGGTAGTATGCTGGGCGTACCAGCTAGTACGCGTTGTGTACTAGCCACACAACAGGTACACACTGCGTACAGAAAAGTACACCTCGCGTACTCAACTGTATTGGGTTTCTACCTTTTTGGGCCTCATTTTGGGCCAAATTTTAGACTTATCAGCTATTCGGCCTTAGTGGGCCATCAGAAGCCAAATAAATTAGGCTAAAACTATGTTTTGGCTTAGGGAAGGCCCATTTGAGAAGTTGGGCCCAATTTAGAAAATTGGGCCATTAGTGGGCCTTTAATGGGCCATTAGTGGACTTAGAAAGATTCTCAGTTGTATGACTATGTATTGTTGTATAGAGTTAGTTGGGAGTCATGGGAGCAGCTAGCAGAGATTTCCTGAGTTCAACATTCAGTTTGAGAAGTGAGTCTTCTCCTATAGGAACGGGTCTAAGGCACCAAGGCGAGCCCGTTTATATAAGATTGTATGTGCTGGGGTTAGCCCGATGTAGGTTTTATGTTCTGGACTTTGGTCTAATATCGGGCGAGGCCCGATGCAGTTAGTATACTTGATGTCTTCGTGATTCTTGTATGTGTATGATTATGTGTTCTGGACTTTGTTCCGATGCCGGGCAAGCCCGAGGAATGTTATCTTTTTTGTTATGCTTATGATATGTATATCGGACTTTGGTCTGATGTCGGGCGGGGCACGATGCAGGGTGGGGCCTAAGTTATGCCGGACGGGAGGGCCGATGTCAGATTCGTCCAATACCGGGCGGGGCCCGATGCGGTGGGCTAGGCCCAGTATGTGATTATGTGTATAGTATGTGGAAGCTTGGGGTAACTCACTAAGCTTCGTGCTTACAGTTTTAGTTTTGGTTTCAGGTACGTCCACTAGTAAAGGGAAGGGCTCGGGATGATCACATGGCACACACCACAACATCAATCTAGGATTGTTTGAGACTCTAATATGTTATCATATGTTTTTGTCACAATATTTGATATGATTTTTTGAGATACATGATACATGGTTTTCTTTATGATTACGGATGATTTATGGTCTTATAATAAGTTTAAAAACAAAATTTTTGGCTTGAATTTTTGGGATGTTTCAAGTTGGTATCAGAGCCTTAGTTTGAGGGATTTGGGCACACTTTCGGGTGTGTCTGAACTCAAACTAAGGAAGTGCTATAAAATTTGCAAAGAGAAAATGGGCGTGGTGCATGCAATCAGCCGAGCTCAAGTAAGTAGTCCCAAATTACCCATACATGTTTATGTTTATGTTATGTTTATCAGCTTTATGAGAACAACATGCTAGAGTAGGACTAAAGATCTAGGAAGGATGCCTTATGCGCCTGTTATATGTGTATCAACTTTATGAACTGCATGCTAGTACATATTAGACAGTATGTTAGTCTGATTAGTATATGCTTGATTATGCGTACTCAATGCTCGAATGCTGGTTCTTTTGTGCTTTTAGGAGTTCTAGTTGTCTTTTACTAACTAGTAAACGAATATGCTAAGTTACATATTGCAAGGACTAAATAATTTCAGAAGGTTAGTTCTAGCGCTATTTCACAGCTCTTGTTTAAGTCCAACCGTTGTAGGGTAGGATCTCTCATTTGAAGAATTATCTAGTCTGAGTAATATCTAATAGTATCTGCGAGCTAGTTAGGGGAAGAAGCAGGGACTTCTTATGCAGTTGATGGCGGACAGTGGGTTGGTGATTACCCTAGGGCAAGCCTAGGATGAGAGTAGTAGAGAGCAGTAATAGTAGAAGGGACTTGGTGGAGCCGAGACAGTTCTTGAGGAAAGTACGAATAGATGTAGAAGGTAATATGGGTCCGTACTACTGAAAGCATAGGATCCGCACTCGAATCAAGGAAGGCTGAGATAAGACTAGGGAAGTTGTAGTGTATGAGATACCTCAGGATATGATTAGTATTCTGACATTTGTTATGATGTGTTTTTCAGAATGGTGGTTTTATGCCCTAGACCAGCAGTTGGTAGTTCAGGTGTCGGGGAGGGATCGGGCTCAGGCTCTGGAGCCAAGTAGCTAGATGAGCAGACTATGGAGTTTATCTCCTCAGATATCACATGCACTATACTTGAGCAGACTCCTGTGATCTTCGGTATGATCAAGAAGGGTATTTTGGAGCTTATGGATGAGAGGTTTAGTGCTTTCCATACTGAGATGATGGCCATGATGGGGTCGCACACACTCACTTTTCGGGAGTTTAGGGCATGTTGAGCTCCCGACTATCATGGGGCTCGGGACCCCATTGCGAGTACTAGATGGTTGGCTGATGTCGCCAACGCATTCCGCACCAGCAGATATCCTGAAGGGTACAAGTTCAGACTAGCGTCCTATCTTCTGAAGAATAGGGCACGTGATTTGTGCGAGGAGGTCAGACGAGCCATTGGTGATGATACATTGTTGGATGCGTTGACCTGGACTGATTTCACGACCAGGTTCAGGGCCGAGTTTGCACCTGTTATTGAGGTGCACCGGCTTGCTAGAGAGTTTCAGGACCTCCTGCAGAGCACAGAGATAGTGGTGGAGGTCATTGACAAGTTCAAGGAGAAAGCCCTTCTTGTTCCGCAGTATATGGCATACAAGGAGCTAAAGAAGGCTCGATATCTTTAGATGCTGAGGAGTGATATTCAATAGTTTGTGAGTCGTTCCAGCTGTAGGACGTTGGAGGACATGATTGCTAGGGCTCGTGAGAGAGAGATTGATCTAGAGATGGAGAGAAAGAGGAAGCCAGAGGTGGCATCTGGCATAGCGAGTTCGGGCAAAAAGCCCAAGGTGTCTGACCATAGGTCTAGGATCCAGCAGAGCCACATCCGTTGTGGCAAATGCGACAAGTTGCACGATGGGTTGTGTAAGGCAGGGAGTTCCGGCTGCTTCAAGTGCAGCCGAACTTGGCATATGTGCAGGGTTTGTACAACTACTACCACCACCACGACATCATCAGATCTGATTTGCTTTCAATGCAATCAGAGGGGACACAAGCGGCCCCAATGTCTGAGTTTAGCAGTAGAAGGATAGGTGGTGGCACGTGCTCATACCACTTTGAGGATTATAGACGGCCGACAGGGTCGGGCTGTGGTGCCAGTGGCAAAGAGCAGAGCCTTCTAGTTGACAGTAGAGGAGGCACGAGCGGCTCCTGATATGGTTACTGGGATGTATCTTCTCAATTATCTCTTTATTATGTCTGATTATTACTCATGTTTATGTAGTTCTTTTTATAGGATCGTTCTTAGTGAACAATATATTAGCTATGGTACTGTTTGATTTGGGGGCTACCAGATCATTTGTGTCGCTCGCACTTAGCAAATGATTTAGTAGAGCTCTGGGGGAGCTGGATTTCTCATTCGATGTTGAGATAGCCGATAAAAGGACCCTCAGGTTCACGAGGGTTCATAGAGGATGTACACTATGGTTATTCGACGAGCAGTTTTCAGTGGATTTGGTTCCTATTCCCCTGCGAGGGAATTAGGTTATAGTTGGTATGGACTGGTTAAGCCCCAATGGGGCAGCTATTGAATGTCAGCAGCAGCTAGTTAGGTTTCACACTCCTAGTGGAGGAGAGTTAGTTGTCCATGGCGAGAGGCCACAGAGAGGTCCGATATTCTGTTCAGCAGCAAGAGCGAGGCGCTACTTTCAGTAGGTGGCACAGGATACGTCGCTTACGTCATGGATACCCAAGATAAGGGTTAGGCGACAGTTGATGATGTACCCGTAGTGAGATAGTACCCGGACGTGTTCCCGGAGGATTTACCTGGGATACCTCCAGAGAGACAGGTTGAGTTTACGATTGACCTGGTCCCTGGTGCAGCTCCGATAGCCAAAGCACCATATTGGTTGCTTCCTCCCAAGATGCAAGAGTTGTCTATGCAGCTGCAAGAGCTGCTAGACAAGGGTTTTATCAGGACGATCAGTTCACCATGGGGAGCTCCGATCCTGTTTGTGAGAAAGAAGGACGGGTCATATCGCATGTGCATATATTACCGGGAGCTGAACATGGTAACGCTGAAAAACCGTTACCCACTCCCGAGGATAGATGATTTGTTTGACTAGTTTCAGAGAGCATATTGGATCTCCAAGATTGATTTACGGTCTGGATATCACCAGATGCGGGTCAGAGACGATGATTTGTAGAAGACCGCTTTTAGGACCCACTATGGTCATTATGAGTTTGTGATCATGCCGTTTGGGCTCACCAACGCTGCAGCCGAATTCATGGATCTCATGAACCAATTTTGCAGACCGATGTGTAATAGTATTCGTTGATGACATCTTGGTTTACTCCAAGGCTCAGAAGCAGCATGGGGAGCACCTGAGAGAGATGCATGAGATATTGAGGAAGGAGAGACTTTTGGGAAAGTTCTCCAAGTGTGTGTTCTGGTTGCACGAGCTGCAGTTTCTGGGCACCTCGTCAACCAGAAGGGTATTTTGGTAGATTCGACCAAGATAGAGGCCGTGATGCAGTGGGAGATTCCGAGGTCTCCAACTGAGATTCAGAGTTTCCTGGGCCTGACACGGTATTATAGGAGATTTATCCAGGACTTCTCCAAGATTGGAGTTCTGTTGACCCGACTGTCCAAGAAGTCAGTGGTTTTTTGTTGGGGTCTTGAGCAGCAGACAACCTTTGAGACGTTTAGGCAGCGATTGTGTGAGGCGCATATTCTCACTCTGCAAGAGGGTTTAGATGACTTTGTAGTCTATTGTGATGCTTCGATCACCGGCATGGGATTAGTGTTGATGTAGCGAGGCCATGTGATAGCTTATGCCTCGAGACATCTAAAGCCCCACGAGGCTAATTATCTGACGCTCGATTTGGAGCTGGGGGCTGTGGTATTCACCCTCAATATTTGGCTACATTACCTCTATAGGGTCCGTTGTACCATTTACACGAACCACAAGAGTTTGAGGTACCTCATGGATCAGTCGAATATGAACATGAGGCAACGTCAGCGGTTAGATGTGGTAAGGGATTATGATTGTGAGATCATTTACCACCTGGACAAGGCTGACGTAGTGGCCAACGCCCTGAGCGGCAAGGCAGCAGCGGCCCCGATCTGGGACATATGTTTGAGGATGACAGTGATTACTCCATTGCTGGAGCAAACCCAAGAGGCATAGGTCGAGGGCCTGAAGGTGGAGCGCTGGAAGTCTGAGCAGATTATAGGCCAGGCGGCCTCCTTTGACTATGACAGTTGTGGGTTGTTGAACCTGCATGTGAGGGTCTGGCTACCATACTTGGGCGAGGTGCTATACATATTGATGGATGAGGCCCACAAGTCAAGGTTCCTCATCCATCCAGGGGCAACAAAGATGTACAGATATCTTCGACCAGATTACTGGTGGCTCTGCATGAAGCGGGACGTAGCTTGGTACATGGAGAGGTGTCTGGCCTGCAAGAAGAGTTACGCAAGACCACGGAGTACAGAGGTAGTACTCAAGACCACGGAGCAGATCCAGCAGGTCCGGTTGAGGCTCCAGACTGCGTAGAGTCGGCAGAAGAGTGACGCCGACAAACGACGTTCTGATTTGGAGTTTCAGGTAGGCAACATGGTCCTCCTAAAAGTGTCACCCTGGAAGGGTGTAATTTGGTTTCGAAGGCGAGGCAAGCTGGGCCCCATATATATATATATATATATATATATATATATATATATATATATATATATATATATATATATATATATATATATATATATATATATCTGCCCTTTCACGGTCATGGCTCTAGTGGGCAAGGTGGCATACCGAGTGGATCTTCCAGCCGAGCTCAACCAGATCCACAACACTTTCCATGTTTCCCAGCTACAGAAGTGCCTAGTAGATGAGACAACGTTTGTACCCTTGGAGGATATTCAGGTTGATGACAGCCTGAATTACATTGAGAAGCCGGTGGCAATCCTGGATCGCAAGACAAAGGAGCTGAGAAACAAGAGAGTCGAGTTAGTGAAGGTGCAGTGGCACCACCGGAAGGGTTCGGAGTGGACTTGGGAGTCCGAGCTGGAGAGGAGGGAGCACTACCCAGTGTTGTTTTCGGATTCAGCAGCAACAAACTTCGTGGATGAAGTCTGATTCAAGTGGGGGTGAATTGTAACATTTGCCTCTCGAGGTATTATTTCAATCATGTAATTAATATTAGTTTTGGACTAATAGTTGGACAAGTGGACATTTGGAGTGGACCTTAGCAAGATGGGCCAAGAAGTTGGGCTGCCCATAAGTCGTACGTTGGGCGTAACCTGGCATATGCGGGGCGTAATGGCTCATTGGATTCGGGGGACTCAGGCACGTACACGCAGCTTACCAGGAGGTACGCCCATCATACGCGAGCAGATGCCAAACCCTAATTTTTATGGTTTAAGACATATAAATACCCCATTATAGCCTCCCCTCTGACCTCCTCACCAGTCCCTCACCCTCATAAAACCCTAATTCGTCTCATACTCCATTGTTGTGTGTGTTTGACCTTTTTGAGCTCTTTTTGGTCAAGAAAAGCTTGGAAGAAGTAAAGAGAAGTTGCAGGAGAAGAACTTGAGTATCTTGAGCTCAAGGATCTAGAACTAGTTCATCTTTTGGCACTCAAAGGAGTTATAAAGCTTCTAACTTTCCTCTTAGAAACTTAGATCTAAGGTTTTGGAGTTTTGGACCTTTTTGGTCCAAAGGATGCACCGTTAACATGCAACTTCGTTTTTGAGCTTAGGGTTGCCACCCTTGGAGCTCATAGTGTTCCTTTAGCAGTAAAGTTTCAATCTTTGAGGCTTTTATGGAACCATGCATGAGATCTAGCCATTTCGATGGAGTTAGTTGCTATTATTCTAGGTTTGGGATCATTTGGTGGGTTACAAGTCACCAAGTGGTCAACTTTATGGATTAGGACATTGAAAAGGACCTGGATCTATATTTATTGCCTCTGGAGTTGAATATTAAGTGCTTAACAGAAAAGTACCTTAACAGGGTAGTACGTTGGGTGTACCAGCTACTACGCGCTGCGTACTAGCTATACAGCAGGTACGCACTGCGTATAGAGACATACGCCCCGCGTACTCGATAGTATTGGGTATCTACCTTTTTGGGCCTTGGTTTGGGGCAACTTTTCGACTTATCAGCTATTGGGCCATAGTGAGCCATCAGAAGTCAGATAAATTGGGCTAAAACAATGTTTGGGGTTAGGGAAGGACCAAATGTGAAATTGGGCCATTAGTGGGCCTTTAATGGGCGATTAGTGCACTTGGAAAGATTCGTAGTTGTTTGACTATGTATTGTTGTATGGAGTTAGCTGGGAGTCGTGGGAGCAGCTAGTAGAGATTTCCTCACACCCGAGTTCAACATTCAATTTGAGAGGTGATTCTTCTCTTATAGGAACGAGTCTAAGGCACCAAGGCCGACCCGTTTATGTATGATTGTATGTGCTGGGGTTTACCCGATGTAGCTTTTATGATCCGAACATCGATCTGATGTCGGGCGGGGCCCGATGCAGTTAGTATACTTGATGTCTTCGTGATTCTTGTATGTGTATGATTATATGTTCCGGACTTTTGTCCGATGCCAGGGCAAGCCCGAGGAATGTTAGCTTTTTTGTTATGCTTATGTCTATGCTTATGATTATGTTATGCTTATGATATGTATACCATATTTCGGTCTGACATCAGGCGGGGCTCGAGTTATGACAGACCTCGGTTTGATGCCGAGTGGGGCCCGATGTCGGATTCGTCCTAAGTCGGGTGGGGCCGGATGTCGGATTCGTCCGATGTCGGGCGGGGCCCGATGCTGTGGGCTAGGCTGAGTATGTGATTATGTGTATAATATGTGGTAGATTGGGGGAACTCACTAAGCTTTGTGCTTACAGTTTTAGTTTTGGTTTCAGGTACTTCCACTAGCAAAGGGAAGGGCTCAGGATGATCGCATGACACACACCACAGCATCATCTTGGGATTGTTTGAGACTCTGATATTTTTATCATATGTTTTTGTCACAATATTTGATTTGATGTTTTGAGATACATGATATGTGGTTTTCTTTATGATTATGGATGATTTATGGTCTTATAATAAGTTTCAAAACGAAATTTTTGGCTTGCATTTTTGGGATGTTTCAAGTTGGTATCAGAGCCTTGGTTTGAGGGATTTGGGCACACTTTCGGGTGTGTCTGAACTCAAACTAAGGAAGTGGTACAAAATTTTCAAAAGAAAATCATTTTTACAAAAAGGATTTGACAATAGAAAGGTATTTTGAAAAGAGAAAAATGGTGTGGTGCATGCAATCAGCCGAGCTCAAGTAAGTACTACCAAATTACCCATACAAGTTTATGTTATGTTATGTTTATAAGCTTTATGAGAACAACATGCTAGATTAGGACTAAGGATCTAGGAAGGATGCCTTATGTGCCTGTTATGTGTGTATCAACTTTATGAATTGCACGCTAGTATAGATTAGACAATATGGTGTTCTAATTAGGATATGCTTGATTATGTGTACTCAATGCTCGAATGCTTCTTCCTTTGTGCTTTTAGGAGTTCTAGTTGTCTTTTACTAACTAGTAAACGAATATGCTAAGTTACATATTGCAAGGACTAAATAATTTCAGAAGGTTAGGTCTAGCTCTATTTCACAGCTCTTGTTTGAGTACAACCGTTGTAGGGTAAGATCTCTCATTGAAGAATTATCTAGTATGAGTAATATGTAATAGTATCTGCGAGCTTGTTAGAGGAAGAAGCAAGGACTTCTTATGCAGTTGATGGAGGACAGTGGGTTGGTGATTACCCTAGGGCAAGCCTAGGATGAGAGTAGTAGAGAGTAGTAGCAGTAGAAGGGACTTGGTGGAGTCGATGTAATTCTTGAGGAAAGTACGGATAGATATGGAAGGTAGTATGGGCTCGCACAACTGAAAGTAGAGGATCCGTACTCGAATCAAGAAAGGCTGAGATAAGACTTGGGAACTTGTAGTGTATGAGATACCTCAGGATATGATTAGTATTCTAACATTTGTTATGATGTGTTTTTTTAGAATGGTGGTTTTATACCCTAGACCAGCAGTTGACAGTTCAGGTGCCGGGGAGGGATCGGTCGCAGGCCCTAGATTCGTGTAGCTAGATGAGAAAACTAGGGAGTTTATCTCCTTAGAGATCACATGCAGTACACTTGAGTAGACTCCCGTGATCTTCAGTACGATCAAGAAGGGTATTTTGGAGCTTATGGATGAGAGGTTTAGTGCTTTCCATACTGAGATGACGACCATTATGGGGTCGCGCACACTCACTTTCCGGGAGTTTAGGGCATGTGGAGATCCCGACTATCATGGGGCTTGGGACCCCAATGCGAGTACTAGATGGTTGGCTGATGTCGCCAACGCATTCCGCACCAGCAGATGTCCTGAAGGGTACAAGTTCAGACTAGCATCCTATCTTTTGAAGAATAGGGCACGTGATTTGTGCAAGGAGGTCAGACGAGCCATTGGTGATGATACAGTGTTGGATGCGTTGACCTGGACTGATTTCACGACCAGGTTCAGGGCCGAGTTTGCACCTATTATTGAAGTGCACCAGATTGCTAGAGAGTTTCAGGACCTCCAGCAGACCACAGAGATAGTGGTGGAGATCACCGCCAAGTTCAACGAGAAAGCCCTTCTTGTTCTGCAGTATATGGCTGACGGGGAGCTGAAGAAGGCTCGATATCTTTAGATGCTGAGGAGTGATATTCAACAGTTTGTGAGCCGTTCCATCTGTAGGACGTTGGAGGACATGATTGCTAGGGCTCGTGAGAGAGAGATTGATCTAGAGATGGAGAGGAAGAGGAAGCCAAAGGTGGCGTCTGGCATAGCGAGTTCGAGCAAAAACCCCAAGGTGTCTGACCATAGGTATAGGATCTAGTAGAGCCACAGCCGTTGTAGCAAATGCGGCAAGTTGCACAATGGGGTGTGTAAGGCAGAGTGTTCCGACTGCTTCAAGTGCGGCCGAACTGGGCATATGAGCAGGGTTTGTACAGCTACTACTACCACCACGACATCATCAAATCTGATTTGCTTTCAATGCAATCATAGGGGACACAAGCGGCCCTAGTGTCTGAGTTTATTACCAGTAGGACGGTGGTGGCACGTGATCCTACCACTTTGAGGATTACAGACGGCCGATAGGGTCGGGATGAGGTGCCAGCGGCAATGAGTAGAGCCTTCCAGTTGACAACAGAGGAGGCACGAGCAGATCCTGATGTGGTTACTGGTATGTATATTCTCCATTATCTCTTTATTATTTTTGATTATTACTCATGTTTATGTATTTTTTTATAGGATCGTTCATAGTGAACGACATATCAGCTATCGTACTCTTTGATTCGGGGGCTAACCGATCATTTGGGTCGCTCGCACTTAGCAAGTGACTTAGTAGAGCTCCGGGGGAGCTAGATTGCCCACTTGATGTTGAGAAACCGGTAAAAGGACTGTCATGGTCGCAAGTGTTCATACAAGATGTATGCTACAGTTATTCGACGAGTAGTTTTCAGTAGATGTGTTCCTATTCCCCTACGAGGAAATAAGGTTATAGTTGGTATGGACTGGTTGAGCCCCACTGGGGAAGTTATCGACTGTCAGCAATAGCTAGTGAGGGTTTTCACTCCTAGTGGGGGAGATTTAGTGTTCCAGGGAAAGAGGCCACAGAGAGTTCCGGTATTCTGTTCAGCAGCGAGAGCGAGGCGCCACTTTTAGCAGGATGACACAAGATACGTCGCCTACATCATGGATACTCGAGATAAGGGTAAGGCGACACTTGATGATGTACCAGTAGTAAGAGAGTACCCAGACATGTTCCCGGAGGATTTACCTGGGATACCTCCAAAGAGACAACTTGAGTTTAGGATTGACCTGGTCCATGGTGTGGCTCCGATAGCCAAATCATCATATTGTTTGGCTCCTCCCGAGATGCAGGAGTTGTCTACGTAGCTGCAAGAGCTACTAGACAATGGTTTTATCAGGCCGAGCAGTTCACCATCAGGAGCCCTGATCCTGTTTGTGAGGAACAAGGATGGGTCACATCGTATGTGTATAGATTATCGGGAGCTGAACATGGTAACAGTGAAGAACCGTTACCCACACCCGAGGATAGATGATTTGTCTGACCAACTTCAGGGAGCATCTTGGTTCTCCAAGATTGAGCTATGGTCCGGATACCACCAGATGCAGGTCAGAGACGATGATTTGCAGAAGACCGCTTTTAGGACCCGTTATGGCCATTTTGAGTTTATGATGATGCCGTTTGGGCTCACCAATGCTCTAACCGCGTTCATGGATCTCATGAACCGAGTTTGTAGACCGATGTTGGATCGGTCTGTAATAGTATTCATTGATGACATCTTGGTTTACTCCAAGACTCAGGAATAGCATGGGGAGCACCTGAGAGAGGTGATGGAGACATTGAGGAGGCAGAGACTTTTTGCAAAGTTCTCTAACTATGAGTTATGGTTGAACGAGCTACAATTTCTTGGGCTCCTCGTCAACCAGAAGGGTATTTTGATAGATTCGGCAAAGATAGAGGCCGTGATGCAGTAGGAGATTTCGAGGTATCCAACTAAAATTCAGAGTTTCCTAGGTCTGGTAGGGTATTACAGGAGATTTATCCTGGACTTCTCCAAGAATGGAGTTCCATTGACCTGATTGACCAAGAAGTTAGTGGTTTTTCGTTGGGGTCCTGAGTAGAGACAGCCTTTGAGACGCTCAGGCAGCGATTATGTGAGGCATCGATTCTCACTCTGCAAGAGGTTGTAGATGACGTTGTAGTCTACGATGATGCTTCGATCACCAACATGTAAGCAGTGTTGATGCAGCGGGGCCATGTAATAGCTTATGCCTCGAGACAGCTGAAGTCCCACGAGGCTGACTATCCGACGTACGATTTGGAACTGGGGGTTGTGATATTCGCCCTCAAGATTTGGTGACATTACCTCTATGGGGTCCGTTGTACCATTTACACAGACCACAAGAGTTTAAGGTACCTCATGGATCATCCGAATATGAACATGAGGTAGCGTCGGTGGTTAGATGTGGTAAAGGATTATGAAGCCGCAAGGCGACGTAGTGGCCGACACCATGAAGCCGCAAGGCGGCAGCGACCCCTATCTGGGACATATGTCTGAGGATAACAATTATTACTCCATTACTGGAGCAGATCCGAGAGGCGTGGGTCGAGAAATTGGTGAGATTTACGTACGAGAGGTGGTGGAACGGCATGGAGTGTCTGTCTCAGTAGTGTCAGACCGAGATCTTTGTTTTACTTCCAGATTTTGGAAGCGGTTTCACGAAGAAATGGGTACTCGTCTCTATTTCAGCACCGTTTTCCACCCTCAGACGGACGAACAAAGTGAGAGGACGACTCAGACTCTCGAGGACATGCTTCAAGCATGCGTATTGGATTTCGGTGGTAGTTGGGATATGTATCTTCCATTAGCGGAATTTTCGTATAACAACAGCTAACATGGCAGTATAGAATGGCCTCCCTCCGAGACACTTTACGGCAGGAAGTATAGGACCCCAATATGTTGGGGTGAGGTCGGTCATAGGGTCATAGTGAGTACGGAGGTAGTACTCAAGACCACGGAGTGGATCCAGTAGGTACGGAGCATGCTCCAGACTACTCAGAGTTGACAGAATAGTTATGCCGACAAACGACGTTCGGATTTGGAGTTTTAGGTGGGCGACATGGTCCTCCTGAAAGTGTCACCCTGGAAGGGTGTAATCTGGTTTAGGAGGTGAGGCAAGCTGGGCCCCAGGTATAAAGGCCCTGTCAGGGTCATGGCCCACGTGGGCAAGGTGGCATACCGATTGTATCTTCCAGCAGAGCTCAACCAGATCCACAACACTTTCCATGTTTCCCAGCTACATAAGTGCCTAGTAGATGAGACAACGGTTGTACTCTTGGAGGACATTCAGGTTGATGAAAGCCTGAATTACATTAAGTAGCCGGTGGCGATCTTGGATTGCAAGACGAAGGAGCTGAGAAACAAGAGAGTCGATTTAGTGAAGGTGCAATGGAGGCATCAAAAGAGTTCAGAGTGGACTTGGGAGACTGAGGAGAAGATAAAGGACCACTACCAGGAGTTGTTTCTGGATTCGGTAGCAGCAGACTTCGAGGACGAAGTCTTATTGAAGTGGGGGTGAATTGTAACATCCATCTCTCGAGGCGTTATTTCAATTATGTAATTAATATTAGTTTTGGACTAACAGTTGGACAAGTGGACACTTGGAGTGGACCTTAGGAAGATGGGCCAAGAAGTTGGGCTGCCCATAAGTCGTACGATGGGCGTAACCTGGCGTACACGGGGCGTAATGGCTCATTGGATTCGGGGGACTCAGGCACGTACACGCAGCTTACCAGGAGGTACGCCCAACGTACGCGAGCAGATGCCAAAACCTAATTTTTATGGTTTAAGACATATAAATACCCCATTATAGCCTCCCCTTTGACCTCCTCACCAGTCCCTCACCCTTAGAAAACCCTAATTCGTCTCATACTCCATTGTTGTGTGTGTTTGACCTTTTTGAGCTCTTTTTGGTGAAGAAAATCTTGGAAGAAGTAAAGAGAAGTTGGAGGAGAAGAACTTGAGTATCTTGAGCTCAAGGATCTAGAACTAATTCATCTTTTGGCACTCAAAGGAGTTATAAAGCTTCTAACTTTCATCTTAGAAACTTAGATATAAGGTTTTGAAGTTTTGGACCTTTTTGGTCCAAAGGATGTACCGTTAACATGCAACTTCATTTTTGAGCTTAGGGTTGCCACCCTTGGAGCTCTTAGTGTTCATTTAGCAGTAAAGTTTCAATCTTTGAGGCTTTTATGGAACCATGCATGAGATCTAGCCATTTTGATGGAGTTAGTTGCTATTATTCTAGGCTTGGGCTCATTTGGTGGGTTGCAAGTCACCAAGTGGTCAACTTTATGGATTAGGACGTTGAAAAGGACTTGGATCTTTAGTTATATTCTCTGGAGTTGAGTATTAAGTGTTGATAGTCCCAAACTTTCATACTAAACAATTGTTACTCTAAAACATGCTACATGCATATTCATAAAACAATATTTTACATTGATAAAGTGATTACAAAGACTGGATACAAACCGAGTATTAAGAGTATTACAAAGTATTATATTTATTACATAACTACCCATGATATTATACTTTTATACATACATGAACACTTATTACAAAATTAATAGTATTAGCTATTCAAAATCTTGTAACAGTATATGTCTATATTGGGTCCTTATTAACTACAATAGTTAAACACTGAGAGGGATAAGCGGTGAAGCTTAGTGAGTTCAATAATAGATACAATATAACGTTATGCCATATATATACTTCAATTTGGTAGAAGCAAGGAGGAACAAGGAACAACAAAGGCATATGTGAATCATGTGACAAGCTTTCCATATCAATCAATGATTTGATTCAAAGATATACAATCAATGAGACATAACAATTTCAATACTTGATATACATCGATAATGCTTCGGCTCAAATGGCACAGAAGACACAATTTCTCATTAATCATTTTGGTAGATTTCAGACTTTCAACCCTATCTAACCTTCTGCCAATGCCATAGAATAGAAGTAATTCTCTTACGAGACATGCTCTACATGGCCAGAGGCTACATAGCAATACCACTGTGAATCTAAGTCCTTTCACTGATCACATGGTCAAATGTACAACTTTGCTATCATAAATAGCAGAAATAATAACAACAGAAAAGCACATAGCACATATAACACATAACATATAATTGTTCCTGTATATTAACTCACCGTGAATTAATTGGGGGTTAAAATAGTAATTTGTGCAACACTTCCTTATAATAAATAGCTTTTTTCGTTGAAAACTAGGAGCTTTATTGAAAACCAGGCCCTACGAGGGTTGAGCTTCAAACCGAAAAGATAAATTTCTCAGGCTCTTTGGAGACTTCGGGATGTGTTTCGTGAGTTGGGAATGATCCCAAGGTTTCGGGGGATGCTAAGTAGCTTAAAAGAGGGTTTAGGAGTGAAAAATATAAGAATTTCTAACCAAAACGGGGCAATTTCGCACCTCCCTTTATAGAGGGGAGGCTTCGGATCGAGGGGTAGGATAAGCGAACATGTGGCTCGCATGCGGGGGGGGGGGGGGGGGGGAGGTGACGATGCGAGGGCAAGACACGGGGAAGGCACGCGTCGGCTTCTAGTTGGCCGAGCCTTCGGTGCGAGAGGGTTGCGACATGATTCGGACACGCGACAGCAGCGAAGCGAGGCGACGTGGCCAGTTCTTGTTCATGCGAAATTTCTCGGTTCTTGGGATTTTCTCGGATTTTGTGCCCCGAACTTCAAAAATCCATAACTTTCGCATACGAGCTCTGTTTTTGACGTTGTTTACATGCACATGTAGGCAGGAATATACTCTACAACTTTCGTTTAGAGTCGGTTGGCTAATTTTGAATTTATTTTTAATATTATTATTTTTAACAGACCGGGACATAAAAATCCGTTAAAAATTCATAACTTCTTCATCCGATGTCCGTTTTCGTCAGTCATTTTACTGGTGTACTACTTTTGACAAGACCTTCGATTCTTATTTAGGTTTCTTCGGCTAAAAATCACTCGATCTTTATCTCGAGTTTTTAGCCGTCTAGTATTATTTCGAAACTTAGTAAAATCATAACTTTCTCATACAAAGTCAGATTTGGACGTTCTTTTTATGAAAATTATCGGTTTAAAAAATACTACGACTTCCATTTAGATCATATAGGCTAAAAATTATTTTATCGAAAACTCACTTTTTACATCATTCGGCGCCATGCCGGTTTTGTCGCGGATCTTCGATTGGTCATAACTTCTTCTTTATAACTCAGATTTCGATGAGGTTTTCGCCTAAATGTTTCTAACGAAATTATCTAAAACTTTAAATAATAAAACTTTACTTATTTCAAAATTTATATTTTCGTTAAATTTCAATATTTGCCTTTTGTTTGGAATTTCATAAGACTTCCAAAACATTTTGAATGATTTTAAACATAGTTTTACTTCATTTCTAGTAAAAAGTATCTGTTGGAACTCAAAACTCAATGTCATATAATATTTCATAATATTATTCATTACAAAACACGATGACAAAACGTGTATGTTACAAGTGTTAAATGGAAAATTAGCTTAACAGGGTTGTACGTTGGGCGTACCAGCCAGTACACGCTGTGTACTAGCCATACAGCAGGTACGCACTGCGTACATAGATTTATGCCCCGCGTACTCGACAATATTGGCTTGCTACATTTTTGGGCCTCAATTTTTGACAACTTTTGGACTTATCAGCTATAGGGCCTTAGTGGGCCATCAAAAACTATGTTTGGTCTTAGGGAAGGCCCGTTTAAGAAATTGGACCCAATTTAGAAAACTAGGCAATTAGTGGGCCTTTAATCGACTACTAATGAACTTAGAAAGATTCTCAGTTGACCTTGTCCTTGAGGTCAAAGTTTGGAAAACGGAACTGAATTTCATGTTTTCACTCCCATGCGACTTCTAAGAGAGGCTTGTTACCCATTTATTGAGGAGCTGGTGATCATGTTGAGTTTGTTCTTTGTTTAAACGGACTCGGTATTTACAGTCATCATCTTCTATGATTAGAAAATTGGTTGTCTTTATTCTACTTGAGTTGGAACGTAATATTTGAATGTGAAAACAGGGTAGATTGGTGCTTGAGGAGGTAACTCAAAACGGTATGCAACTTGACCAAATTTCTCCAAGATTTTATATGGCTCTAAAAACATTTTGCAAGCTTATAGTTAGCACGGATTTCCATCGAAAATTTCCAGTAGTTTCGTAACTTTAAATAAACCAAATCGCCCATATTGAAGTTCTTATCTAGATGGTGTTCGTTGGCTTTGGTGTTCATTTTTTGTTGGAACTAGATCAAGCCTCTTTGGTCAGCTCGATCATCGTTGATGTGTAATGAAGGTTGATGTGTGTGAAACCAACTAGTTTTAATCCTACTAACTTAGACACAAAATAAACACACGAAAGGCAGTGTACCTATCGATTAGTAATATAGTTCAAGCAAGTAGGGTATCGAACACAGGGAACGGTAAACAATTAAAATAAATGCTAATATTATCTAAATAAAACAAGTAATAAAAAGGGGGTTTCTCTAGTTTTGCAAGACTAGAAACTTACCAACTAATACTTAGACTACTTAACTAAAAACTAGATAAGCAAAGATTCAACTAAATTCAATAACGAAGGGAACTTCTGTTTAGTTCAACTCAATTGATCCTATGGTTGATATTATGGTAATAGTACAATGGATTAATTCTTCTATTGGCTACCGATTCAAGTGATTAGATTCACGTTCGCTGCACTAATCCTTAGAGAACAAACTAACTCAAACAGTGGCCAATTGTCTAATTTAATTCAATTCACTAGGTTATTTATTCGGGTTAATTTAAACTTGTAATGGTTAACTAATTTGGTCCTTTAGTTAACCTGTTTTTGATGGTCATCACACAAGCTCACACATGATTTTACCTATTTTTCTATTAATTCTAGTTTCACAGTTGTTAATCCTAGTCATATAACAAAGTGGTCACATAAATTATATGAGATAGCAATTAAGAGATGTTCATACAGCTTAATTAACTTCCTAATAATAGAAAAATAGTTTTCAATCACACATAAGGTTCTTTAACAAGCTAGAATCAACAAAATCACCAATATTAAATTAATCCTACCATAAAATCAAACCATAATCACAAAATCATCTATCCTAAATAGAAGTTATGAGTTTTTAACTCATATCTATAGCAAATAACAAACTAAAAACATAATCTAATGATTGAAACATGGTTTATGCAAAAGATTAATATAAAAGTACTGTGTTATTTCCTTTGATCTTCTTCCAAGTTGATATCTAGGTTGAAATCTCGAAACCACAGCTTCTAAGAACCCTTCTGGCCTCCAAAAATCGTCCTAAACTTCCCCCATTCGTTAGGGTTTGAATGAGAAGCGTTTCTATATATATTATCAAAACCGGGGCTACTCAGCGAGTCCAATGACCTACTCGCCGAGTCCATCACTTAAAATCGCGAAACTTCTGACCAACTCATCGAGTTGATTGCCTACTCGCCGAGTCCGTTTGGAATCAACATTTTCTCAAAACACGAAAGTCGTCCGAAATTGTGTCTAGTTTTCAGAACATTTTGAATCTCGTCAATCAGAGTTACGGTTCATGAGATATGCCCAAAACACTGACGAGGGGTCAAGCTGTCCAGCAACATCCTTCTTTCTTCAAAATCCAAGATCCAAGCTTCCAATCGGTAGTTCCGCTTCCTTTTCCATCCGAGCATGTAATTGTTGCTGAAAAATGAAATTATAAACTAATCAAGCACCTTTTATTCATTAAATGAAACAAAAACAACATAAAGTATTAAGATAATGCATGAATTTTATAACTAAATATGCCCATATCAAAATACCCCACACTTGACTTTTGCTTGCCCCCAAGCAAAACTGAGTTTTAGTACACTAATATTACACATGACAATCCCAGTCGAACCCAGCCATTATGCCAAGACCGCAAAGCATTCATTTGTGTCTAAAGTTTTTCCTAAGGACCCCCCTAAATTCTAAATACTCACAATCCTCATAAACACTTGCCCACTTCTTTTGAATAACGCTCATTTTATGCATCCCTCCGAATCCATCCCCAGAAAACTTTCTTAACCTCAAGGTATTTTTGGTCAAGCAACCCAAGCATACATAATCTAGAAAATTACAACTTTTCGATACCACTATGGAGCTCTTTGGAATTCTTCACTTTCTTGATAATTTGATCTTTGATTTCTTTGAATTCACCACCTTGTTGTTTGATTTTTGGTATCTTCAACTTTTTAAATCTTCAGAATTTTGATCTTTTGATCTTCACTTTGATTGTTCCAAAATTCTTACAACTTTTCTTGTAATTCTCTCTTTCTTTCTTTTAACATGTAACTCACTTTTTTTTTTCACTCAAAACCCTACACGCTTAAGCAGGGGCGCTCAACTTCAACCTTTATTGGTTAAAGATAATATTTTCCTGGATACATTTCTGGTACACGATGCTAAACATGTTGCATCCTTCGGGCTAAGTGAGGTCGTGTTTTCGTCCCATGATTTCACTAGAATAGGGAAGCCACAAATGTACTAGAACGTATATAGGCTCAACTAAACATTTAGGTTTTCATGCAATCATCAAATATAATACTAGCATGATCCCTATTTGCTTTACCAAAATTTTCTAAATTAATCCTAGCAAATTTTATGCAAAATTTTAAAATTTAACTAGTGTAACCAACCAACCCCCGACCCCACACTTAATTTATGCAATGTCCCCATTGCATATCATGCATGATAAAGAACAATAAAAATAAGGAGAGAATTGAAACAAACTCCCCTGGGATAGTAGTGGCGAGGTTGATATCTCTTCTCTTCACCTCCACGTTCAATTGACTTTATTCATGGGAACATCTCATCCATGTCTTGGGTGTCAAAATCTCGTGTGGTACAGTCTTTATAAAAGCTACAAATATAAGGGAAAAAACTCTTGGAAATGCTCGGAAAATGATCTTCAAAGAATAGAACCAATGCCAATATCAAATGTCATCAAACCTTCAGCTCAAAAGTAAGAAGAACGAGCGACTCGTCGAGTAAGTATGTAGACTCTCCGAGTTGAAGTGTAAATGGTAGAAGAATTGTGAATTTTCACATGGACTCGGCGAGTCAATAAGATGCACTCGGCGAGTAGACCGCTGTGTGACAAAAAGTTTATTCTGCCCAAGTCCGTTTCTACTGTATGGGGGTTATATAAACTAATAATTTCCCTCATTTTTCTTTAGGGAATAAACACTCTATAACCCTTTTATCAATTGGGCTCATAGCTTGACTCAAAACTTTGTATCCTCTCTCGCCTCGACTCAATTTCTCGCTTCGTCAGCCTTGACTCTAGACTCTCACATGCAATCCAAAGCTTCAAACTGAAAAGATCGAAACAAAACACAAGTAATAGAAAAAGGAAAACAAACATCAAAATTAAATTCCTAAATTACCCTAATAAACTAGAAGTTTAAAAAGAAAAAGAAAAGCAAACTCTAATGATGGGTTGCCTCCCGCAAGCGCTTCTTTTTGTGCAAGTCTTGAGCTGGACTCCCAACTTAATAAACTTTCAATAAACTCAATGCCAATCCATCCATTGCATTAAATATTTTCTTTGGACCAATTTGTAAAATTTCGCTCTTTGCTTCAAAAATTGGCCAAACGAGCTTGAATACATAAAACCCAAGAATTCTGACAAGGGTTGGGACCGGTCGGATACTAATCAAATATGGATCGCGCTTCAGAACTTTCTCCAAAGTTGGAATCGTCACCCCGTGCTTCGAAACACAAACCGGAAGAACAGGGGACCATGTCGTGGTAATGGTCAAACCACAACTTGGTTCCTGCAATTCAGCTTGTTCTTGTTCTTCGTCTGACCTCTCTGCTAGCAACCTTTCCAGCTCCTCCAAATCTTTTTCTGGATTAAATTCTTCATCTTGTAACTTTATCTCTTGTGAATCAAATTGTTCTTGATCGTTAAACAAGATGTTATCTAACCATCTATCAAATTTCTTCAAATCTTCATCCGATCCACACTCCTCATCTTCTTGCTCAATTTCCTATACTACTTCCTTAAGAAAAGCATCAAAAGCATCGAGATTTGGAAAATACATAATAAATAAAAATAAAAATAAAAATAAAAATGAGACTAAATATAAAAAATTAATCAACAAATAAAATAAATGATAAGAATTAGCAAATAAAATTAACTATTTAGAACCGTTCCCTGGCAACGGCGCCAAAAACTTGATGTGTGTGAAACCAACTAGTTTTAATCCTACTAACTTAGACACAAAATAAACACACGAAAGGCAGTGTACCTATCGATTAGTAATATAGTTCAAGCAAGTAGGGTATCGAACACAGGGAACGGTAAAGAATTAAAATAAATGCTAATATTATCTAAATAAAACAAGTAATAAAAAGGGGTTTCTCTAGTTTTGCAAGACTAGAAACTTACCAACTAATACTTAGACTACTTAACTAAAAACTAGATAAGCAAAGATTCAACTAAATTCAATAACGAAGGGAAATTCTGTTTAGTTCAACTCAATTGATCCTATGGTTGATATTATGGTAATAGTGCAATGGATTAATTCTTTTATTGGCTACCGATTCAAGTGATTAGATTCACGTTCGCTGCACTAATCCTTAGAGAACAAACTAACTCAAACAGTGGCCAGTTGTCTAATTTAATTCAATTCACTAGGTTATTTATTTGGGTTAATTTAGACTTGTAATGGTTAACTAATTTGGTCCTTTAGTTAACCTCTTGTTGATGGTCATCACACAATCTCACACATGATTTTACCTATTTTTCTATTAATTCTAGTTTCACAGTCGTTAATCTTAGTCATATAACAAAGTGGTCACATAAATTATATGAGGTAGCAATTAAGAGATGTTCATACAGCTTAATTAACTTCCTAATAACAGAAAAATCGTTTTCAATCACACATAAGGATCTTTAACAAGCTAGAATCAAGAAAATCACCAATATTAAATTAATCCTACCATAAAATCAAACCATAATCACAAAATCATATATCCTAAACAGAAGTTATGAGTTTTTAGCTCATGGAAGGTGGTTTGGAATATCAGACTTGTTAAGATTTCAAGGGTATTCTTCAGGATTTTAGAAGTTGGGCGGTCATTGAGTTTGGCTAGTAATGTAAAGCTAGTATTGACTAGCATAGTTCATGGGTGGTTCATGCTATATGAGGTTGATGGGTCGGGAATCCATCGAAATTAAGAGGTGAAAGAGCTTCTTCAAATCCAAGTGGGGAAGAGTCGATCAATATTTCTGGGAGTTAACAAGGGTGTGAACCTAAGGCAAGTTTCACCTTCTGGCCAGAAGGAGAGACGACCCAAGTGGCTGTTGAGATTGAGGTTGTGTAAGTGGGAGTTTAGGAAACTTCCCACCGATGGTCGGCGTCTCCTTTATTATTCATAGAAGGCTTGTGGTTGAGTCCAGGTCGAGGGCTTTGGAATTCGAGGGATGAACCGAAAACATTATTGGATGAAGTTGGATGCAGGTTTCGGCTCATAATGCGTGGGGTTATGAGGGTTTTGTGTGGCAAGGCCATGGGTAGTAACCATGGTTTGTAAGAAGTGATGTAAGACTATGATGGTCTTGTAGCATTCACCAGTTTGAGGTAGACTATTATTGCAGGTGGTCATGAGCGTAAAGGGGAAATCAGTTCGTGCCTTTGGCACGCCGATCAGGGTTATCGAGGAGTATTTCTCTGTGTTAGATTGAGGACCATTAGAGGTCCGAGGCAGAGTCAGGCATGTGTAGCTCTAGTTGGGTAGGACCTGTGGGGGAGGCCCTTATGATTATGGCAATGTAGGTGGGACCTGTTTGGTTTTATGTACTCTAACATTCCGATGGTGCGCATACAACCCTAATGCTTTGGATCTAAGTTTTCTCTAATAATACATGCAATAATGGTTTCCAAAGCATGAAGCCTAAACCAGCATACATAATTTGATATATGAATCATAAAACTATTTAGAAGATTACCTTTTGATGTAGCTAGTAGAACTTTGGCGTTTAGGAGTTTAGCACCTCAAGTGTGATTCCTCAAATGTCTTACAACAAACCAAGAATAAAAGGAGGAACCTGATATAGAAGTTAAGGAGTACAAAATCGACATTGCTTATACTTTAGTGTGCATTGGGTGATTTTAGGGAGTTAGGGCTTACGTTTATAGTCTAGGATTTCATCCATGGAAACCCTAATTCACCATGACTCTTCACATTAAATAGGCCTTTTGGGGTAAACCTTTAGGGACTCTCATATAGGTTTAGTCCAACCCCAACCAACATGGATCATGAATCCAACTATAAGTATTACTGATTTACCTAATCAGTCCCTATAACTTTAATCAACCTCTTTTGATCATCAAATTAATTCTTAATCAATACTAATAAATAATGTGATTTCTCAATTAATATATTATACTTATAATATATTAATGAATAATAATAGCCTCTTTTCAAATATCCATTCCATCAAATTGTTTCAAAGAGTTGCTACCCAAATGGACCATGCTATTTTCTAATCAAGTACATACCAATTATAGCTTTGGACTTAGACACCTAATCTGAAAGTTTCCTACTTGGATAAGTCTAATAACTATAACTGCAAATGCAACTTCAAAATCCGATTAGCAATCATAGCTCTCTAAAGCTGTTGTCGAATCTTGATGCGTACATTAGATAAAGGATCATATAATCCTCTGTTCTTCAAGATATCATGTGGACAAATACATGCAACAAAGTCATACTTTATTGTCCAGTAGCTTGTTTCCCGATTAGATAAGGGTTCATATAATCCTGTGTTCTTCGAGGGACCCAAGATATCTCTTTTAATCCTCTTAGGATAAAAGGAATAGATAAACTCTGACTTATATGCTTGTACTAACTACTCGTTAAATCATACACAACAGCACGTTTTATAACATCAAGTTATTGATGCATTTTCGCACTATGAATGTACAACCAACTCATATATCTTGGTTTGAAGATTATATGATATTATCATCTCACAATCACTCGTGATAAATTCCATGAAGTGATTCATGTGAGTGTGGGTTTAATCCACTACTCAGATCTTATTTCAAGAGTACTCATGAATGTTTGTAACAACCTTTTCTATCTCTAACACCTTAGACAATCATACAAAAACCCATTCATGACAGTCTACTTTCATAAAATACTTCCAAAGTATGATCGACTGTGGATAGTTTGAATAATCTTGTTATTCTGGAAGTCAAAACATGCAAAATGAAACAATAATAAACCATTGAGACAAGATAGTAACTTTACTTATAAATAGAAACTTCTTTTTTTCAATCATCAAGTGTCAATTACAATTTAGCTATTACAAGTTTCTAAATATCTATCTAATCATTAAAATTAATATCGTCCTTTAGCCTAATACTTATTGCATGCTGCAAGTGCTTATCCCTGCTTAGTCCCTTTGTAAGGGGATCCGTTGGTTTCTCCTTTGACGATATTCTCTTTACTATGAGGAGTCCTTCTTCTTCCACTTGATGTCGTATAAAGTGATATTTTCTGCCGATGTGCCTGGATATGCCCTGGTTCCTCAGTTCCTTGGCTAAGGCAAATGCACTCTCATTGTCACGAAAAAATTCCATAGGCTCCTTTACATATGGTACAACTCCAAGGCCTCCAATGAAGTTCTTCAACAATATTGCCTTCTTTTCCACTTTGCTTGTTGCTATGTACTTTGATTCGCATGTTGAATCAGCCACATTTTCCTGTTTGGAACTTTTCCATGTTACTGCTCCTCCATTTAAGGTAACTACCCAGCCCGAATGAGAGCGGAAATTATCTCTGTTGGTCTGAAAGTTGGTGTCACTATACCCTGTCACTCTAAAGTTATCACTCCCACCGAGGGTAGGGACCCAGTCCTTAGTCCTCCGCAGGTACTTGAGATTGTTCTTTACCGCAGTCCAATGAGCTCTACCAAGGTTCCCTTGATATCTACTGACCATGCTCAAAGAAAAGGCCACATTAGGGCGAGTACATGTCATAGCATACATGATCGACCCAACTGCCGAAGCATATGGTACGTGACTCATGTCTACTATCTTTTCATTTGTGCTTGGGCTGTGAGGCTTTCTTAGTTTGGTATTGATCTGGATAGGTAATTCATCTTTCTTTAAATTCAACATGCTGAATCGTTTCAACACCTTGTCCAAGTAGGTACTTTGACTAACTCCTATTAGTATTTTAATCACGTTTCTCAATATCCTTATCCCTAGAATGTAAGCAGCTTCTCCAAGGTCCTTCATAGCGAAACACTTCCAAAGCTAGGACTTAACCTCCTACAAGGTTGGGATGTCGTTTCCTATGAGCAGTATGTCATCCACATACAACACCAGAAAGCTAACAATACTCCCACTAGCTTTGACATATACACATGACTCATCCTCGCTTCTCGAAAATCCGAACTCTTTGACTTTTTCATTGAAACAAAGATTCCATCTGCGAGATGCTTGTTTCAATCAATAAATGGATTTCTCAAGCATACACACTCTATTAGGGTACTTTTCATTGACAAAACCCTCTATCTAACTCATGTAAACATCTTCAACCAACTTTCAATTTAGAAAAGAGATTTTGACATCTATTCGCTTGGTGAGAAGGTCTCATCATAGTCAACTCCATGAGTTTGAGTAAAGCCCTTCACAACCAATCACACATTATACATGTGTACTTTCCTATTCGTGTTGGTCTTTTTCTTGAAGATCCATTTGCACCCGACTGTCTTACCACCCGGTACATTGTCAACCAAGTTCCAAACTTGATTGTCATACATGGACTGTATCTCGATGTCCATCGTCTCTTTCCATTTTGCAGACTCGGGGCCTGCCATGGCTTCCTTGATGTTGTTAGGTTCATCTAAATTTACTAGTTTACTATCACTAATAAATGTATCACCTTCAGTAGTAACATAGAAACCATAAAACCCAGGTGCCATTGTAACTCTACTGGAACGTCTCAGAGTTAAGGACTCATCAATTGGTTCAACAGGAGTTTCCTCCTTGGGTTGAGCGCTAGTGTTTGAGGTTCCTTCATCACTTAACTCTTGAATGTCTTCAAGGTCAATTTTCCAGCCACTTTCCTCATGGCATATAAGTTCCCTTTCATGGAAAACCCCTCTCCTCGCAACGAAGACAACATTGTCACTCAGTCTATAAAGAGATATCCGATGGACTTCTGTGGGTAGCCGATGAAAATATATCGCTTACTATAAGGTTTGAGCTTGTCGTGAGTCTCTCATCTTATGAAAGTCTCGCAACCCCAAACCTTGATATGTGCTAATGAAGGAACCTTCCCAGTCCACATCTCGTGAGGTGTTTTGGTAACCTTCTTAGTAGGGACTAGATTAAGGATATGTGTGGCAGTGTCTAAGGCATACCCCTAGAATGAGATAGGTAACCAAGTTCGACTCATCATCGAACGAACCATTTCCAACAAGGTTCGGTTACGCCTCTCAGCCACACCATTAAACTGTGGTGTCCTAGGTGGCTTCAATTGTGAAACAATTCCACATTCCTTAAGATAGTCATGGAACTCCATACTAAGATACTCACCACCTCGATCAGATTGGACCATCTTTATCTTCCTACCCAATTGATTCTCCACTTTTTGCTTAAACTCTCTGAACTTTGCAAAGGTTTCTGACTTATGCTTGATTAAGTAGACATACCCATATCTACTGTAATCATCAGTAAAAGTCACATAGAAGTGGTTAGCATCCCTTGTGGTGGTTCTGAAAGGTCCACACACATCGTTGTGTAAGAGATCGAACAGACCCTCACCCCTTGCACAAGAACCAGTGAAGGGTGATTTGGTCATCTTTCCAAGCAAACAAGATTCACATGTGTCATCCAACTTTAATTCAAATGACTCCAACACTCCATCCTTTTGGAGTTGGGCTATGTGCTTCTTGTTGACATGTCCAAGACGACAATGCCATAAGGATGCTTTGTCCAAACCATTGGATGAACGATATGGAACACATTATTTCCTAAGTTGTCTATAACCATCACAGTTTCATATATATCATTACAAGGTAATGCTTCAAAATAAAAAATTCCATTATAATAAGCATTTATTGAACCAGTTTTATTATTAAACGAAAACATAAAACCTTGTTTATACAAACCATGAAAAGAAATAATATTTCTCGCCATATCAGACGAGTAGCAACAATTATTCAAATCTAAATTTATCCCACTACTAAGAAATAAAGAATAAACTCCAATCTTGGTGACATGATACTTTTTTCCTATTCCCCATGATCTAGTTCATCTTCCCGTGCTCCACATCCCTACTTCCTTTTAGACCCTGCAGATTAGAACAAATATGAAAACCACATCATGTATCAAGGACCCAAGAATTAGCATGTGATGAGTTATTAGATAGAATAGTGTAAATACCTGAAAAGGTAGGCTTGATCTTCCCATCCTTTATGTTCTGCAAGTATTTGGGGGTGACTTCGTTTTTGGGGCCCTTTTTCATGACAATGGAAGCATTCTGCTTCCTTTGGATTAGAGGAGAGTTTAGCAGAACCAACTTTGGTCCCACTAGAAGAGGATCCATCATGGGCCTTTCCCTTGTGGCTCTTAGAAGGAGCCTTCCTCTTTTTTCCCTTCTCGTGTCTAATTTCCAAGATAGGGGCAGCAGCAGTAGGAGTAGGTACAACATATTTGCCTTTCAAACTGCTTTCTGGAGTTCTCAAAAGACCTTGAATCCTGCTTAGAGTGACCTCCTCCTTGTTCATATGATAAGTTATACGGAAATGATGATAACAAGGAGGCAAAGAGTGTAAGATAATGCCAATGGCCAACTTTTCATCGAAATTGACATTCAATTTCGGCAAGCGGTTCACAAACCTTTGCATTTCTACAAGTGGGCCGTGATAGACTCTCCATCCTTCATTTTGGTAGTAATCATGGAGGCAATGATTTCATACCTTTCCTGCCGAGCACTTTGATGGTACCTTTCCATCAAATCTTGGTGCATTTCATAAACCCAAAAGTCCTCTTAAGACTTTTGAAGCTCAACGGTCATGGTAGAAATCATTGTACACGACACCTTTGTTGTGTCCCTCTTATGAGTCTTATACTCAACAATCTGTTCGGGAGTAGCAGTGTTTTCATCAATCTCCTTTAGATCTTTGTCAAGAACTTATTCTTTTTCCTCATACCGAATGGCCATGCGGAGGCCTCGAATCCAATCATTGAAGTTCGATCCATCAAAGATGACCCTCCCACATAAGTTCATGAGGGAGAAGGAGCCAGAAGGGATTGGGTTGGAAGCATTGTTTGAAGTAGACATCTGAAAAGAAAGATAAAGTTTAGATTAGATGAGGATCCTTAATATTACACCCAAAATGAAATATTAAGGCTAGGACCTAGCACAACATTCTACAATCCGGAAGAGGGATGTCGTAATCTAATTGTAAAATATTTGAAGGTAGGTAAATGATGATTTACCAATTTCAAACATGAAAAAAATGAATATTTAGGTTTTAAATTAATTGAAATTCCTAGATTCTTTTGAGATTCATTGAACTTTTCAATGATATGTTTAAATCTCAATGATGCCCTTCAATTTGTGACTAGGATACTGAGGATCAGAAACAATGTGTGAATAACCATGCAAATATGCTTGGTACTCTTGATGTTACATATCACTTGATTAATGTGCCGGTTAACCACATACGCTCCATTGATCCATGATTAACATCAAGCTACCCTTTTCCATCCTTTCTAGTCCCAAATTAGTGTGTCGGTTATCCACACACGCTCCACTAACGACTTAGCATGGTGCAAAGTGCAATTTCCATGGGATAGCACCATTTCCACATTTTTCCTAAAGTAACTAAGATTAGGAACTTAAAAGTTTAGTTACTTTATTACATAATTATACTTATTAAGGAGGATTAATGTCCTATCCTACCCGTTCGGCTAACGACCCTCCACCAGTCAAGGAAGCAGTGGGTGAGAGTGGACACCCATTAATCCACCATTTTATAGGCAGTAACCTTATACCTCCCTTATAGACCAGCTTCGTGAATGAGGCCTACTAATGGTAAGAGTGACTTGTCTTATACATATATATATATATATATATATATATATATATATATATATATATATATATATATATATATATAAGTATTAAACTTTAGAATTCATGTTACATAAATGTGACTCTCCAAGTTCCATAACTTGATGACAAGTTATGAAACTCTTGAAGACTTTTGGAATTCTAAAACTTAAAGATTTAATGATTCATGAATGAGACTTTCATATTTCATAACTTGAGGACAAGTTATGAAATTCTTCAAGAAACATTTAGATCACCTTTAAACTAATCCAATTATCATATAATTCATCATTTACCAATTGACCTACTTTAGTTTATTTAGCATGACAATTTCCAATTCTACAAATAATTAGTTTTTCACAAAATCATGTAATTATTATCTTAAAATTGTCAGTCATCATGTTATTGGATGGGATAACCATTACCATATTAGTAAAATCAAATTTTATGAAACAAAATAGTTTGTGGTAATCGTCCTAATCCAAAACAGGCCAAAAATTCAAAAATCCTGCAAACAGATGACCCAACTCGTTGAGCCAGGCATGGACTCATCGAGTTCATGGAAAAATTCATCCAACTCGTCTAGTCCCTTTTAGGACTCATCGAGTTCATCAGGCAGTGGCCAGAAATGTCATATTTTCTACTTTGAAAATCAAACAGTTGCATTAATATAATAGAAAACACCCTAGGCTCTGATATCACTGTTGGGATTTATGTACTCTAACATTCCTATGGTGCACATATAACCCTAATGCCTTGGATCTAAGTTTTGTGTAATTATACATGCAATATTGGTTTCCAAATCATGAAGCCTAAACTAACATACAAAATTTGATATATAAATCATAAAACTAGCTAGAAGATTACCTTTTAATGTAGCTAGTAGAACTTTAGCCTTTAGGAGCGTAGCACCTCAAGTGTGATGCCAAAAATGTCTTACAACAAACCAAGGACAAAAGGAGAAACTTGATATAGAGGTTAAGGAGTACAAAATTAGCTTAGCTTCTACTTTAGTGTGCATTGGGCGATTTTAGGGAGTTAGGGGTTACTTTTATAGTCTATGATTTCATCCATGCAAACCCTAATTCACCATGAATCTTCACATTACATAGGCCTTTTGGGATAAACCTCTATGGACTCTCATATAGGTTTAGTCCAACCCTAGTCAACATGGATCATGAGTCCAACTATAAGTATTACTGATTTACCTAATCAATCCCCGTAACTTTAATCAACCTCTTTTGAACACTAAATTAATTTCAAATTAATTCTTGACCAATACTAATTAAATAATGTGATTTCTCAATTAATATATTATGCTTATAATATATTAATAAATCACAATAACCTCTTTTCAAATATCCATCCTATCAAATTATTCCAGAGAGTTGCAACCAAAATGGACCATGCTATTTTTCGAGTCAAGTACATACCTATTATAGTTATAGGCTTAGATGCCTAATCCAATAGGACTTGGTAGAGTCTGTTTGGTCAAGGTTTTAGATATAGAGTTGCAAGATTTAGTAGGTGGTCAGTGTGTGACACAGAGGGATTATAAGTTGGGTAACCTTGTTATTTGGACTCTTGGGAACCTGGGTTGGGCACGGTGCAAGACTATTAGTCTCAACAATGGTTTGGGGACCTTTATATCTCAGTCTAATGAGGGGTTGCCATGAATCAGAAAGTTTTGGGTTAAACAAAAGTGCAAATCTATGGATCTCTGGTTATGAGTTAAGTATTGGGTTGGTGTTTGGGTGAGATCTCGAGTTGGGAATCGTGATTGTTTATGTGTAGGATTTTCTTTTCATTGGGATAAGAATTTGGGGTATCTATATGCCGAGGGCATCAATCAAAGGTGGCAAGGGTAAGGAATGGATTTAGTTTTGATGATAGATCAAGTCATTGTGATTGTGTCTTGGATTGGTTCTACTCATGAAGGGCATCAAGATAAGTCAAGGCGGTGTTATTGATTTGGAAACCATGGGTGGAGTCACTCGTTCGGAGAATATATTAGGTCACTTGCAGTTTGGGTTAAATAATCTTAGAGTAAAGGATATGACCCTGTTACGTGTGACAACCCGAAATTTCAATCTTGTACAAACCATTCACTTCAATCAAAGTCAAACTCATTTCTGTTATCTTTTAGCATTGTTTAGGGTTTGTTTGGGTGTTCTAAGCCTAGTACAATAAAGGTCTGAGTTTGGGGATGAGCTACCTTAAGTCATAGCATGCATTTCGGCCAAACACTCCTTCAAGAGGAGTGTATGGGCGTACCCCCCTTCTGGCCGTACACTCCCCCTATATAAGTGAGACATAGCCATTTTCAAACACTTTTCACACATTCAAGGCAAGACTTCATATTCTCTCTCAACTATCATCAAGTTCTTCACTTGGATATTCAAATAAGTAAATGTTTCATCCTTTGATTAGTTGATACATGGCTATATCTACTATCACCCTTTGATTTCATCCATGAAATTCATCTTTTAGGTTAGATCTTCAAGAACAACAAGAAGACACACTTGTTTTTGGACCTTAAAACACCCCCTTCAAGCTTCTAAAATGTGATTATTCCTTCCATAGCTTTTTATCTACTAGAAACTCTTGATGTCATCATAAAAATCGACATCTTTGCAAGAACATCAAGGGTGTACGGCCGTACACACCTCATGTGGCGGTACACACCCTTGTTAAGGCTTAAAGTGGCCATAAACTTCCCTTAAGGCTAAGCATGGGTCGAAACACACTTCCTAGATGCTTATTAGGAATTTAAAACACTCTTTGGCATGTTTCATCATTAGTGTATGGCCGTACACATTCATGGGTAGTACACACTGGCCGTACACACATGAAACATACACATTTTGGCCGTACACACCATTGTGTGGCCGTACTCCCTTTTTATGCAATCATATGTGATTGTAACACTTAAATATAAGTGTTTCCTAGTCCCTAAGGTGGTTCCCTATCATGATTAGGTACTATATACACTAATTATATCCATATATGTGTCATTATATGCTAAATAGGATCCGTGTGTGCTCGAGTCTTCACTTGATACTTAGCATCCTACAACCGATCTTACATTCGTATTACTCACTACAGGTGAGTTCATACCCCTTAATATATTGTTTAAATGATTTTAAATGCTTTTATGGGGGATAATACTGATGGGTTTTAGCCATAAGAACTTTCCTATGTGCGCATGCAAAACCCTAATGCTCGGATCTAGGATTTCTAATAAACATGCTTTGAATCCAAGTCTTCTAATGACTAATTAGGTTAAATAACAACATTGAAACAGATCTAGAATCATACCTTTGAATTCCTTGTTGATCTTGAGGTCTTGGAGCTTCTAGAGTCACAAATGTCACTCCTCTAATGGCTTACAAACACCAATAGCAATAAGAATGATTTAGGAGAGAGGAGAGGGAAGGAATTTCGACCAGAGGTTCCTTGCTTTAGGAGATGTGTCGAATTCCATCAGCCATAGGGTCTATTTATACTTGTAGACTCCTTAAGGGTTACAATCTAAACCCTAATTGGATAATCTTCTCTTAAGGCTATCCAAATCCATTCCTAGATAACTCTAATGGACGATTTTAGCTATCCTATAGCCTCTAGAATCCGTCCATAGCATATCCAAATGGATTTACAGTCTAAAGCTTAACTATCAAACAATTGACAGTTTATACCCCTTTATTTAATTAATCTCTTTAAGTCACCAAATTAATTCTAATTAATTCTTTGACTTATATTAATCAAATAACAATATATTATTCATTATATTATTCCCATAATATATTAATAATATTTACTCTCTCTTATTAAATCATCCTATCAAGTTGCTATGGTGAAGGCAACCCAAAAGGACCATGCACAACCGGATCAAATACTTGCTTAATATAGTTACAGCCTTAGACACTATTCCAACAGTCTCCCACTTGGATAAGTCGAGTAACTATACAAGTACAATTCGGTTTGCAATCGTAGCTCTCAAAGACGCTTTCAACTCTGATCTAATCAATCTTGTCCTTTAGATAAGGGAACGTACAGTCCTCTGTTAGATATCATGCTGACAATCCTATGGAATGGTTAGTCAAGCATTTAGGTTTCTCGATCTCTGATTTATTTGACATAGAACTTAATCAAACACATCAATTCAGTTCTGACCGGGCCCGGCACATAAGTCAAATCCAATCATCGAGCGGCCGAGATATCGCTTTTACCTTCTTAGATAAAAGTTACAGATAAACTTCGACTTATATGCATTTACTTATTCATTAACCAACTATACACAACAATGCGTTTTATAACACCGAGTTACTGATGCGTTTTCGCATTATCAATGTACAACCAATTAACAAATAATAAACCATATATCTAGGTTTTAAGACTATATGATATTATCGTCTTGCGATCACCTTTTATATCTTATTCCATAAGGTGATTCCAGCAAGCGCGGGTTTATTCCAATGCTCAAAACTAGTTCATAAGCACTCATGAACGTTGCAGCAATCTTTTGCTATGTCTAACACCATTTAGACATTATACACACCAATTCATGACAATCTTCATTCATATCTACTCCCAACATATGAACGATTGTGGACCATTTGAACAATTCGATTATTCCTAATAATTTCAATTATTCTGGAAGTCAAAACATGCAAAGTGAAACAATAGCTAAACAATTAACATAAGATAGTAACTTTACTCATAAATAAAACTCCTTTATTTATTCATCAAATGTAAATTACATTTATCTATTAAACGTTTCTAACACTATCTAATCTATGCTAATATCATCCTTCAGCCCAATACTCCTAGCATGCTGTAAGTGCTTAACCCTACTCAGTCCCTTCGTAAGCGGATCTGCTGGGTTATCTTCTGATGATATCCTCTTCACTACGAGTTGTCCTTCTTCTACACGATGTCTAATGAAGTGATATTTTCTGTCGATATGTCTCGATCTACCATGATCCCTCGGTTCCTTGGTTAAGGCAACCACACCTTCGTTATCACAGAAAATCTCTACTGGCTCCTTTATGGTAGGTACAACTCCAAGATCACCGATGAAGTTCTTTAGCCATATTGCCTCCTTCGACGCTTCGCTCGCTGCAATGTACTCTGATTCGCACGTTGAATCAGCTACGGTTTCTTGCTTGGAACTCTTCCATGTCACTGCTCCTCCATTTAGGGTAAAGACCCAGCCCGACTGCGAACGATAGTTGTCCCTGTCGGTCTGAAAACTGGCATCACTAAACCCTCGCACCTTCAAGTCATCACTCCCTCCGAGGACTAAGAACCATTCCTTCGTCCTCCGAAGGTACTTAAGGATATTCTTCACCGCAATCCAATGTGCTTTGCCAGGATTCCCTTGATATCTGCTAACCATGCTCAAAGCGAAGGCTACATCAGGGCGAGTACAAGTCAAAGCGTACATGATTGAGCCAACTGCGGAAGCGTATGGTACTCGGCTCATTTCTGCTATCTCAGCTTCGGTACTCGGACTTTGAGTCTTACTCAACTTGGCATTACTTTGTATCGGTAGTTCTCCCTTCTTTGAGTTTTCCATACTAAATTTTTTTAGTACTTTCTCTAAGTAAGTATTCTGACTAAGTTCAATTAGTCTCTTACTTCTTTCTCTTACTATCCTTATTCCCAAAATGTAAGAAGTCTCTCTGAGGTCCTTCATGGCGAAGCACTTCCCGAGCCAGGACTTAACCTCCTGCAGAGTCGGGATGTCGTTTCCTATGAGTAATATGTCATCGACATATAGAACGAGGAAGCTTACTATACTCCCACTGGCTTTGACATATACACAGGATTCGTCTTCGCTTCGTACAAATCCAAACTCTTTGACTTTCTCATCGAAGCAAAGATTCCATCTGTGAGACGCTTGCTTAAGTCCATAAATGGACTTCTCAAGCTTACACACTCTATTCAGATGCTTCGGATTCACAAACCCCTCGGGCTGAGCCATGTAAACATCCTCAGCCAACTTCCCATTAAGGAAAGCGGTCTTGACATCCATTTGCCAAATCTCATAATCATGAAATGCGGCAATAGCTAGCATCACTCTAATAGATTTAATTTTCGCAACTGGTGAGAAGGTCTCATCATAGTCAACTCCAGGAGTTTGAGTAAAGCCCTTCGCAACCAATCGCGCTTTATATGTGTGCACGTTTCCATCCACGTCGGTCTTCTTCTTGAAGATCCATTTGCACCCAACGGTCTTACGTCCGGGCACATAATCAACCAAATTCCAAACTTGGTTATCATACATGGATTGGATCTCGCTATCCATTGCCTCTTTCCATTTCGTAGACTCCGGGCCTGCCATGGCTTCCTTATAACTATTAGGTTCATCAAGATTTATTAGTGTACCATCACTAATATACGTGTCCCCTTCGGTAGTAATATGAAAACCATAAAACTGGGGTAGAACTCTAACTCTATCGGAACGTCTAAGAGGTAAGGATTCGTCAATCGGTTCAACCGGAGTTTCCTCCTCGGGTTGAGTGCCAGCGGTGGAGGTTCCTTCATCTATCGACTCTTGAATCTCTTCAAGTTCGATTTGCCTCCCACTGTCTCCTTGGCTTATGAGTTCTCGCTCTCGGAAAACTCCTCTCCTCGCAACGAAGACTACATTGTCCTTCGGTCTATAGAAGAGATATCCAAAGGATGTCTGCGGGTAGCCGATGAAAATACATCGCTCACTTCGAGGTTCAAGCTTGTCGTGAGTATCTCGTCTTACGAAAGCCTCGCAACCCCAAACCTTGATATGTGCCAACGAGGGAGCTTTCCCTGTCCACATCTTGTGAGGTGTTTTGGCAACCTTCTTAGTAGGGACTCGGTTAAGGATATGGGCGGCAGTCTCTAAGGCATACCCCCAAAAAGAGATAGGTAGTGAAGCACGACTCATCATAGAGCGAACCATATCCAACAAAGTTCGATTATGCCTTTCTGCCACACCATTCAACTGCGGTGTCCTAGGAGGCGTCAATTGCGAAACTATTCCACACTCCTTGAGATAATCGTGGAATTCAAGACTTAGGTACTCTCCTCCTTGATCGGATTGAAGCATCTTGATTTTCCTGCCCAATTGATTCTCCACTTCATTCTTGAACTCTTTGAACTTTTCAAAGGTGTCTGACTTTTGCTTGATTAAGTAGATATACCCATATCTACTATAGTCATCGGTAAAAGTCACATAGAAGCGGTTCCCATCCTTCGTGGTTGATCTAAATGGTCCACATACATCGGTATGTATTAGGTCCAATAGACCCTCGCCCCTTTCACATGTACTTGTGAAGGGTGACTTAGTCATCTTTCCAAGTAAACAAGACTCGCATGTGTCATCTTCCCTAAGGTCGAATGACTCCAACACTCCATCCTTTTGGAGTTGGGCTATGCGTTTCTTGTTGACATGTCCAAGACGACAATGCCACAAGGATGCTTTATCCATACTAGTGGAAGAATCAATATTCAAAACATCATTTCCTAAGTTATCAACAATCATAACAGTTTCATATATTCCATTACATGGTATAGCTTCAAAGTAAAAGACACCATTTAGATAAGCTAAAATAGAACCATTCTCATTATTAAAAGAAAATCTAAATCCTTGTCTATATAAACCATGAAATGAAATGATGTTTCTAGCCATTTCTGGCGAATAGCAACAATTGTTCAAATCTAAAACCAAACTATTCCTAAGCACTAAAGAATACACTCCAATCTTGGTCACAGGCGACGATCTTCTGTTCCCCATGATTAGATTGATCCTTCCTTGCTCCACATCCCTACTTCTTCTTAGTCCCTGCACATTAGAACAAATGTGATAACCACAACCGGTATCAAGAACCCAAGAAATAGCATGATTAGAATCGTTAGATTTGATTGTGTATATACCTGCGAAAGATGGCTTGATCTTTCCCTCTTTGATTGCTTGCAGGTAATCCGGGCAGCTTCTCTTCCAATGTCCTATCTTGTGGCAGTGGTGACACTCTACCTCCTTCGGGTTAGAACAGGGCTTAGCGGGATCAACTTTGGTCCCACTAGAAGAGGCACCATCTCGGGCTTTTGCCTTGCGATAGTTCTTCGATGAAGCTTTCCTCTTCTTTCCCTTCCCTTGACCAATTGCCAAGACAGGAGCAGCGGGCGGATTGGGAGTAGGTGCAACAGACTTGTCCTTGAAGTTGCTCTCAGCGACTCTCAAGAGACCTTGGAGTTTGCTTAGGGTGACCTCTTCTTTGTTCATGTGGTAGGTCATCCTAAATTGGTTGTACATCGGAGGCAAAGAGTGAAGCACCATGTCGATCGCCAAGTCCTCACCGAAGTCAACATTCAACTTGCGAAGGCGGTCGACATACCTTTGCATCTTTTGCAAGTGCACGGTAAGAGATTCTCCATGACCCATCTTTGCGGAAATCATGTTAGTGAAAATCTCATACCGCTCTTGTCTCGCGTTTTGGTGGTATCTCTCCAATAAGTCTTGGTGCATCTCATACGGGTACATGTCCTCGTAGGACTTTTGGAATTCGGAGTTCATGGTAGCAATCATGATGCAATGTACCTTCGTTGCATCTCGCTCATGAGTTTCAAAGGCGGTGATTTCGGCTGGAGTAGCGATTTCGGTGTTGATTTTCTCGAGCTTCTCATCAAGGACATACTCCTTCTCCTCATAGCGAGCAATGGTGCGAATGTATCTTATCCATTCGCTAAAGTTCGTCCCATCGAAGGTGACCTTTTGGCAAAGGCTCATCAACGTGAAAGAACTAGCAGCAACGTTACGTTGTTTGCGTTTGACATCTATAATTAGAAAAGGACAAAGATAGATTAGAATAAGAATCCCTAATTATCACCCAATAAGAAAAATTAGGGCTAGGATCCAACAATAACATTTACATATTAGAAAAGGGATGCCGTAATCTAACATGCAAATAAATTGAAGGTAAGTGAATGACGATTCACTAATTCTCCATCACAAAAACCTAAACTATTAGTCCTAAGTGTTTTTGAGAATTCCTAGGTTCGGATGAGATTCATTGAAACTATTCAATGGCATGTTTAAATCTCGATATGCCCTTCTTGTTTGTGACTGGGATACCGAGGATCACAAAGCGGGTGTGAATAACCATGCAAATTCACATGGTGCCTTCATTGTAACGATCACCTATTCGATGTGCCGGTAAACCACACACGCTCCATCGAACTATGATAAACAATGAATCACCCTTTGCCACCTTCGCTTAGAACCAATTAGTGTGCCGGTAAACCACACACGCTCCACTAACATCTTAGCAAGGTGCAAAGTGTAATTTCATGGGATTGCATCAATTCACTTTTCCTAAAGTAACTAGGATTGGGAAATTTTAAAAAATATGTGTAGTTACTTTATATTTCTTATTATACTTTTAATGAGAGGATGAGGTTGCCCTATCCTACCCGTTCGGCTAACGACCCTCCACCAATCAAGCAAGCGGTGGGTGTGAGTGTACACCCATTAAGCGCCATTTTATAGGCCGCAACCTTATACCCACCTTATAGATTGGCTTCGTGAATGAGGCCTACTAACGGTAAGACTAGCATTTAGTTATACATATATATATATATATATATATATATATATATATATATATATATATATATATTATACTAGTAATATCATATTAGTATAGGGTTGTATTTTAAACCTTTTAAAATCTAGGGTTTTGAAATTTAAGTTGTCTAAATTAAAACTTTTAATCATAAATATAAATTTCAAAACTTGAGGGCAAGTTTTAAACATTTAAAACATGGAGGATCAAATAACAAATAATTCCAATTAACAATTAATATCCTAATTATCTATATTTGATTTATTCAAGATTTCTTTTGAGATAATTATCAAAATAATCAAAATAGTTAATTAATTATCATATAAGGAAATTAAATATTTTATTATAAGATAAATATCTTTAATTAGATCAAGATTGCAGTTACATTTATCATAAAAATGAATTAACATTGATCTAATTAGTTTATGGAATGCTTAGATAAGATAATTACAAAGAAATCCCGAATCTGGCCATTCCTGACGCCTGGACTCGCCGAGTGCACAAGTGGACTCGCCGAGTCAGGCATACTCGCCGAGTCCACCTTGGGACTCGCCGAGTCAGTGACTTAGAAACCTAAAAATTGAATTTTGCAGGTTTGTTTCAGTTAATCAAGCAACAATTTAAAGAAAACCAAGCTAGGCTCTGATACCACTGATGGGTTTTAGCCATAAGAACTTTCCTATGTGCGCATGCAAAACCCTAATGCTCGGATCTAGGCTTTCTAATAAACATGCTTTGAATCCAAGTCTTCTAATGACTAATTAGGTTAAATAACAACATTGAAACAGATCTAGAATCATACCTTTGAATTCCTTGTTGATCTTGAGGTCTTGGAGCTTCTAGAGTCACAAATGTCACTCCTCTAATGGCTTACAAACACCAATAGCAATAAGAATGATTTAGGAGAGAGGAGAGGGAAGGAATTTCGACCAGAGGTTCCTTGCTTTAGGAGATGTGTCGAATTCCATCAGCCATAGGGTCTATTTATACTTGTAGACTCCTTAAGGGTTACAATCTAAACCCTAATTGGATAATCTTCTCTTAAGGCTATCCAAATCCATTCCTAGATAACTCTAATGGACGATTTTAGCTATCCTATAGCCTCTAGAATCCGTCCATAGCATATCCAAATGGATTTACAGTCTAAAGCTTAACTATCAAACAATTGACGGTTTATACCCCTTTATTTAATTAATCTCTTTAAGTCACCAAATTAATTCTAATTAATTCCTTGACTTATATTAATCAAATAACAATATATTATTCATTATATTATTCCCATAATATATTAATAATATTTACTCTCTCTTATTAAATCATCCTATCAAGTTGCTATGGTGAAGGCAACCCAAAAGGACCATGCACAACCGGATCAAATACTTGCTTAATATAGTTACAGCCTTAGACACTATTCCAACAAATACAAGTTGAAACATTATAGTTATTGAATCAATCACATGTGATTAATAACTATCAAACAAAAGGATTCTTATACTTCAAGATGTTTTATCAAACAAACTATTTCAAAACATCGTATCAAACTCTTTTACTTGCTAAACTATTTATCAAACTCTTTTTAACTTATATATTGTCAAAGTCATGTCTATACAAATATAGTTATATAAATAAAGTTGAAAGGACATAGGACTGATAACTCGCCTTATCTCCTGTTCTTTGTTTGGTTGTGGACTTAGGGTATAGGTTGTTTGTCCGAGTGTAGTTTGAATCTTAGTTATATATTATGTATATGTGTATAGATATAACAGCTTTTATGTCAGTTCAACACCTTTGGGTAGCAAAGGTCTACAAACATACTCAGTCATTCAAACCACATTACTAGTAAACACTAATAGGCATAGTTTAGAGGTCTATTACTCACTGTTTCTAGTACAATGAAACATACAAGAGTCAGTTCATACATGAGTCAGTTCAAATACAATATACAAAGAGATATACAATACACTATACAAGGAGTACATACAATACATTATAAAAAGAGAACATACAATATACTAGTACAGAGGGAACATACTACACAAAAACAAGAATACTATAACACTAATGTAAGCCACTACTTCATGGCATGGCAACCTACAGCCGTGTCACATTTTGTAACCAGAGTCTCCTAGAAGGAGAGCGTGAATATGTGTATAGATCTATACTGGACTGACCATCCTACACCTTGCTACTAGCTATAGTAGGACCTGCAGGTCTACAGGTGACAAATGTCATACCATTTCGACATCTTCGAGCGCCGTGTTTTTACTAGTCGATCAAGTATGGTTACAAGATCATCACACTATACCTTAATTAACAATTGGTTTAAGGTAGTTAGTATAATAGTAGTTACTATATGCAATACTACAATACTTCATTATTTTCCCATTTGCATTCACTTTGTGATCGTCTCACATAAATGAAAATGTAAACTATGTTTGGTAATGATAGTTATACTTGGGAAAAACACATACTTTTACAAAAGGAACAAACATACAGAACAGTCGGGTCTTGGTAGAAGACTACATTTCAGTAGAAAATATAGGATTTTCTAGGAGATACAAACATTTACTACAAACACTTACAAACATTTACATTATACATTTACAAACATTTTCTTCAAACATATACAAACAAATGACACTAAAGTACTTATGAACTCACCAACTTAAATGTTGATAAACTCTTTCATAATAACTTGTATCCTCAGGTTACCAGTAGACAGGTATAGATGGCCAGGTTTTGAGAAGGCGGAGTACATCCAAGACTCGTCTTTATTTTGATTATTCATTTTTTGGTGTCTTATATTATCAACACAAAACACACTTGTATTGAATTGTACTATTAATGCAATGGATGATGTTGTTGCTTTTTTACTATTATGCATTGTTATGATACTGCACATGACGTCCTCCACCCCAAAACGTTTCCGCCGTTTGGGTTTTGGAGTGTGACATTACGCAACTCTTGTTTGAGTCTAACCGTTGCAGGGATAAGTCTTCTACTCGAAGGATTTTCAGAGCCTTCTATCAAGTATGAGTGTCCTACAAAAATAATGGTCAGTGATTTTGTTTCCATTAGAAGCATCAATCTAATCAAGGGTTGGATGCTTTCTGTTTAAGTTTGGGCTTCAATGAGTTTTTGGCCTGGTAGTGGTATAGTATGGGCGGTCTGTCGGGGAGTCATACCATTTCGAGATTTTTAGATTTAAGGTAAAACAAAGTTGGTTTTCTATATGGGATTATGGATTCATCTTCTTCGGGTTGGAAAATTCTTCTTCGGTTTGTTTATGTTGCTTTGGAAGGCCGTTGTATGCTCAAGGTGGTGATCATGTACATCAGGCTGTCGGGCATGCCAAGGATGCTAAGGAATGATTTCGAAGATGAAATCGAATTTAAGTGGAGGAGAGTTGTAACACTCGGTTTCGAATTGATTCATTATTTGGGGTCGTGGTTGGGTCATCAGTTATCATAAGGCGTAGGGCCTTGGGGAAGAAAGGTTTAGACCCATTTGGATGTGGGTAATCTTGGTTATGTGATGAAAGGGTTCGATTTCTACTTTAGATCCCAAGGGTATGAGTAAAGGCATTGGTTCGGGCCTTTTATGAATTTTGAATTTGAGTTCGATTGGTTTTCATGAAAAAGTAAGTTAATAGGAGTGTAGGGTTAATTGTTACCTTTCCTTGGATATAAAGAACATAAAAATGGATAAGGGATGCAAAAGTTCTGATTATTTGAAGTTAGATGGGTTTTGGACCAAACCGGGTATGCAGGGTGTACCAGGAGGGAACGCATGGCGTTCATGGGAAAATTGGACGCGGGCACTTTTGGGGAATGTTGGGCATTCGTAGGCCAGATGAAAACCCTAATGTAGGGTCTTGGACCCTTTTTAAATACCTTAACTCACCTCTAACCCTCATTCCCTTCAGCCTCCATCCTCTCCAACCTTAAGAACGTAACACTAGCCTCCATTTGAGTGATTCTTAAGCTTCAGAGTGGTTGAAGTGTGTTTCTGGTGCTTGAGGAAGAAGAAGGAGCTTCTTAAAGAGTCATTGAATTGCTTGGAGCTTTTGGATCCAAGATTTACTCAGATAGATCTAGCCTTTGGAGGTGTAAAGTCTCAACCTTAATGGTTTTCTCATATGGATCTACTTGGCTCTTTAGCTGTTATGTTTTTGTGCCTTGAAGAAGAAGAAACTTGGTAATCAAGCCATGGTTAGAGTAGAGCTTCTAGATCCAGATTCTTCATCACAATTACAAGCTACTAAAGGTATAAATTTCTCATCTTGATGCTTCTACATCATAATATCTAAGTTATGGCTTGAATTATGCATGTTATGGTATTTTGAGGCTCTTTGTGAGTTTGAGTCACTCCAAGAGCATAGGATTGTAGATATTACCTTTTCTGAGTTGGATTTGACATAAAGTTGGTGTCTTGATGCATTAACTTCTCCCATGCTTGAGTTATTGGTCACTTGGTGAAGTTTGATTACTTGAAATCATGACTAGACCCTTTTGAGCCATACAAAGGCTTAAAGCCTTCGATTTTAAGGATTAAGTCACTGAGGTTATGCTATTCTAAATTTTGGACGTCATGCTTTAAGGGATTAAGACGATTAGAATAAGTTTTGGGTGAGTTTAGTAGGACATGCGTACCTTGCTTATACGCCGTGCGTATTTGGGTTGAGCGCGTCTTTTGGACGTGTGACGTATGTCGTGCATATAATCCCACAACGTTGTGTGTTCGTCTGGCCGGTTAATATTTTGGGCTTTTTGGATTTGGCCTCTTTTGGAATGGGTTTTGGTTGGGCTGATTTGTTTCTTTGGGCTATTAATTACCTTTTTGGGCTCTGGTTGGGCATTAGGACTTTAAGTGGCCTTAGGTGTGGTTTAGGCCTCGAGTTTTGTTGTTGGGCCGTTAGTGGGCATGGGGCCATGTTTGGGTTGGGCCATTAAGGAAAGGGTAAAATGGTCTTTTACCCTAGGAGCTGGGACATATGAGTTTACACCACAGTTAATGGATTATGGCATAATTATTAATTGGGAATTATTTGTTGTTAGTGTGGGATTTCCGATTCGGCAGCCGGGTGTTATCTGATTTACAGCGAATCGAGGTGAGTTTTCTTCTGGTGCTCATGAGTTGAAGGCACCAATGCCGACTCACTAAATTATATATGTAGGATGCTAGCTATCTCTATGACTCTTGCATGGTTGTATGAGCCTGTGTGGTAGAATAGTTGTATTGGTGATCACCAGCTGGGTCTAGCTGTTATTATTTGTGTTATGTTGTTTGTATGTGATTGAGACTACTGATAGTCTGAGGGTTGCTGATAACCCACCGGGAGTGCCGTTAGCCTACTAGGATTGTTGGTAGTCCCCAGGGTTGCTGATAACCCATAACTATTTAATTGTCTTGTGTGGTATGAGGTATTTTGGAGAATTCACTAAGCTTTGTACCTACGGTTTTCAGTTTATATTTCACATACTTCGGTTTTCAAATGGAGGAGCTCGAAATGATTGAAGAGCACACACAACATATTTCCGCATTTTGTGATTTACTATGATTCATTGATGTTCTGCTAAATCTTCATTACCTTGGTTTTTAAGGAAATAATATGTATTAATGATTTACTAGTCTAAAAACGAAAAATTTATGTTATTATTTTTGGAACATTACAAGTCAATATATGCTCAATAGATATTACATATTATCTTATTGATTTTTAGATAAATAAATATGTTATAATAATATTTATTAGATACTTAATCTTCTCCAACAACCAAAACTTTGTATGTGGGAAGAACATACACATTTTCTTAATTAGCTAATTTAATGGAATTTTTAATTTTGTTATTTGACACTATTTATTTAATATTTATCTTTAAATTACCACTAGTGTGTAAACCCGTGATAACCACGGGTCACGTTAGTTGTTGTTTTTTGTTTTCTCCGTTGTCAAAATGGTAAATGCTTTCAATTATTAGTGTTGTGTATTTTACACTTAAGAAGATAGTAAAGGCATGCTTTACATGGTATTAAATATATGACAACTACTTTAACGAACCGGAACATTTGTATAATTAAGTTATTTGATAAAGTTCGTTTTCATTACATATATTTATGTTTTATTTTTTTTCATTTACCTTTTTACCCTTGGACCTTTTTGTTAATTCATATACTTGTGAAAATGGTAAATGACTATTAAGAGCATCCAACTTGAAAATAGTAGCAAAAATCAACAACTTTAACTAAAGGATGTCATAAGCATACCATATAGATGCTCTAATTCATATACTTGTGAAAGTGATAAAAGACTATTAAGAGCATCCCACTTGATAATAGTAGCAAAAATCATAAACTTTAACTAAAGGATATCATAATCATACTAGAATTTACAACACAGAACCACTGGGTGAGGGACTATAGTATAAGTCTATGTATGTTTTGAAAAGATGAAATAGTTTTACTACTTTTTGGCATGTGTTCCTTCGTCCACTTCACCATGTTTTTTTATATTTCTCTCGTTTGGAATGTGGTGTATTCATTGTAGTATCTATGAAATGGATTGAATTGGTTACGTGTTGGCTATAAATAAACGACTATATGTTGTTTTTACCTCAATGCTCTAATTGGAGGCGTTTTCCGATTTCACATGATTTAGTAGGGTTGAGGGCCTTCGTAGTTGTGGTGGTTTTCCGATCCATTGTTGTCAATGGTGTAGTTGGTGTTTTTTGAGGTGATGTGATTGTTGGTTGTGGACTTTTTATGTTACTAGTTGTGGTGAGTGTGAAACGGATATTTTTTAGTGAATGAAAGTTTTATGCATTCTACAAAAACATTATTTGTCAACGCTTTACAATGTTGGAGAGGTTATGGTAAAGTTTTTCTATCTTGAATGGGAATGTGGTTAATGATTTCTTGTGCAGTGGCATTTACCAGACTATGGGTTGCTTCGTTAGACATGAAAATTGGTGTTGTATTTGTATTGTCTATGAGTATTGCTGAGATTTCATACCTATGGAAAGAGAAGTGATGGTGTGTGTTTCACATGGGAGAGGAGGTACTTACAAAAGTTTTGGTTCATTTATGGATTCATGGGAAACACAAAACCATCCATCACCTTTTGTGTGTGTTGATTTACCACATTTGGAACAGGTGACATGTTACCAAACATCTTTAAATGTGAAATCTGATATTGTGCTCTTCAAAACATATACTTTGTCCTTGAACATGTTTTATATGTATATTAGTTACTCTTAATTATGAAATTGTAGTATTATACAAAAATAAAACTTTTTACCACGATATGAAAGTATTATGAGGTTTTCAAGTGTTGTAAGGTAGTACTTATCATAACTAGTGTTGTTTTTAGTGACATTGGATACCAAATCTATAATTATTGTTAGTGAATATATATGTAGTGCATTATTTGGTTGTTTTTTAGTTTGGTCAACTGTGGTTAAGATCGGTAGTCAGAGTATAGTATACCCTGCAATTAATGCTTGCGTTCCTGGTATTTTGGGATTAACGTACATGTGTTTTGTATTACTGCTTGTTAATTTTAATCTTCCAGTATAGTCAACACACTTACTAAGCATAGTCTATAATTTATTGGAAATCCAAATTTCATCAAATTTTAACATACTCTATAATTAATCCAAATAGAAAATCAGGTTCTAAATAAGTAAATTTGAAACTAACTATTATGATTAGAAACTAACTATTGGAGTATATTTTAACATACATTAATTAGAGATCAATAGCCTACTCTATGATTGTAGTAATTCATGGATTTTTTTCAACGCGAAGGATATATCAGCTTTCCTTCATAGAACTTATATTCGGAACAATGAAATTAGTCATTAATCAACATACATTGTTATAAATTCAACTAAAATGTCCTGTAAGGATTATATAATTCATATATCAATCACCCCATCTGTTAAAATGGCAATCACACATACGGAAACTTATATTATTTGCTAAAGACTAATTATATCATCCAAACAACAAAATATATATATATATATATATATATATATATATATATATATATATATATATATATATATATATATAAAAGAGGCAAAATTAAAAGGATTCTTCACACAATGACAATTTTTGTAACGAATTCTTTACATAAGGACCATTTTTGTAACAGATTATTGGCACAACGGCCATTACTTTAACATATCTTCATATAAGGACCATTCGTGTAAAAATTTATGCCACAAGGACCTTTATTGTAACAGATTATTGATAAGGACCATTTCTATAAAATTTATGCCACAAGGACAATTACTGTAATATATTATTGATATAAGGACCAAATCTGTATAAATTTATGCCACAAGAAAATAATTATTATAATTAATATGCATTCTATATCGTGAATGTACACAAACCATATTTCAGTGAAATAGTGTTCAGATTATCCGGTTTAGAGTTAGAACAAATAATAATAGCATGATGTAACTACACTTGTCTGCAATGTGAATTTTTAGTTTTTTTTTCTCTTTTTTCTGATGTGTGAAGATTTCAAGTATCTTCTATTTACCTTGACCTTTTATTTGTTGTTAGAAATGTTTATAGTTTGTTAGATTATAAGTTGACTTTTTTAGTATATGGTCATGGTCAAAGTGAAGTCAATGAAAATAGTTCATGGAAGTACATCCAAAGCAAGAAAACATTCTTCTGAGTATCCTTTTTGGCATCGATATCTTCTGTACATTTAACCTGTAAAGTCAAATCTATTTGTGTCAATTATTTATTAGTAATATTTGGTATTTTCTTAATTATATGAATAGAAGCTAAATAGTAGGAGATGAATAGACACATAGAATTGGTAAACTGCCAAATTTTTTTGAACCGGCAAATACAAATATATAATCAACTCTTAATAAACTAACACCTAATTCCATCTATGTCCACCACGAGATTTGAACTCTCGACCTCAAAGAAGGAGACCACCACCTGATACCGCTAGGCTAGAAATCCTTTGGTAACTTATATATTTTTAGTTTTAGGTGTACTGAAAGAGGCGTAAAACATAGAGGTTAGTGGTTGATCAATTTGTGCTCATTTTTTCCATAAAAAACTTATTTAAAAAAAAAAACTGAAAAAGTAGCATGCTTTTTCCTAATTGATCAAAAACCAAGCATATTTAAACCAAACAAACACCAATATAAAAAGTTACATGTTTTTTTATTCTTTTAGAATTGATTAACACATTCAACTTGAATTTTTTTTAATTAAACAAAAAAGCAATGCTCAACACAAACAAATACCATTTATACAACAAAAAAAAGACTTTTTTTCACACCCATAAATGATAAAAAGGATCCTTTTAACAGCAAACGGTAACCACTTTGGCAGCAAAAACTAAACAGCCAACTTGCATATTTTTGGTTTTATCTAACTACATATTGTTTGTTCATTTTGACATGTTTATTGGAGCATTTTGACATAAAAAATTGTCCCTATTAGAACACTTTTACATCAACAAAAAAAAAAAAAAAAAAAAAAAAAAAAAAAAAAAAAGAAGAACGACAACCCACACTCAAAAATAAAACCCATCAAAAAAGTGGCATGTGGTTCACCACGGGACCAAATTACCAAGGGTATAATATAATCTCAAAATAAAATAGAGAAAATAAAGTTCAGATTTTACAAAACTATATCATAATTACATGGAAAAAGGGGAAATTTGATCATTTGGAAAAGTGGCATTGCACTTTAAAAAATGTTAGAATTGGTCGGTTAAAAACATAAATGATAAGTTGGATAAACTGCAAATGTAATGGTTTTTCTACAACTTAACTTGATTATTTTTACAGCTTCATATCAACCAATCAATCATTTTCAACAAATCTTTGAATTGGAAAAGAAATTATACTTTAAAAATCTAACTTTTTTATTAAAATGATTGAAGAGATGTATTCGGTTAGAATTTAAAAACTAAAAAAATAGCGTTGTACTTTAAAAAATGTCAAACTGTTAGCAAACTAAACCCATAATAACATTATACTTTAAAATAACTAAAAAGAAGGGCATTTTTTTTAGAAAATGCTAAGAACATAATAGCATTATTCTTTAAAAAAAAACTAAAAAGAATGACAATATACTTAAAAAAAAGTTACAACTGGTAGCGAACTAAGCCTATAATAGCATTATACTTAAAAAAAAAACTAATAAGAATGCCATTATACTTTAAAAAAATAGTATTTTTTTCGTCGTTTAGGAGGCATGACAAGAACAAAAACTAAATTAGTCATTAATAAAAAAATATTAGATTTGGAAGAACAAAATAAACATACATTGCTATAAAAGAGGGACATATTTCATATATAATTAACCCTTTCTATTAAAATACTAAGCACAAAGTTCCATAACATTTTTATTCCCACACGCCACGAGTGGATCCCATTATACCTAGTAAAATGACCATTTCCAGCACAATACTTTAAATTTCAATTAGACTAATATTCTAAACAGTTTATAATTTTAATCTTAAAAGTTAGAAAAATGTCTTAATATTAATTTAAGCTAATATTCAAATGCACGTAGTTTTTCCTCCAATATGTTATTCATACATTGTTTAATTTGAAGACTATCTTTTTAACTTTTTTTTGTGTGTTTTTCAGATGAATGCATATGATGTAATTATCTTGGAGCGGATATTGGTATTTCATGACTTAATGAATTTGAGAATATTTATTGACATGCATGTTTATTCTCTCACTTTCATCCTATTAATAATATAATTGTTACCAACTTCCCATACCATATTATTATTATTATTATTATTATTATTATTATTATTATTATTATTATTATTATTATTGTTAGTATTACTATTACTATTATTATTACTATTATTATTATTATTATTATTATTATTATTGTTGTTGTTGTTATTATTATTATTATTGTTATTGTTGTTGTTAATGTTATTATTATTATTATTATTATCATCATCATCATCATCATCATTATTATTATTATTATTATTATTATTATTGGATAAATAGAAAAAAAACCATTATGTCATTTTATAGCTAATGTGGCTTTCAATAGAAAGTATGTTGCTATAGATTGACTAAACTATTCTACCTTATGTCATTTTATAGCAAATTACTTTCAAAATTTCATTTTATACCATCCTAATTTCGATTGATTTCATTTCATAGCATCCTAATAACCAATAAACTCAACAGACCCTAATTTTCAGGGTTTTATTTTTCTTTCTTAAAGATGAAAAAGGGGTCGGAAATGTCAAAACCGAGAAATTGATATCCTAAAATCCTGATCGAGAAGCTTGTGAAATGTCAAACCCACGGAGTTGGAAAGGAAGAAATAGAGCAAAATCGAAATTGAATATTGAACAGAAAATCAATATCAAATACAAAGGACAGAGCACATACCCAGACTTCAAATCGCAACTGATTGTAGACGGTTAGAGGCGACAACAGAGCACAACCGTTTGTTGGCGACTGAAACGTCAATCCCAGAATTCGAACATCAAACCCAAATAGTTGGAAAGGAAGAAATTTGAAATAGAAAATAAAACAGAATATCAATATCATATACAAACAACAGAGAGCGTACCCAGGGTTGAATTGCAATACAGTGGAGATGGGATTTACAAAGAAAGAGTTTGAAATTGACATACCTTATGAATTGGAATTGTTGGAGTTCAAATTGTAAGTGCTTGAAGGAAAAGACGGCATAAACATCAAACACAGATGGTCAGAAACGAAGAACGAAGGAATATATACGATGACGGTGTGAATTTCCACATATTCACAAAGATTGGAGAAAGTTACCTTGCGTATGAGAGAGAGAAAGAGTTTTCAATTGACGTACCTTATCACTCGGAATTGTTGGAGTCCAAATTTTAATTGACCGGAGGGAAAGACGGCGAACGTAGAGGCTCTGAAACGAAGAAGGAAGGAAGTCATACGATGATGGTGGGAATATCGATTAGGGATTAAGGCAGTTAGATAGAAGGATGAAAAAAGATTTTTTACATATTGTTGTGGTTAAAATGTGAAACGGTTGAACTTTATGTTGTGGTTAAAATGTGAAAAGGTTGAACTTTACTGTTCACAGGCATAATGGATTTTAATATATATGTATATAATTTATATACAATTAAATATAAGATGTCAGTTCGGTTTATAATGTTTCAATTTCCATATAAAACTATAACCGAGATAACAAAAAAAAGAATCAAAAAGCAATACAAAACGCAACGGTTGGTTTTAAAAACGGTATGGTTTTTATGGTTTGATTGTATCGATTAATTAAGTTCTAGTTCTGTTTTTTTTTTTTCTGGTTATTATGCTCACCCTAGCGGATATGATTGAAAAATTACCCCTCCATGAGTAGATTTCAAGAAGTAATTAGCAAAAAGCTATGAACATAGAGGAATTTGTGGTTCGTCTCTATATTGAAGAAGACGAAAAGAAAAAAGATGTAAATAGTAGCTGCTGGTCTGCTTTGGCAAAGGAAACCTTTTTTTTATTACTATAAATATTGTATGCATAAATCAACCCAAGTTTTTAATAAAATAATTTGTTCTGTTCAAACAATTTTGTAAATTTGGTGATTGAAATGTCGTGTTCTTCCGATAAAATAGCAGTCGACTATATACAAATTTGCAGAGTAAATAAGCAAATCACTAAATGCATATACACTCTCCATGGGCTAAATCTATTTTAAATTCATCCTTTGAAGATCTGCCAAAGATAATATAAATTCATTCGCCTTTATAAAATTGACCTCACAAGAATTACTAACACATTCTAACTCTGTACATGATGATGCTACTTTAATTAATCGAACTTACAAGCAATATTATCCTAAAACATACATCATCGAGATCCATATGAATAATATTCATCATCGTGAGTTCCCTCATCAAAATTCAGTGAGTAACTAACAGCATCATACTGGAATATCAAAGGCTTTGAAGATCCGTATATGCTTTTTTTGCTTCCTTCAATCACCTTCTTCATGAGCTTCCTCCAATTATGACTCCGGCGTACACTGCCACTGTTAATTTGTGTACAGTCTTCCTGATCGGAGAGTGAAGAAGTCGACGTACAGTCAGAAACGTTAGATAATCGTCCTTCAATGGAAGCGCTGCAGGTAAGGTTAATTGTGGTGGCCATCTTTTTTGGAGAGAGAAGAGTTCTTGTTTGTTGTGAATTGTGAATTGTGAATTGATGAATGGAAGGTTAATTAGTGGAAGAGGAGACTTTATAGTTGGTGTAGAGGGGGTTTTTGGTAATTCTGAAAGTGTGTAATGTAGCTTTAAATCTTAGGTGTAAAGAGGTCGTTAGAACGTCAGTTGGCCATCTTTGCACATAATTTGTGGGACTCTGTAATATCTTGACTGGATATCTTGAGCCATTATTCTAATTTTTCTTTTGTATTGGATTTTTAAATGAGCCGACAATGTTTTTTTTAAGACCATTTAATAAGTATGGTAGTATTAAAACTCTTATGACAAAGCTTCTACTTTAATTAACAAAAGAACATAGAGTGACCTGAAACATGTGTTCTCTTGGGTTTTAAGTCGGTGTGCACACTCTAAATGTTCCAAGGGAATTTCGCTTTAAATTTACATCATCTTTTACTCTTGATACAAGCAGAAAACAAAATCGTTTGATCATATCTTATAACGTAACTTTTATAAAAGACAGAAACAAAAAGATTATTTGCCTTGGTCTTTTTCTTTTGATGTCATTGCTTACCAATTATCCTCTCAGAATACAAAAGTGTTGATTTTATTTATGTATGCAACTTTATTCTTCGAATATTCAAGGAGTCGGTTGGCTTCAAAAGGATTAAGAGCATATCACATGACTTCACATGGGAAGTGATATGCCTTTCTGATTTTTTTTGGTTTTTTTTTTTTTTTTTTTTTTTTGCAAGAGATTTAATTGTACGTTGAAACGACTCAAAAATACGACCCAAAAACTTCATTTTTTTTATTTATAACAAAAACCAAGAAACTGAGTATCACATAATAAAACCATACGTTGCGTGTTTCAAAAACCATAATAAAATACTGTGAGAAAAACTGTATCCAAATATATCAAGAAGCTAAATCAACTCTGAGGACAAAAACTAAAGGTGTGGTGTGTGCGATGCCATCATCCCGAACTCTTCCCTTTGCTTGCGGAAGTACCTGAAACCAAAACTGAAACTGTAAGCACGAAGCTTAGTGAGCTCCCCCAAACTACCACATACCATACAGTACATATAAAGCACATACTGGGCCTTGCCCACTGACTGGGACCCCATCCCCTGCATCGGACCGAAGTCCGGACTAACTATCTGGGACCCCGTCCCCTGCATCGGACCGAAGTCCGAAATCTGACTGGGACCCCGTCCCCTACATCGGACCGAAGTCCGAAACTGACTGGGACCCCGTCCCCTATATCGGACCGAAGTCCGAAACTGACTGGGACCCCGTCCCCTGCATCGGACCGAAGTCCGGACTAACTGAACACAGCATAGCATAACATATCAACCAGCATATACACATAGATCCTGTCTGAGCCACAAAGGCGTCAAACATACTAACTACTGCATTGGACCGTAGTCCAGAGACTACTGCTAACTGAACGGGCCGACTTTGTGGCCTTAGACCTGTTTCTACTGGAAGCAAACTCACCTCGTGAACTGGCTGCTGTGTGTATGGCTCTGGAAACTAACTGCTGCTGCTCCGGTATCACCCCGGCTACAAATCCATAAACACACTCAATCAGATACTAAACATTGCATTGGGTAAAATGACTCCTTTACCCCTGGTCAAAGTCAACCCTCCCGGTCAAGGTCAACCTACAGTTGACCTGACTCGCCGAGTCTCTAGTCTCACTTCTCAACCCTACTCGTGGCTACTCGTCGAGTATGGCATCAACTCGACGGGTACCCTCTTGATTCAAATACTCAGGCAATCTGCATCCAACTCGCCGAGTCATATGAACAACTCGACCAATTGTTCTTCGAGCTAAGAAGATTGTCTTGGACTCGTCGAGTTGTATGAACAACTCGTCGAGTCCATCCATTACTGAGTCTAACCTCCGACTCACTGAGTCCATCCTACTGCTCACTGGTCCCCACTCGGAATCACTCAAAGGGTAAAGATCGGGGACTCGCGACCTGACTTGCCGAGTCCGAAGAACGACTCGCCGAGTCACATGCATGCAGATACTAAAAACTCGATTCTGCTCGAAACCACCGCGTACAATTTATTGATCTGAGTTTCAAAGGCTGATTTACCACGTGAAGTTTCCAACTTTACATGTACATACGCATGAAAAGGGATATACAGGCTAAAAAGGTACTTAGAAGAGTAGATCTAGGGCTATCATGCAAAATGGCTCTATAAAGGTGATAGATCTACAATTTTGGAACTGAAACATGGCTAGATCCGAAGGCTAATCAATCTAATGTGATCTCTCTACTAAGAACAAGTTAAGAAATGGCTAAAAGAGGCTAAATATGCTTGTGAAAGATAAATAAATCATAGAAACAGAAGGAAATCGGCTCATACCTCAATAAACTCTGAAATGGATGCAAGACCTTGGATCTTCTTCTTCTCCTTTGGATCTAGCCTCCTTCTTCTCTTCAAAACTTCAAGATTCACACAAGAAATACTCAATTACTCAAGGAAACGATTAGGGTTTGCTAAATGATACTATGAGGGTGAAGGGGACGAGTTTGGGGCTAATAAGGTGGTTTAAATAGGGTGCAAACCCGGGGATTTAGGGTTTCTACCTGGCAGGCAGACTCGCCGAGTCCCGAATATGGACTCGCCGAGTCGCCGACTAACATGTCCTCGAAATCTCATCCCTACTCGACGAGTCGGGCCATAGACTCGCCGAGTCCCTCTCGAAAACTTCTAAATAAATGCCACAATAGCAACATACCAGAAATGGGGCGTTACAATTCTCCCCCACTTGTCTCAGACTTCGTCCTCGAAGTCTGCTACGGCTGAATCTGCAAATAACTCTGGGTAGTGCTCTCTCATTTCCTCCTCAGCCTCCCACGTCCACTCAGACCCCTTCCGGTGCTGCCACTGCACCTTCACCAACTAAATTGCCTTGTTCCTCAATGTCTTTGTCTTCCGGTCCAGAATCGCGACCGGCCTCTCAATATAATTCAGGCTGCTATCAACCTGAATATCTTCTAAGGGAACAACTGCTGACTCATCCACCAAACACTTCCTCAACTGAGACACATGGAAAGTGTTGTGGATCTAGCTAAGCTCTACTGGAAGATCCAATCGATAAGCAACCCGACCCACTCGAGCGAAAACCCTGAAAGGACCAATGAACTTGGGGTCCAGCTTGCCCCTCTTCCGAAACCTGATGACACCCTTCCAGGGTGAGACCTTCAGAAGGACCATATCGCCCACTCGGAACTCCAAGTCTGAACGCCTCCTGTCGGCGTAGCTCTTCTGCCGACTCTACGCAGTCTGCAGTCTACTACGGACCTGCTGAATCAACTCGGTCGTCTAGAGCACCACCTCTGTGCTCCCAACGACCCGCTGACCGACTTCGCCCCAACAAATTGGGGTCCTACATTTCCTCCCATAAAGCATCTCAAAGGGAGTTCGATCAATGCTCGCATGATAACTGTTGTTATACGAAAATTCCGCTAACGGAAGATACGTATCCCAACTGCCACCGAAGTCTAGAACACATGCCCTGAGCATGTCCTCGAGAGTTTGAATCCTCCTCTCGCTCTGCCCGTCCGTCTGAGGGTGGAAAGCAGTGCTGAAATGGAGACGAGTACCCATCTCGTCGTGAAACCGCTTCCAGAATCTGGATGTAAAACGGACGTCTCGGTCTGACACCACCGATACCGACACTCCATGACGTGCCACTACCTCACACACATAGATATCGGCTAACTTTTGTGCTGATATGCTCTCCTGGATCGGGATAAAATGAGCACTCTTCGTCAACCGATCCACTACTACCCATATCGAATCTACCCCTCGTGCGGTCCTGGGAAGCTTGGTGATAAAATCCATGGTGATGTCCTCCCATTTCCACACGGGAATGTCTAATGGCTGCATCTTGCCGTGAGGCCTCTGGTGCTCCGCCTTGACCTTCCTGCAGGTCAGGCATCTCTCAACATACCAAGCGACATCCCGCTTCATGCAGGGCCACCAATAATCGGGTCGAAGATCTCTATACATCTTCGTCGCCCCTGGGTGGATAGAAAATTGAGACTTATGAGCCTTGTCCATCAACACCTGCCGTACCCCACCCCAATACGGTACCCACACTCTCCCATGAAGTGTCAGCAATCCCCTACTGTCATAATCAAATGAAGCTACTTGGCCCACTATCCTCTCACACTTTTGCCTCTCCTCCTTGAGGCCCTCAACCTGAGCCTCCCTAATCCGTTCCAACAACGGAGTAATCACTGTCATCCTCAAACACAAATCTCTGATAGGGGCTGCCGACACCTTGCGGCTTAGGGCGTTGGCCACCACGTTGGCCTTCCCTGGATGGTAAAGAATCTCACAATCATAATCCTTCAGCACATCCAACCACCACCTCTGCCTCCTGTTCAGACTCGGCTGATCCATAAGGTACCTCAAACTCTTGTGATCCGTGTAGACAGTACAATGGACCCCATAAATATAATGTCTCCAAATCTTGAGGTCAAACACAACTGCCCCCAGCTCTAAATCGTGGGTAGGATAGTTAGCCTCGTGAGGCTTCAACTGCCTCGAGGCGTAAGCTATCACATGGCCTCGCTGCATCAACACTGCTCCCATACCTATGATTGAGGCATCACAGTAGACTACAAAGTCCTCTACTCCCTCTGGCAAGGTAAGGATCGGAGCCTCGCACAATCTCTGTCTGAGGGTCTCGAACGCTGCCTGCTGCTCAGGCCCCCAACGAAACACCACCGACTTCTTGGTCAGTTGGGTGAGCGGGACTACTATCTTGGAGAAATCCTGAATGAACCTCCGGTAATACCCTACCAACCCTAGGAAGCTTCGAATCTCGGATGGACACTTCGGGACCTCCCACTGCATCACGACCTCTATCTTGGCCGGATCTACCAAAATACCCTTCTGGTTGACGAGGTGACCAAGGAACTGCACCTCGCGTAACCAGAACTCTCACTTGGAGAACATTGTGAAAAGTCTCTCCCTCCTCAAAACTTCTAGCACCTCCCTCAGGTGCTCCTCGTGCTGCTCATGCGTCTTGGAATACACCAAGATATCATCTATGAATACTATCACTGACCGATCCAGCATCGGTCTGCACACGCGATTCATGAGATCCATGAACGCGGCTGGAGCATTGGTGAGCCCAAATGGCATCACCACAAACTCATAATGACCATACGTGGTCCTGAAAGCAGTCTTCTGCACATCCTCATCCCTAACCCGCATCTAGTGATACCCGGAGCGTAGATCAATCTTGGAGAACCAAGACGCTCCCTGAAGCTGGTCAAACAAATCATCTATCCTCGGAAGTGGGTAGCGGTTCTTCACCGTTACCTTATTCAACTCCCGGTAATCTATACACATACGGTGCGACCCATCCTTCTTCGTCACAAACAGGATCAGCGCTCCCCAAGGCGAACTGCTCGGCCGAATGAAACCCTTGTCTAGAAGCTCCTGCAGCTGCGTAGACAACTCCTGCATCTCAGGGGGAGCTAGACGGTACGGTGCCTTGGCTATCGGAGCCGCACCAGGAATTGGGTCGATCCTAAACTCAACCTGCCTCTCAGGAGGTATTCCCGGTAAATCCTCGGGAAATACATCCGGGAAGTCTCGCAGTACCGGAACATCATCAACTGACGTCTTGCCCTTCTCCCGGGCATCCAAGACATAAGCTACATAACCAGCGCAACCCTGCTGAAAATAGCGCCTCGCCCTTCCGGCGGAACAAAAGGTCGGTCTGCGCTGTGGCCTCTCGCCCAGAATCACTAACTCTCCCCCACTGGGAGTGCGAACCCTTACTAGCTGCAGCTCTCAATCAATTACCGCCCATTGGGACTCAACCAATCCATGCCTACTATAACCTTATTCCCTCGCAGGGGAATAGGAACCAGGTCCACCGAGAACTGCTCGTCGAACAACTGAAGAGAACACCCTCTATGCACTCTGGCAACCCTCACGGTCCTGTTATCTGCTATCTCAACCTCTAGTGGACAATCCAGCTCCCCTGGAGCTCTACTAAATCTCTTGCTAAGCGTTAGCGATACAAACGATCGGGTAGCCCCCGAATCAAATAATACCATAGCAGAAATGCCGTTCACAGAGAACGACCCTATATAAAAGCATATAATCATCAGCAATAATCAATCAATAATAATAAAGAGATGAAGGGAAAATACATACCCGTCACCACATCAGGAGTTGCTCGCGCCTCCTCTGTTGTCATCTGAAAAGCCCTACTCTTCGCCACTGGCGCCTCGGCTCGGCCCTGCCGGCCATCTGTAATCCTCAAAGTAGCAGGGGCAGGTGCAGCCACCTTCCCTACTACAGCTAAACTCGGACACTGGGACTTTTTATGTCCCCTCTGATTGCACTGAAAGCAAATCAGATCTGATGCTGAAATGGCAGCAGCAGGGGTCGTACAATCCCTGCTCAAATGCCCAGTCCGACCACACTTGAAGTAGCCGGAACTCCCCGCCTTGCACACCCCATCGTGCATTCTCCCACACTTGCCACATCGACCGTGGCTCGGCTGAATCTTGGATATGTGATCTGAAACCTTGGGCTTTTTGCCCGAACCACCTGTACCCGAAACCGCCTCCGGTTTCCTCTTCTTCTCCATCTCGAGATCAATCTCCCACTCTCGAGCCCTAGCAATCATGTCATCCAACGTTTTACAGCTGGACCGGCTCACAAACTGGCGGATATCGCTCCGCAACATCTCATGATAACGGGCCTTCTTCATCTCCTCATCGGCTACATACTGAGGAACAAGAAGAGCCCTCTCCCTGAACTTGGCGGTGATCTCCGCCACGGTCTCTGTAGTCTGGGTGAGGTCCTGAAACTCTCTGGCTAACTGATGCACCTCAATAACTGGTGCAAACTCCGCCCTGAACCTAGTAGAGAAATCAGCCCAGGTCATGGCATCTAACGCTGCATCATCTCCAATGGTATGTCCGACCTCTTCCCACCAATCCCGTGCCCTGTCCTTCAGAAGACAGGACGCCAATCTAACCTTGTCCCCCTCGGGACACCTCCTCGTGTGGAAAGCGTTGGCCACATCTGCCAACCATCTAGTACTCACTGTGGGTCCCGCGCCCCGTGGTAATCTGGAGCTCCACATGCCCTGAACTCCCTGAACGTAAGTGTGCGCGACCCCATCATGGCCGCCACCTCGGCACGCAAGGCGCCCAACCTCTCATCCATCAGCTCTAGGATACCCTCCTTGATCGAACCGAAGATCACAGGAGTCTGCTCAAAATGATACGGGTAATCTCTGAAGAAAGAAACTCTCTGGTCTGCTCATCCATGCGCTCGTCCCCCGAGCCTGATCCTGATCCCTCCCCAGCACCTCCACTACCGGCTGTTGGCCTAGAACGCAAAACCACCTTTCTGAAATGCATCATAGCAACATCAGAAAACTGAAATATCTCAAGGGATCATTGATACTACAACTAGCTCCCTGGTCTTGTCTCGACCTTCCTTGATTCGAGTACGGATCCTCTGCTTCTAGTAGTACGGGCCCAAACTACCTTCCACATCTATCCGTACTTTCCTCAAGAACTGGCTTAACTCCACCAAGTCACTTCTACTGCTACTGATCTCTGCTACTCTCATCCTAGGCTTGCCCTAAGGAAATCTCTGACTCCACTCAAACCAGTCCTCAACTGCTGAAGGCCTCCTTGCAATGCTAATTAGCCATCACCTGAATACCATCACATGTGATGAGGCTTGGATAATCCTTTGAGTAAAAGGCTTGTCCCTATAACGGTTAGACTCAAACAAGAGCTGCGCAATAGGGCTAAATCCAACACTCTGAGATTATTCAACCCTGATCACATGTGACGTGACGTATTCACCTAACGGCTAACTCTCTTCACCAAGAGTTCCACAAAGCACGAAGCAAACAGCATTCGGAAACCGGAAACTACTCAAGCAAATCTACTTCGCATAACAAGAAACTGTACTAGCATATAATACTAAGCTCGCGCTACCAGGCATAACCTAAACATGCTATCCTACTGCTGCCTACTCAATATTAGCATGCAATTCTCATAAAGCTGAAACACATATAACAGGCACATAAGGCATCCTCCTAGATCCTTAGTCCTATACTAGCATGCTGTTCTACTGAAACTGAAACAATTTATCATAATAAACTTGTATGGGTAGCTTGGGAGTACTTACTTGAGCTCGGCTGATCGCATGCACCACACCCTTATCTTGTCTAAAAATTCTTTTCTTTTTAAGTGCTTTTCAAGATTTCATTTGAAAACATTTTTCCTTTTCGAAAATATTTTTATCTTTCCCTTAGTTTGAGTTCAGATACACCTGGAGGTGTATCCGAATCCCTCAAACCAAGGCTCTGATACCAACTTGAAACGACTCAAAAATACGACCCGAAAATTTCATTTTTTTTATTTATAACAAAAACCAAGAAACTGAGTATCACATAATAAAACCATACGTTGCGTGTTTCAAAAACCATAATAAAATACTGTGAGAAAAAATGTATCACAACTGTATCCAAATATATCGAGAAGCTAAATCAACTCCCAGGACAAAAACTAAAGCTGTGGTGTGTGCGATGCCATCATCCCGAACACTTCCCTTTGCTTGCGGAAGTACCTGAAACCAAAACTGAAACTGTAAGCACGAAGCTTAGTGAGCTCCCCCAAACTACTGCATACCATACAGTACATATAAAGCACATACTGGGCCTTGCCCACTGACTGGGACCCCATCCCCTGCATCGGACCGAAGTCTGGACTAACTATCTGGGACCCCGTCCCCTGCATCAGACCGAAGTCCAAAATCTGATTGGGACCCCGTCCCATACATCGGAACGAAGTCCGAAACTGACTGGGACCCCGTCCCCCGCATCGGACCGAAGTCCGGACTAACTGAACACAGCATAGCATAACATATCAACCAACATATACACATAGATCCTGTCTGAGCCACGAAGGCATCAAACATACTAACTACTGCATTGGACCGTAGTCCAGAAACTACCGCTAACTGAATGGGCCGGCTTTGTGGCCTTAGACCCGTTTCTACTGGAAGGAAACTCACTTCGTGAACTGGCTGTTGTGTGTACGGCTCTGGAAGCTAACTGCTGCTGCTCCGGTATCTCCCCGGCTACAAATCCATAAACAGACTCAATCAGATACTAAACACTGCATTGGGTAAAATGACTCCTTTACCCCCGGTCAAAGTCAACTCTCCCGGTCAAGGTCAACCTACAGTTGACCTGACTCGCCGAGTTGGGCCGCCAACTCGCCGAGTCTCTAGTCTCACTTCTCAACCCTACTCGTGGCTACTCGTCAAGTATGGCATCAACGCGACGGGTACCCTCTTGATTCAAATACTCAGGCAATCTGCATCCGACTCGCCGAGTCATATGAACAACTCGACGAGTTGTTCTTCAAGCTAAGAAGATTGTCTTGGACTCGCCGAGTTGTATGAACAACTCGTCGAGTCCCTCCATTACTGAGTCTAACCTCCGACTCACTGAGTCCATCCTACTGCTCACTGGTTCCCACTCGGAATCACTCAAAGGGTAAAGATCGGGGACTCGCGACCTGACTCGCCGAGTCCGAAGAACGACTCGCCGAGTCACATGCATGCAGATACTAAAAACTCGATTCTGCTCGAAACCACCGCATACAATTTATAGATCTGGGTTTCTAAGGCTGATTTACCACGTAAAGTTTCCAACTTTACGTGTACATACGCATGAAAAGGGATATATAATCTAAAAAGGTACTTAGAAGAGTAGATCTAGGGCTATCATGCAAAATGGCTCTATAAAGGTGATAGATCTACAATTTTGGAACTGAAACATGGCTAGATCCGAAGGCTAATCAATCTAATGTGATCTCTCTACTAAGAACAAGTTAAGAAATGGCTAAAAGAGGCTAAATATGCTTGTGAAAGATAAATAAATCATAGAAACAGAAGGAAATCGGCTCATACCTCAATAAACTCTGAAATGGATGCAAGACCTTGGATCTTCTTCTTCTCCTTTGGATCTAGCCTCCTTCTTCTCTTCAAAACTTCAAGATTCACACAAGAAATACTCAATTACTCAAGGAAACGATTAGGGTTTGCTAAATGATACTATGAGGGTGAAGGGGACGAGTTTGGGGCTAATAAGGTGGTTTAAATAGGGTGCAAACCCGGGGATTTAGGGTTTCTACCTGGCAGGCAGACTCGCCGAGTCCCGAATATGGACTCGCCGAGTCGCCGACTAACATGTCCTCGAAATCTCATCCCTACTCGACGAGTCGGGCCATAGACTCGCCGAGTCCCTCTCGAAAACTTCTAAAGAAATGCCACGACAGCCACATACCAGAAATGGGGCGTTACAATTCTCCCCCACTTGTCTCAGACTTCGTCCTCGAAGTGCGCTACGGCTGAATCTGCAAATAACTCTGGGTAGTGCTCTCTCATTTCCTCCTCAGCCTCCCACGTCCACTCAGACCCCTTCCGGTGCTGCCACTGCACCTTCACCAACTAAATTGCCTTGTTCCTCAATGTCTTTGTCTTCCGGTCCAGAATCGCGACCGGCCTCTCAATATAATTCAGGCTGCTATCAACCTGAATATCTTCTAAGGGAACAACTGCTGACTCATCCACCAAACACTTCCTCAACTGAGACACATGGAAAGTGTTGTGGATCTAGCTAAGCTCTACTGGAAGATCCAATCGATAAGCAACCCGACCCACTCGAGCGAAAACCATGAAAGGACCAATAAACCTGGGGTCCAGCTTGCCCCTCTTCCGAAACCTGATGACACCCTTCCAGGGTGAGACCTTCAGAAGGACCATATCGCCCACTCGGAACTCCAAGTCTGAACGCCTCCTGTCGGCGTAGCTCTTCTGCCGACTCTGCGCAGTCTGCAGTCTACTACCGACCTGCTGAATAAACTCGGTCGTCTTGAGCACCACCTCTGTGCTCCCAACGACCCGTTGACCGACCTCGCCCCAACAAATCGGGGTCCTACACTTCCTCCCATAAAGCATCTCAAAGGGAGGTCGATCAATGCTCGCATGATAACTGTTGTTATACGAAAATTCCGCTAACGGAAGATACGTATCCCAACTGCCACCGAAGTCTAGAACACATGCCCTGAGCATGTCCTCGAGAGTCTGAATCCTCCTCTCGCTCTGCCCGTCCGTCTGAGGGTGGAAAGCAGTGCTGAAATGGAGACGAGTACCCATCTCGTCGAGAAACCGCTTCCAGAATCTGGATGTAAAACGGACGTCTCGGTCTGACACCACCGATACCGGCACTCCATGACGTGCCACTACCTCACGCACATAGATATCGGCTAACTTTTGTGCCGATATGCTCTCCTGGATCGGGATAAAATGAGCACTCTTCGTCAACCGATCCACTACTACCCATATCGAATCTACCCCTCGTGCGGTCCTGGGAAGCTTGGTGATAAAATCCATGGTGATGTCCTCCCATTTCCACACGGGAATGTCTAACGGCAGCATCTTGCCGTGAGGCCTCTGGTGCTCCGCCTTGACCTTCCTGCAGGTCAGGCATCTCTCAACATACCAAGCGACATCCCGCTTCATGCAGGGCCACCAATAATCGGGTCGAAGATCTCTATACATCTTCGTCGCCCCTGGGTGGATAGAAAATCGAGACTTATGAGCCTCGTCCATCAACACCTGTCGTACCCCACCCCAGTACGGTACCCACACTCTCCCATGAAGTGTCAGAAATCCCCTACTGTCATAATCAAATGAAGCTACTCGACCCACTATCCTCTCACACTTTTGCCTCTCCTCCTTGAGGCTCTCAACCTGAGCCTCCCTAATCCGTTCCAACAATGGAGTAATCACTGTCATCCTCAAACACAAATCTCTGATAGGGGCTGCTGACACCTTGCGGCTTAGGGCGTCGGCTACCACGTTGGCCTTCCCTGGATGGTAAAGGATCTCACAATCGTAATCCTTCAACACATCCAACCACCTCCTCTGCCTCATGTTCAGACTCGGCCGATCCATAAGGTATCTCAAACTCTTGTGATCCGTGTAGATAGTACAACAGACCCCATAAAGATAATGTCTCCAAATCTTGAGGGCAAACACAACCACCCCCATCTCTAAATCGTGGGTAGGATAGTTAGCCTCGTGAGGCTTCAACTGCCTCGAGGCGTAAGCTATCACATGGCCTCGCTGCATCAACACTGCTCCCATACCTATGATTGAGGCATCACAGTAGACTACAAAGTCCTCTACTCCCTCTGGCAAGGTAAGGATCGGAGCCTCGCACAATCTCTGTCTGAGGGTCTTGAACGCTGCCTACTGCTCAGGCCCCCAACGAAACACCACCGACTTCTTGGTCAGTCGGGTGAGCGGCACTGCTATCTTGGAGAAATCCTGAATGAACCTCCGGTAATACCCTGCCAACCCTAGGAAGCTCCGAATCTCGGATGGAGACTTCGGGACCTCCCACTGCATCACGGTCTCTATCTTGGCCAGATCTACCAAAATACCCTTCTGGTTAACGAGGTGACCAAGGAACTGCACCTCGTGCAACCAGAACTCACACTTGGAGAACTTTGCGAAAAGTCTCTCCCTCCTCAAAACTTCTAGCACCTCCCTCAGGTGCTCCTCGTGCTGCTCCTGTGTCTTGGAATACACCAAGATATCATCTATGAATACTATCACTGACCGATCCAACATCGGTCTGCACACGCGATTCATGAGATCCATGAACGCGGCTGGAGCATTGGTGAGCCTAAATGGCATCACCACAAACTCATAATGACCATACCTGGTCCTGAAAGCAGTCTTCTGCACATCCTCATCCCTAACCCGCATCTAGTGATACCCGGAGCGTAGATCAATCTTGGAGAACCAAGACGCTCCCTGAAGCTGGTCAAACAAATCATCTATCCTCGGAAGTGGGTAGCGGTTCTTCACCGTTACCTTATTCAACTCCCGGTAATCTATACACATACGGTGCGACCCATCCTTCTTCGTCACAAACAGGATCAGCGCTCCCCAAGGCGAACTGCTCGGCCGAATGAAACCCTTGTCTAGAAGCTCCTGCAGCTGCGTAGACAACTCCTGCATCTCAGGGGGAGCTAGACGGTACGGTGCCTTGGCTATCGGAGCCGCACCAGGAATTAGGTCGATCCTAAACTCAACCTGCCTCTCAGGAGGTATTCCCGGTAAATCCTCGGGAAATACATCCGGGAAGTCTCGCACTACCGGAACATTATCAACTGACGTCTTGCCCTTCTCCCGGGCATCCAAGACATAAGCTACATAACCAGCGCAACGCTGCTGAAAATAGCGCCTCTCCCTCGCGGCGGAACAAAAGGTCGGTTCGTATTGTGGCCTCTCGCCCTGAATCACTAACTCTCCCCCACTGGGAGTGCGAACCCTTACTAGCTGCAGCTCTCAATCAATTACTGCCCATTGGGACTCAACCAATCCATGCCTACTATAACCTTATTCCCTCGCAGGGGAATAGGAACCAGGTCCACCGAGAACTGCTCGTCGAACATCTGAAGAGAACACCCTCTATGCACTCTGGCAACCCTCACGGTCCTGTTATCTGCTATCTCAACCTCTAGTGGACAATCCAGCTCCCCTGGAGCTCTACTAAATCTCTTGCTAAGCGTTAGCGATACAAACGATCGGGTAGCCCCCAAATCAAATAATACCATAGCAGAAATGTCGTTCACAGAGAACGACCCTATATAAAAGCATATAATCATCAGCAATAATCAATCAATAATAATAAAGAGATGAAGGGAAAATACATACCCGTCACCACATCAGGAGTTGCTCGCGCCTCCTCTGCTGTCATCTGAAAAGCCCTACTCTTCGCCACTGGCGCCTCGGCTCGGCCCTGCCGGCCATCTGTAATCCTCAAAGTAGCAGGGGCAGGTGCAGTCACCTTCCCTACTACAGCTAAACTCGGACACTGGGACTTTTTATGTCCCCTCTGATTGCACTGAAAGCAAATCAGATCTGATGCTGAAATGGCAGCAGCAGGGGTCGTACAATCCCTGCTCAAATGCCCAGTCCGACCACACTTGAAGTAGCCGGAACTCCCCGCCTTGCACACCCCATCGTGCATTCTCCCACACTTGCCACATCGACCGCGGCTCGGCTGAATCCTGGATCTGTGATCTGAAACCTTGGGCTTTTTGCCCGAACCACCTGTACCTGAAACCGCCTCCGGTTTCCTCTTCTTCTCCATCACGAGATCAATCTCCCACTCTCGAGCCCTAGCAATCATGTCATCTAGCGTTTTACAGCTGGACCGGCTCACAAACTGACGAATATCGCTCCGCAACATCTCATGATAACGGGCCTTCTTCATCTCCTCATCAGCTGCATACTGAGGAACAAGAAGAGCCCTCTCCCTGAACTTGGCGGTGATCTCCGCCACGGTCTCTGTAGTCTGGGTGACGTCCTGAAACTCTCTGGCTAACTGATGCACCTCAATAACTGGTGCAAACTCCGCCCTGAACCTGGTAGAGAAATCAGCCCAGGTCATGGCATCTAACGCTGCATCATCTCCAATGGTATGTCCGACCTCTTCCCACCAATCCCGTGCCCTGTCCTTCAGAAGACAGGACGCCAATCTAACCTTGTCCCCCTCGGGACACCTGCTCGTGCGGAAAGCGTTGGCCACATCCGCCAACCATATAGTACTCGCTATGGGGTCACGCGCCCCGTGGTAATCTGGAGCTCCACATGCCCTGAACTCCTTGAACGTAAGTGTGCGCGACCCCATCATGGCCGCCACCTCGGCACGGAAGGTGCCCAACCTCTCACCCATCAGCTCTAGGATACCCTCCTTGATCGAACCGAAGATCACAGGAGTCTGCTCCAAAATGATACGGGTAATCTCTGAAGAAAGAAACTCTCTGGTCTGCTCATCCATGCGCTCGTCCCCCGAGCCTGATCCTGATCCCTCCCCGGCACCTCCACTGCCGGCTGCTGGCCTAGAACGCAAAACCACCATTCTGAAACACATCATAGCAACATCAGAAAACTGAAATATCTCAAGGGATCATTGATACTACTACTAGCTCCCTGGTCTTGTCTCGGCCTTCCTTGATTCGAGTACGGATCCTCTGCCTCTAGTAGTACGGGCCCGTACTACCTTCCACATCTATGCGTACTTTCCTCAAGAACTACATTGACTCCACCAAGTCACTTCTACTGCTACTGATCTCTGCTACTCTCATCCTAGGCTTGCCCTAAGGAAATCTCTGACTCCACTCAAAGCAATCCTCAGCTGCTGAAGGCCTCCTTGCAATGCTAATTAGCCATCACCTGAATACCATCACATGTGATGAGGCTTGGATAATCCTTTTTGTAAAAGGCTCATCCCTATAACGGTTAGACTCAAACAAGAGCTGCGCAATAGGGCCAAATCCAACACTCTGAGATTATTCAACCCTGATCACATGTGACGTGACGTAGTCACCTAACGGCTAACTCTCATCACCAAGAGTTCTACAAAGCACGAAACAAACAGCATTCGGACACCGGAAACTACTCAGGCAAATCTACTTCTCATAACGAGAAACTGTACTAGCATACACTGCTAAGCTCGAGCTACCAGGCATAACCTAAACAGGCTATCCTACTGCTGCCTACTCAATATTAGCATGCAATTCTCATAAAGCTGAAACACATATAACAGGCATATAAGGCATCCTCCTAGATCCTTAGTCCTATACTAGCATGCTGTTCTACTGAAACTGAAACAATTTATCATAATAAACTTGTATGGGTAGCTTGGGAGTACTTACTTGAGCTCGGCTGATCACATGCACCACACCCTTATCTTGTCTAAAAATTCTTTTCTTTTTAAGTGCTTTTCAAGATTTCATTTGAAAACATTTTTCCTTTTCGAAAATATTTTTATCTTTCCCTTAGTTTGAGTTCAGATACACCTGGAGGTGTATCCGAATGCCTCAAACCAAGGCTCTGATACCAACTTGAAACGACTCAAAAATACGACCCGAAAATTTCATTTTTTTTATTTATAACAAAAACCAAGAAACTGAGTATCACATAATAAAACCATACGTTGCGTGTTTCAAAAACCATAATAAAATACTGTGAGAAAAAATGTATCACAACTGTATCCAAATATATCGAGAAGCTAAATCAACTCCCAGGACAAAAACTAAAGCTGTGGTGTGTGCGATGCCATCATCCCGAACTCTTCCCTTTGCTTGCGGAAGTACCTGAAACCAAAACTGAAACTGTAAGCATGAAGCTTAGTGAGCTCCCCCAAACTACTGCATACCATACAGTACATATAAAGCACATACTGGGCCTTGCCCACTGACTGGGACCCCGTCCCCTGCATCGGACTGAAGTCGGGACTAACTATCTGGGACCCCGTCCCCTGCATCGGACCGAAGTTCGAAATCTGACTGGGACCCCGTTCCCTACATCGGACCGAAGTCCGAAACTGACTGGGACCCCGTCCCCTATATCGGACCGAAGTCCGAAACTGACTGGGACCCCGTCCCCTGCATCGGACCGAAGTCCGGACTAACTGAACACAACATAGCATAACATATCAACCAGCATATACACATAGATCCTGTCTGAGCCACGAAGGCGTCAAACATACTAACTACTGCATTAGACCGTAGTCCAGAGACTACTGCTAACTGAACGGGCCGGCTTTGTGGCCTTAGACCCGTTTCTACTGGAAGGAAACTCACCTCGTGAACTGGCTGCTGTGTGTATGGCTCTGGAAGCTAACTGTTGCTGCTCCGGTATCTCCCCGGCTACAAATCCATAAACACACTCAATCAGATACTAAACACTGCATTGGGTAAAATGACTCATTTACCCCTGGTCAATGTCAACCCTCCCGGTCAAGGTCAACCTACAGTTGACCTGACTCGCCGAGTTGGGCCGCCAACTCGCCGAGTCTCTAGTCTCACTTCTCAACCCTACTTGTGGCTACTCGTCGAGTATGGCATCAACTCGACGGGTACCCTCTTGATTCAAATACTTAGGCAATCTGCATCCGACTCGCCGAGTCATATGAACAACTCGACGAGTTGTTCTTCGAGCTAAGAAGATTGTCTTGGACTCGCCGAGTTGTATGAACAACTCGTCGAGTCCCTCCATTACTGAGTCTAACCTCCGACTCACTGAGTCCATCCTACTGCTCACTGGTCCCCACTCGGAATCACTCAAAGGGTAAAGATCGGGGACTCGCGACCTGACTCGCCGAGTTACATGCATGCAGATACTAAAAACTCGATTCTGCTCGAAACCACCGCATACAATTTATAGATCTGAGTTTCTAAGGATGATTTACAACGTAAAGTTTCCAACTTTACGTGTACATACACATGAAAAGGGATATAAAGGCTAAAAAGGTACTTAGAAGAGTAGATCTAGGGCTATCATGCAAAATGGCTCTATAAAGGTGATAGATCTACGATTTTGGAACTGAAACATGGCTAGATCTGAAGGCTAATCAATCTAATGTGATCTCTCTACTAAGAGCAAGCTAAGAAATGGCTAAAAGAGGCTAAATATGCTTGTGAAAGATAAATAAATCATAGAAACAGAAGGAAATCGGCTGATACCTCAATAAACTCTGAAATGGATGCAAGACCTTGGATCTTCTTCTTCTCCTTTGGATCTAGCCTCCTTCTTCTCTTCAAAACTTCAAGATTCACACAAGATATACTCAATTACTCAAGGAAACGATTAGGGTTTGCTAAATGATGCTCTGAGGGTGAAGGGGACGAGTTTGGGGCTCATAAGGTGGTTTAAATAGGGTGCAAACCCGGGGATTTAGGTTTTCTACCTGGCAGGCAGACTCGCCGAGTCCCGAATATGGACTCGCCGAGTCGCCGACTAACACGTGCTTGAAATCTCATCCCTACTCGACGAGTCGGGCCATAGACTCGCCGAGTCCCTCTCGAAAACTTCTAAATAAATGCTATGAAAGCAACATACCAGAAATGGGGCATTACATACGTAATATCTGGTTTTGATTTTTTTTTTCATTCCGATTTAATTTTCGGTAATATGTGTATTTTATGTATAAATATATCTCACCTACACATGCACGGTTAACACCAAAATTTACTATGGATGTCTTAGTCTTCCTCCTCGGACTATTGTTGTCTTCAATATTGGATCACATTAATATCCAAGTGGTAACGCCGAGTTCCAGATGGTTAATCTCCCAAAAAACATATTGAAGAAACAAGAAGGACTAGAGCAATTTTCTTATGATATTTCCAAATGCAGCCACATGAATTAAATATAGTAGTTAGGTTCTACAATTAAGCAAAAATGTAGGAAAACATGGAAGGACTTATTCAACTCTGATAAAATTGTGTTAGGCTCTTTCTTTTTCATGTGTTGTTCTGGTGCAAAGTTAATCGTGGCACTTAATTCTCAAATGTTCCCTGCTAGTAAAAAGGGATTGGTCCATTTGAAAATGGATTTGGGACGGACGATCAACATGTGTTGTGTAAATGTCATCTCCCTTACAATTTACCTTCTCATTGAGGTCAAAGTCTAGGAAACAGAGTTGAATTTCATGTTTTCACTCCCAAGCGGCTTCTGAGAGAGACTTATTACTCATTTATTGAGGACCTGGTGATCATGTTGTGTGTGTTCTTTGTTTAGATGGAGTGGGTATTTATGGTCATCATCTTCTATGATTGGAAAATTGGTTGTCTATATTGTACTTGAATTGGAACGCAATATTCGAATGTGAAAATGGGGTAGATTGGTGCTTGAGCAGGTAACTCGGAAAGGTATGAAACTTGACCAAAATTCTCTAAGATTTGATATGGCTCTAAAAACGTTTTGCAAGTTTCTAGTTAACACGACTTTCCATAGAAGATTTGCATTACTTTTGCAGCTTTAAATAAACAAAAATCGCCCATAATGAAGTTCTTATCTAGATGGTACATACCATAGGAACGCTCACCTCACCTCATTCCATAGAAACTCTCACCTCATCAGACTCACCACCATCTCTCTCTCTCTCTCTCTCCCTCTCTTTCTCTCTCTCTCTCTCTCTCTCTCTCTCTCTCTCTCTCTCTCTCTCCTCCATGGTACATACCACCACTATCTTGCACCACCACCATGGTCATCGTACCTACATCACATCACCTGCAACCTCAACACAATCGACCATCACCACCATTCCTACCATCCATCGCCGCCCTACCATCTTCTCCATCACCACCTCTTTCTTGTTCCATGTGAAACCTTAAAATCGGTACCAACAACTAATAGGGTTTGGAGAAAAAGTTGATCTAAGAAAAATCAAAGCAAACGACTTAGAAGATGCTAACATATACTCGTACAAAGCTGCTCAGGTAGGTTATTTACTAAATTTTATCTTTAATTCTAAAGATATTTCTTTCGATTCTAACCCTAGTTCGTTCTCCCCTCCTTTTCCTTCGCAAACACACATGGATTATGAGTTCCTTATCTGTTCCTATGGGGTTCACGAAGTGTTGTTTATACATCTAGGGTTTCTGAATTTCGAGTATTATGCACACAAATGTCAGAAGAAATATGGTCAACCAGCTCCAATATGGTCCGACTCCGATTCTTAAAGCCCTCAACTTCGATTGACATGTGATCAAGGCTGGAAAGTTTCATCTATTGGTTTCACTAGCTTTGGGAATCCCAAAGGGGATTGTGGTGCTGGATTTACTCAAGGAAGTTCTCATATAGACGTCATATCAATTGCCTCCGTCTCTAGTTGTTGCTCATATGTCTACTTCTACACTCAACAGTCACATATATTTCTATAGCACCTGGTTCCTGGTATGTATTTTAATCTACGTATTTTTTTGCATTTTTTAGCTGGAACTCGGCGAGTTGCAGGCCCGACTCGCCGAGTAGAGGCAAGATATCGAGCACGTTTGTGTTGGCGACTCGATGAATCCATATCCTGGACTCGGCGAGTCTGCCTGTATGGATGAAACCCTAACTTTAAGGGTTTGCACCCCATTTAAACCCCCTTATGCTCCCCAAGCTCGCCCCCTTCACTCTCAGAGCATCCTTTATCAAACCCTAACCCTCCCCTTTGTGATTTAAGTGTTTGTGTGCTTTTCCTTGAAGTTTGAAGAAGAGAAGGAAGGAAGGACCAAGGAGAAGGAGAAGAGCAAGGATCTAGAACTCAATCCAGAGTCCATTGAGGTATGTTTCGTATTTTTTCTGTTGCCATGATGATTTTCTTTTAGAAACCCCATTTAAGCCATCTTTATCCATTTTCTAGCGTGATTGTAATAAAGAGATCATATTGAGTGGAATGGCCTTTGAATCTAGCTAGGTTTGAGCTTCAAGAGCCCAGATCTACTGCCTTTATGGAGCCATATTGCATGAACGCCCTAGATCTACCCTTTTAGTGTGTTTTGAGCCTTAAAATCCGTCATTGGTGTTTATCTACACGTAAAGTTGGAAACTTTACATGTTAATCGAGCCATAAGAACCCAGATCTATGTATGGAATGCACTGGGTTCAAGCAGAATCGAGTATATAGTGATTGCATGCATGCGACTCGGCGAGTCGTTCTTTGGACTCGGCGAGTCGAGTCGTGAGTCCCCGATTTTCCCCTTTTGAGTTATGTCGAGTGGGATCAGTGAGCTATAAGCGGACTCAGTAAGTCAGAAGCCAGACTCAGTAATGGAGGTACTCGACGAGTCAATGCCCTGACTCGGCGAGTCCAAGACAATCTTCTTGCCTCAAGAACAGACTCGACGAGTTGTTCATACAACTCGGCGAGTCACAGACCAGAGTGTTCATCGGATGAAGATGAACTCGACGAGTTGTTCATATAACTCGGCGAGTCGAATGAAGGACTATTGGATATCTGTATGGAAGGAGAACTCGTTGAGTCAATGCCTAACTCGACGAGTAGGGATGGGAGTGAGGACAATCGAATGGACAGGGACTCGACGAGTTAGCGAGCCAACTCGGCGAGTCGGGTCAACTGGAAGTTGACCTTGACTTTGACTTTTGATTTGGTTAGGGGTAAAATGGTCATTTTACCCTAAGGACAGTTAGCAGTGTTTGATTAAGTGTTTCGTGGGAATTGCAACCGGAGGATTTCGGGAGCAGCACCAGCAGACATACAGTTCCCGCACAAATCAGCAGCTACTTCGAGGTGAGTTACCTTCCAGTAGCGGTGGGTCTACGGCCACAATGTCGGCCCACCAGTAGAAGTTGTGTGTTAGATGATTGTCTTTGTGATATCATCTACTTTTGCTACTACCTGATATGTTATATGCTAGCTTGATGTCTTATAGTAGTAGAGTTTGATTGTTAGGACCAAAGGGTAGTCATACACCACAGATACGTCTGATAGTATGTGATGTCATGATTATATACTAGCATGTTCTGAGATATGTGTTAGGGGTAGTAGGAGGGGAACAGTCCCTGAGTTCGGTTGTTAGCACCGAAGGGTAGTCAGACACCCCAGATATGTCTGATAGTATGTTATGTATTGATATATGATAATAGTAGTGGTAGGGGTGATATAGTCCCCGAGGTTCGGTTGTTAGGACCGAAGGGTGGTCGGCACCCCAGAATGGCCGCACGGGTAGGTCGGCACCCCAGAATGGCCGTACTGGGTAAGTTAGGGACCCCTGAATTGTCTGACAAGTATGGTATGCTATATGATTGTACTGTATGTTACATGATTGTATGGTATATGGTATGTTGGGGGAACTCACTAAGGGGAATGAGCTGGCGCGGTAGCGATACATCATACGCATACACTATTTTCCGCCTTACGAGATTGTTCTGGGATTTGTACTCTGATATTCAGTTGATTTCGTATTTTGGTTTTTCAAACATGATATATGATTGTTGAATGTTTTGATCAGACAATGTTTATTTACAAATGCTTTTCAAAGTATTGATTTTAAAATTGAAATTTTTGGACATAAAAATTTTGTTGTTACAATTTCAAGTCATTATCATCTTCCTCAATGCAAGGTGTTTTTCCCAATACACTAGTTTCTAAACATATTTTTTGCATGGATTCATCTCCTTCATCATCCCTTGGTCGTGCATCCCATGCTCAAGAGTAACGATATGTTCATGTTTAACATGTCACATGTGACTATTACAAGTACGTATGTTGTGGTTTAGCTCGGTTATTGGACAAACCAACCTAGAGTAATTACAATCGGTTAATGCATTTCAATTAAAAGTTTTTGTTATTAGGTAACTTGGTTGACCATAATGATAGACAAATTCCACAAAAAAAAGTACATTTCTATAAAAATGAAAAAACAAAAAGTAGATTGTCAAATAATTAAAATTAAAATTAAAAAATACTATGTAGTTAACTTTGTTGTATTCTTTCAGCTATTAATTTAGACACCTCAAAACCAGCATACAATTCCTCCCATCTTCTTAATATATTTGGTAGCAATCATCAAGGTTAGTCATATATATGCTAAATGGATATTAAATATTATCTTACTGATTTTAAATAAATAACTATGTTATAATACTTTTTATTAGATACCTAATTTTATACACCAATCAAAAATTTGTATGTATGAAGAATACAACGTACACTTTTTTCTTAAATAGCTAATTTAATGGAATTTTAAATTTCGTTATTTGACACTATTTATTTAATATTTATCTTTAAATTACAATTAATATACAATTAAATATAAGATTTCAGCTCGGTTTATAATGTTTCAATTTCCATATAAAACCATAACCCAGATAACGTTAAAAAAAAAAACAAAAAAAAAAAAACAAAAAACAAAAAACAAAACGGAACAGTTGGTTTTTATGGTTCGGTGGTTGTATCGGTTGATTTAGTTCTAGTTCGATTTTTCTCGCCGCTAATAGTGTGCGCCTTTTTTTTTGGAGCATTAGCGGCTATACCGTCGCCGCCATTGATGTCGCTGCGAATACGTTGAGCGAACACCGTTTTCGGCCGTTCGATTTGGTCAGATCAACGAACACCGTTAACCAGTTCTTTTTGACACGGATCGTGGTTTTCTACTATTAGCGGCGACGCCATTAGCGGCGACGCACACTATTAGCGGCGACAAGTAATGCGCAAATGACATGTCGCCGCTAATAGTGTGCGTCACTACTATTGCCCATATTTCTTGTAGTGCTAGCAGCCATGATTGAAAAATTACCCCTCCTTGATTAGATTTCAAGAAGTAATTAGCAAAAAGCTATGAATATAGAGGAATTTGTGGTTCTTCTCTATATTGAAAAAGGTGAAAAGAAAAAGATCTAAATAGTAGCTACCGGTCTGCTTTGGCAAAGGAAACTTTTTTTTTTTATTATTATAAATATTGTTTGCATAAATCAACCAACGTTTTTAATAAAATAATTTGTTGTGTTGAAATACATTTGTAAATTTGGTGATTGAGATGTTGTGTTCTTCAGATGAAATAGCGGTCTAATATATACAAATTCGCAGAGTAAATAATTAAGCAAATTACTAAATGCCTATATACTCTCCATGGGCCAAATCTATTTTAAATTCATAGTTTGTAGACCCGCTAGAGATAATATAATTTCGTTTGACTTTATTAAATAGACCTCACATGAATTACGAACACATTCTAACTCTGTACATGATGATGCTAATTTAGTTAATCGATCTTACAAGCAATATTATCCTAAGACTTGAGATCATCGAGATCCATATGAATAATATTCATCATCGTGATTTCCTTCATCAAAATTGAGCGAGTAACTAACAGCATCATACTGGAATATCAAAGGCTTCGAAGATCCGTATATACTTTTTTTGCTTCCTTAGATCACCTTCTTCATGAGCTTCCTCCAATTCCGGCTCGTTCGCACACTGCCACTGTTAATTTGTGTGCAGTCTTCCTGATCGGAGAGTGAAGAAGTCGACGTACAGTCAGAAACGTTAGATAATCGTCCTTCAATGGAAGCACTGCAGGTAAGGTTAATTGTGGTGGCCATCTTTTTTGGAGAGAGAAGAGTTCTTGTTTGTTGTGAATTGTGAATTGTGAATTGTGAATTGATGAATGGAAGGTTAATTAGTGGAAGAGAAGACTTTATAGTTGGTGTAGAGGGGGTTTTTGGTAATTCTGAAAGTGTGTAATGTAGCTTTATATCTTAGGTGTAAAGAGGTCGTTAGAACGTCAGTTGGCCATCTTTACACATAATTTGTGGGACACTGTAATATCTTGACTGGATATCTTGAGCCATTATTCTAATTTTTCTTTTATAATGGATTTTTAAATAAGCCGACAATGTTTTTTTTTCAAGACCATTTAATAAGTATAGTAGTATTAAAACTCTTATCCTACAGCTTCTACTTTAATTAACAAAAGAACATAGAGTGATCTGAAAGATGTGTTCTCTGCGGTTTTTAGTCTGTGTGCATACTCTAAACTTTCCAAGGGAAATTTGGCTTTAAATTTACATCATCTTTTACTCTTGATACAAGCAGAAAACAAATCTTTTGATCTCATCTTATAACGTAACTTTTATAAAAGACAGAAACAAAAACATTATTTGCCTTCGTCTTTTTCTTTTGATGTCATTGTTTGCCAATTATCCACTCAGAATACAAGAATGTTAATTTTATTTATTATGCAACTTTATTCTTCGAATATTCAAGGAGTCAGTTGGCTTCAAAAGGATTAAGAGCATAACACATGATTTCACATGGGGAAGTGATATGCCTTTCTGATTTTTTTTTTTGTTTTTTTTGTTTTTTTTTTTGCAAGAAATGTAAGTGTAAATTTTGGTTTCGATTATTTTTTCATACCTATTTAATTTTCGGTTATATGTGTTTTTTAAGTATTGTTGAAAATTATGAAGTTATTTAGGAAAGTTTTTATCTCTTGTTTTCTATTTTAGATAAGCTTGCCTTTGATTTGATATCTTTCAACTAGTGTAGCTGTAATCCCTAATTTAGTGTGGCTGTATAGTATAGCCGGCCCTAATTTTTCCCTGTATATATTCCTTGTACACTCTACTTTTGAAAATACAGAAAAACTAAGATTGTTTTTCCATCTCAAAACACGCTCTCAATTTCTACATGGTATCAGAGCATACTATGACCTAAAGTATTCACGATGACTAATTCATCTCCAAAATCTTTTGAACCCAGTCATCATACAATCACACCTATACCAGGAAATCCTGATACATCCCCTTCAACGAGTCACAAACTCAATGGTCAAAAAAATTTCCAGTGGTCTCAGTCTATATTCATGTTTATATGTGGTCGTGACAAAGATGACCGTCTCACTAGAGAAACTGTGGCTCCTGGCTCAAAGGATCCAAAGTTTAGAACTTGGAGGACCAATGATCATCTGGTCATGTCTTGGCTAATTAACTCCATGACAACTGATGTTGGAGAAAATTTTCTACTTTACAAGACTGCACGAGAGATCTAGGAGGCAACCAAAGAAACCTACTCTAGCACTGAAAACTCCTCTGAATTGTTTGAACTCAAGACAAAGTTGTACGAACTGCGTCAAGTTGATTTCTCCGTTACTCAATACTTCCATCTTCTTTCCCGAATTTGGCTTCAGTTAGATTTATTCAAGATTTACCCTTGCAAATGTGCTGATGATGCCACCACTTATCGCACTGTAGTGAATCAACAGCGAACTATCAGATTTCTACTTGGACTCAACAAAGACTTAGATGGTGTTCGAAGTCGTGTCATGGGAATACACCCCTTACCAACTCCTCGTGAGGCCTTCTCTACAGTTCGTCAAGAAGAAAGTCTCAAGAGACTTATGATGCCCGAATCCAATACTTATACCACCGAGGGATCTACTCTTTTCACAAACATGTCTACTCATAATGGGAAGTCCCAAAAGGCTCAAGGTCATCCCTGGTGTGAGCACTACAAGGTCCACGGTCACTGGAAATCTGTTTGCTGGAAACTCCATGGAAAGCCGGCGGATTGGAAACCCTCGAATAGTCATTTCAATAAAGAAAATCGAACAAATCTTGCTGCTGCTCCAGAACCATATAACAGTGGAATCCAAACTATCAAGAACCAATTGGAAACATTGACAAACATGATGCAGAACAACACAACTTCTGAAGCAAACACCTCTGGTACTTCTGATCAATCTACTAGCTTATTGGTTCATAAAGGTAAAATCATCTATGCTCTTCATACCTCCTTTGGGAATGGTAGTACAACCTGGATATTAGACTCAGGGGCTTCCAATCATATGACATCTGATAAAAGCGTTTTCTCATATCTTCAACCTTAACAGTCCCGTGTTCGAATTGCTTCCTTCTCCCCTGTAGAAGGAATTGGATCTATTACATTGTTTAATAATATAATAATATCACTCTTCAATCAGTTTTGTTTGTACCAAAATTGGATTGCAGTTTACTTTCCATAAGTAAACTTACTCGAGATTTGGAATGTATAATTCGTTTTTCTGCCGATTGGTGTGGTTTTCAGGTGGCAGGATCGGGGAAGGTGATTGGCATTGCTAAGCAAAGCAAATGATTATAGTTGCTACAAGAAACCCCTCACTGTGGCTTCAAGTCTAGCACAAATTCTGCTTTCGTCTCTAATTCAACATCTTTTCCGTGTCTTCCACACAAAATAAGGCCATGTTATGGCACTTCCGCCTAGGTCATCCCAATTTTATGTACTTAGCCAAGTTGTTTCCTGAGTTATTTATAAATAAAAAGCCACAGTTTTATCAATGTGAGATCTGTCAATTTGCTAAACATACTCGAAATGTTTATCCTACAATTGGTTATACGCCTTCAAAACCATTCACGTTAATCCATAGTGACATTTAGGGACCCTCTAGAATTAAAAATCTAAATGACGCCAGGTGGTTCATCACCTTTATTGATGACCACACAAGAATGACTTGGAGATACCTGATGAAGGAAAAATCTGAAACCTTTACCATTTTTCGGTCATTCTACAACTTAATTCTTACTCAATTTCATTCAAAAATTCAAGTCCTGAAAACTGATAATGCTCGGGACTATTTCAATACCTTCCTTGGACATTACTTGTAGAAAGAGGTATTGTTCACACAAGTTCTTGTGTTGATATACCCCAACTACATGGGGGTAGCGATCGGAAAAACTGACACCTTCTTGAAGTATCACGGGCCATTATGTTTACAAATAATGTGCCAAAATATCTTTGGGGAGAAGCCTTACTCACTGCCACATATCTCATAAATAGGATTCCTAGCCGAGTATTACAATTTCAAGCTCCTCGAGATATTCTCTCAAACTCACATCCTCACATTCTCTCATTTACATCCGACCTTCCGCTGAAAATATTTGGGTGTACAAGCTTTGTCCATATTTAGAAACAACAACGGTCAAAATTAGACCCTCAATCACTCAAATGTGTATTTCTTGGGTATTCTTCTCGTCAAAAGGGCTATAAATGCTACTCTCCTCTCACTAGAAAAATATATACAACCATGGATGTTACATTTTTTGAAAATCAACCATATTTTCCCAAAACCAATATTCAAGGGGAGAAATCCAATGAATATCAATTTTGGGAAGCTTCACATACTCCTTCAGGTGTCACTTCTCCTATTGTCACTCTAGAACAGAACACCATAAATACTCTAGACACAAGTTCTCTATTTAGTCCTCTCGACAATATTTCAACTCTCGAAGACATTTCAAATGCTTCTCTAGAAAACGATCCAATCACACATACATCTCCTCAACTCCGCGTTTATTCCAGAAGAAATCGTCGTTCACAACAAGTAGATCCAATCACACATACTTTTCTGATCTCTGTCACAAATGATACACAACAACAAATAAATTCAGTTGATGATACCAATGCTATTATTGAGCCTAATATTGATGATTCTGATTTACCAATTGCTCAACAGAAAGGTATCCGCTCGTGTACCAAACATCCGATGGAAAGATATGTTGCATATGGTAACTTCATCCTTCTTATAGTTCATTTGTAGCTAATCTTGACGAAACACAGATTCCAGATTCCATTCATGAGGCACTAAAAGTACCCAGCTGGAAATTGGCTATTGAAGAAGAAATAAAAGCCCTTGAATCCAATGGAACTTGGACAATCACAAAAATAACTAAAGATAAACGAGAGGTGGGGTGCAAATGTATATTTTCTGTGAAATACAAAGCTGATGGAAGTGTAGACAGATTCAAGGTGGGGTTAGTCGCTAAAGGGTTCACTGAAGCCTATGGCATTGATTATAAAGAGACGTTCGCTCCTGTTGCCAAACTAAACACGGTTAGAGTATTACTTTCCCTAGCCGTAAACAATGATTGGCCTCTTTACCAGCTCAATGTAAAAAATGCTTTCCTAAATGGTGATTTGGAAGAAGAAATTTATACGTCAATGCCTCCGGGATTTGAAAACTCCAAAGGCAATATGGTGTGTAGATTAAAAAAATCTTTGCACGTCCTTAAACAATCACCCCATGCATGGTTTGGAAAATTCAGTCAAGCCATAATCTCACAGGGTTATGTTCAATGCCAAGCTGATCACACTCTATTTATCAAGACAAGTACTACTAGGAAGAAAGTTATACTAACTATTTAGGTTGATGATATCATAGTGAAAGGAGATCATGTTGAGGCAATTAAACTTCTAAAAAGAAACTTGGCATCCAAATTCGAAATGAAGGATATTGGACATCTCAAATACTTCCTTGGAATTGAAGTTGCTCGGTCCAAGGAAGGTATTGTTATATCTCAAAGAAAATACATCTTGGATCTCTTAAAAGAAACTAGCCTTCTTGGGTGCAAACCAGCAGAAACACCCATGGATCCAAACAAAAAAGGGTGTCATGAGGAAGAACAAACCCCGATGAACAAAGAACACTATCAACGACTTGTTGCCAAACTCATTTATCTCTCTCACACTCGTCCTGACATTGCATATTCTATAAGCATTGTGAGTCAACACATGAATGAACCAACTAAAGAGCACTTAGAAATAGTCAAACGTATTCTAAGGTATCTCAAGATGACTCCCGGTTTAGGCCTACAGTTCAAAAGAACTAAAATCTATGATGTCCAAGTGTATACTAATGCAAGTTGGGCTGCAAAGGAAACTAATCGGAAATCAACCACAGGTTACTGCTCATATGTATAGGGAAATCTTGTTACATGGAGGAGCAAGAAACAATATGTCGTGTCACGCACTAGTGCAGAATCTGAGTATCGATCTCTTGTACTAGGAATATGTGAAGGTATGTGGATACAAAGACTACTTAATGAACTTGGGATGAGGAAAGAAGAATCTGTAAAAAAAATTTCTTGATAGCCAACCAGCTATTGACATTGCCAAAAATCTTGTTCACCACGACCGCACAAAGCACATAGAAATAGATCAACATTTCATTTCTGAAAAAGTTTATCACAGGATAATATAGCTCAGCTATGTTCCATCACGCCTCCAAATTGCTGATATCCTAACTAAAGCTTTACCAAGAGTCAAATTTGAAGAATTTATTTCCAAACTTGGCTTGTATAATATCTACAACCAAGCTTGTGGGGGAGTGTTGAAAATTATGAAGTTATTTAGGAAATTTTTTATCTCTTGTTTTCTATTTTAGATAAGAATGCCTTTGATTTGATATCTTTCAATTAGTGTAGATGTAATCCCTAATTTAGTGTGGTTGTATAGTATAGCCGACCCTAATTTTTCCCTGTATATATTCCTTGTACACTCTTCTTTTCAAAATACAGAAAAACTGAGATTGTTTTTCCATCTCAAAACACGCTCTCAATTTCTACAAGTATAAATATATCTCGCATAAACATGCATATGCACGGTTGACACTAAAATTTACTTTGGATGCCTTAGTCTTCCTCCTCGCACTATTGTTGTCTTCAATATTCTATCACGTTAATATCCACGTGGTAACGATGTGTTCCAGATGGTTGATCTCCCAAAATAACAAATAGAAGAAACATGAAAGATTGGAGCCATTTTCTTAATGATATTTCCAAATGCAACCACATGAATTAAATACTGCAGTTAGGTTCTAAAATCAAGCAAAATTGTAGGAAAACATGGATGGACTTATTCAACTCTTATAAAATTGTTCTTGACTCTTTCTTTTTCTTGTGCCGTTCTGGTGCAAAGTTATTCTCTATGAGAGCATGGCACTTAATTCTCAAGTGTGCCCTGCTAATAAAAAGGGATTGGTCCATTTTAAAATGGATTTGGGCCTGAGGGTCAACATGTGTAGTATAAATGTCATCTCCCTTACAATTGACCTCCACCTTAAGGTCAAAGTCTAGATAACGGAGTTGAATTTCATGTTTTCACTCCCAAGTGGCTTTTGAGGCTTGTTACTCATTTATTGTGGACTTGATGATCATGTTCTTTTTGTTATTTGTTTAGACGGAGTCGGTATTTATACTCATCATCTTCTATGATTGGAAAATTGGTTGTCTATATTGTACTTGAATTGGAACACAATATTAGAATGTGAAAACGGGGTAGATTGGTGCTTGACGAGCTAACTCGGAACTGTATGAAACTTGACCAAATTTCTCCAAGATTTGATATGGCTCTAAAAACGTTTTGCAAGTTTCTAGTTAACACGACTTTCCATGGACTATTTGGAGTAGTTTCGCAACTTTAAATAAACAAAAATCGCCCATATTGAAGCTCTTATCTAGATGGTGTTTGTTGGCTTGAGTGATCATTTTTTCTTGGACCTAGATAAAGCCTTTTTGGTCAGCACGATCACCCGTTGATGTGCGATGAAGGTATCACCGATAAAAGCAAAAATAGAGTTGTCGGGTTTGTATTCATGAACTGCGGTGGCGTACTTGCCATGGTGGGCCTTGATGGGTGACATGTTGATTGTGGAATGGTGGCTCTAGAGTAACATAATTCGGTAATGTATAGGCAACCATCCCTCGACCGAGGTTCATCACTAACAAAGGCACATGAATAAGCTTCCCAGAACTAAGAACCGGTTGCCAACCTCATTTTGACCATTGGTTTGGATATCGTAGGCACTTGAATGTAATACGCGGGTTCCAATTGTTTAAAAATTAATTTTAAAATAGTGGATCATGGTCCAAAATGATAGAATTTGGAACCACATGCAGTCCATAGGCTTCTATTAAAAAAGGAAGCATTTAATTGAGTTAGAAATGTTAGGAAATGGGCGAGTTATTAAGTCAATCGATAATGACCGATATGGTGATATTTCCGTTTGACAAGGGAAGCAGGATTGGTCCAAACATATATTGGGTTCGGGGCAAAATAAAAAAATGGTCCCCTAAAGTCATAAGTGTAGTAAAGAATAATTAAAAAATAGAAATATTGTTACAAAATTCACTATTTATATTACAAAACATAAATATGGCTACAACGTCACAAAATCAACTAATTTAAAAAAACAAAAGATGCAATATCATTGATAATATAATCATAATCAATTTTCTCTATCATATCTTACTTTCTATATATTATACATCCCAGTAACCTTGTGCCCCTTAGAGACATGGCCCCACGGAGACCGTCCAAGTTGCATACCATCTGGACCGGGCCTGGGAAAGGTGTGCTAAAATACATGAAAATATCTACTATGGATTTATGGTGTTGGTAATGGTTGGAGAAGGCCACATGGTTTGTGGTTAGGAGCTTTAGTTGTTTTGGCAAACATGGAAGTGATTAATATAGTTAGCCACATTGGTTTTCAAATGTAGCTAAAAAATGAGATGATAAAAATGAATATCCTATAAAAGTGACAAATGATTTTGGGAAGATTAGGGATAAAGAGGTGTCCCGGATTTTACACCAACCTGCCGCAAAAACCGAAATTACATTTTGGCTCCCTGATGTTGTTGATAATCTTCCGACTCTCTAGACCATCGCCCAAATGCTTATGAATATCATTCAGCCAAGTAGCAGTATGAGTTGAAATGGCGAACATCAAGTCGTGATCAATATGTCTTAGATCATCGACGACTTTATTCTCTTTTCCCGGTTTATGGTGAAGCTCAAAATTATGCAGCAAAAGTTTCGTGTTGCATTTTTGTTCATCGATGTTTGAATGACTTTCGTGAGTAGGTGTGTAACGTTGTGGTGATTGGAAAAATGTTGGACTTCCGAAGAAGTAGACAGAAAGTAGATTGTCAAAAAAGTACATTTCTATAAAAATGAAAAAATGATAAAACAAAAAGTAGATTGTCAAAAAATTAAAATGAAACAAAAGGTACTATGTTATTAAGTTAGTTGTATTCTTTTGAGTATTTATTTAGACACCTCAAAATCACCATACAATTCCTCCCAACTTCTTAAGATATTTAGTAGCCGCTAACAAAATTAGTCAAAAATATGCTCAATAGACATTAAATATTATTTTATTGATTTTTGAATAAATAAATATGTTATAATAATTTTTATTAGATACTTAATCTTTTCCAACAACAAAAACTTTATACGCATGACGAACATACACTTTTTTGTTAAATATCTAAATTAATGGAATTTTTAATTTCGTTATTTGACACTAATTATTTAATATAATATTTAAATTACAATTTATATACAATTAAATATACCATTTCGGTTCGGTTTATAGTGCTTCAATTTCAATCTAAAAACATAACCGAGATAACAAAAAAAAGGGAGCAGTTTGTTTTAAAGAAAGTTTAGTTTTTATTGCTAGATTGTATCGTTTAATTCAATTATGGTTGTGTTTTTCTTTTCGGTTATTATGCTCACCCTAGCGGCTATGATTGAAAAATTACCACTTGAATTAGATTACAAGAAGTAATTAGCAAAAAGCTATGAGCGTAGAGGAATTTGTGGTTCGTCTCTATGTTGAAAAAGACGAAAAGAAACAAGATGTAAATAGCAGCTACTGGTCTGGCAAAGGAAACCTTTTTTTTTATTATTATAAATATTGTTTGCATAAATCAACCGAAGTTTTTAATAAAATAATTTGTTCGGTTGAAATACATTTGTAAATTTGGTGATTGGGATATCGTGTTCTTCTGCAGTCGATTATATAGTAATTTGCAGAGTAATTAAATAAGCAAATCACTAAATGCATATACACTCTTCATGGGCTAAATCTATTTTAAATTCATCGTTTGCAGATCCGCCAGGGATAATATAAATTCATTCGGCTTTATAAACTTGACCTCACATGAATTACTAACACATTCTAACTCTGTACATGATGATGCTACTTTAATTAATCGATCTAACAAGCAATATTATCCTAAAATATAGATCATCGAGATCCATATGAATAATATTTATCATCATGAGTTCCCTCATCAAAATTCAGTGAGTAACTAACAGCATCATACTGGAATATCAAAGGCTTTGAAGATCCGTATATGCTTTTTTTGCTTCCTTCAATCACCTTCTTCATGAGCTTCCTCCAATTACGACTCCGGCGTACACTGCTACTGTTAATTTGTGTGCAGTCTTCCTGATCGGAGAGTGAAGAAGCCGACATACAGTCAGAAACGTTAGATAATCGTCCTTCAATGGAAACGCTGCATGTAAGGTTAATTGTGGTGGCCATCTTTTTTGGAGAGAGAAGAGTTCTTGTTTGTTGTGAATTGTAAATTGTGAAATGATGAATGGAAGGTTAATTAGTGGATGAGGAGACTTTATAGTTGGTGTAGAGGGGGTTTTTGGTAATTCTGAAAGTGTGTAATGTAGCTTTAAATCTTAGGTGTAAAGAGGTCGTTAGGATGTCACTTGGCCATCTTTACACATAATTTGTGGGACTCTGTAATATTTTGACTGGATATCTTGAGCCATTATTCTAATTTTTCTTTTTTGTAATGGATTTTTAAATGTGCCGACACCCGACAATGTTTTTTTCAAGACCATTTAATAAGTATAGCAGTATTAAAACTCTTACCCTAAAGCTTCTACTTTAATTAACAAAAGAACACAGAGTGACCTGAAAGATGTGTTCTCTTCGGTTTTTAGTCTGTGTGCATGCTCTAAATGTTCCAAGGGAAATTTCGCTTTAAATTTACATCATCTTTTTACTCTTGATACAAGATGAAAATAAATTGTTTGATCTTATCTTATAACGTAACTTTTATAAAAGACAGAAACAAAAAGATCATTTGCCACCGTCTCTTTCTTTTGATGTCATTGTTTGCAAATTATCCACTCAGAATACAAGAATGTTGATTTTATTTTTGTATGCAACTTTATTCTTCGAATATTCAAGGAATCAGTTGGCTTCAAAAGGATTAAGAGCATATCATATGCACGGTTGACACCAAAATTTACTGTGGATGCCTTAGTCTTCCTCCTCGGACTATTGTTGTCTTCAATATTGGATCACATTAATATCCAAGTGTTAACGCTGAGTTCCAGATGGTTAATCTCCCAAAAAACAAATAGAAGAAACAAGAAGGACCGGAGCAATTTTCTTATGATATTTCCAAATGCAGCCACATGAATTAAATATAGTAGTTAGGTTCTAAAATTAAGGAAAAATGTAGGAAAACATGGAAGGACTTATTCAACTCTGATAAAATTGTGCTGGGCTCTTTCTTTTTCATGTGTTGTTCTGGTGCAAAGTTATTCGTGGCACTTAATTCTCAAGTGTGCCCTGCTAGTAAAAAGGGATTGGTCCATTTGAAAATGGATTTGGAACGGACGGTCAACATGTGTTGTATAAATGTCATCTCCCTTACAATTGACCTCCTCCTTGAGGTCAAAGTCTAGGAAATGGAGTTGAATTTCATGTTTTCACTCCCAAGAGGCTTCGGAGAGAGGCTTGTTACTCATTTTTTGAGGACCTGATGATCATGTTGTGTGTGTTCTTTGTTTAGATGGAGTCGGTATTTATATTCATCATCTTCTATGATTGGAAAATTTGTTGCCTATATTGTACTTGAATTGGAACGCAATATTCGAATGTGAAAACGGGGCAGATTGCTGCTTGAGCAGGTAACTCTGAAAGGTATGAAACATGACCAAAATTCTCCAAGATTTGATATGGCTCTAAAAACGTTTAGCAAGTTTCTAGTTAACACGAATTTCCACAGAAGATTTTCAGTAGTTTCACAGCTTTAAATTAACAAAAATTGTCCATAATGAAGTTCTTATCTAGATGGTGTTTGTTGGCTTGAGTGGTCATTTTTTCTTGGACCTAGATAAAGCCTCTTTGGTCAGCACGATCACCCGTTGATGTGCGATGAAGGTATCGCCGATATAAGCAAGAATAGTGTTGTCAGTTTTGTATTCATGAATGGTGGTGGCGTCCATGCCATAGTGGGCCTTAAAGGGTGACATGTTGATTATGGAATGGTGGCTCTAGGGTAACATAATTTGGCAAGGTATAGGTAACCATTCCTCGAGCGAGGTCTTCACTAACAAAAGCAATCAATAAGCTTCCAAGAACTAAGAACAGGTTGCCAACCTCATTTTGACCATCAATTTGGATATTGTACACTACTAGAAAATAGCACTTTAATGACTCGCAAACAATGACGCGCACTGATAGAGGACGCGCATTTGTGTGTGCCCTAAAAAATAATTTCAGTTTTGCAAAATTTGAAGGATAGAGCATACACATTTTTGTGCGCCCTAAAATTTGTGTCCAACAAAAAAAATTAAAAGCACGGAGGACACCTATCCTAAAATGTGTGTCGTGTTGTCCTGTCGCTTTATAATTTTAGTCTACGAGCGCGCGTTTTCTTTTTTTAATAGCCAGTGGGAAATGAAATCCAAAAAATTAAAAACCCCGCATGTTGTCCTTCCAAAGGAACGCTCACCTCATTAGACTCACCACCATCTCTCTCTCTCTCTCTCTCTCTCTCTCTCTCTCTCTCTATATATATATATATATATATATATATATATATATATATATATATATATATATATATATCCTACCATATTCTCCATCACCACCTCTTTCTTGTTCCATGTGAAACCTTAAAATCGGTACCAACAACTAATAGGGTTTAGTGAAAAAGTTGATCTAAGTAAAATCAAAGCAAACGACTTAGAAGATCCTACCATATACCCGTACAAAGCTGCTCAGGTAGGTTATTTATTAAATTTTGTCTTTAATTCTAAAGATATTTCCTTCGATTCTAACCCTAGTTTGTTCTCCCCTCCTTTTCCTTCACAAACACACATGAATTTTAAGTTCCTTATATGTTCCTATGGGGTTCACGAAGTATGGTTTATACATTTATGTTTCTGAATTTCGAGTATTATGCACACAAATGTCAGAAGAAATATGGTCAACCAACTCACATATGGTCCGATTCCGATTCTTAAAGCCCTCAACTCCGATTTACATGTGATCAAGGCTGGAAAGTTTCATCTATTGGTTTCGCTAGCTTTGGGAATCCCAAAGGGGATTGTGGTGCTGGATTTACTCAAGGAAGTTGTCATATAGACGTCATAACAATTGCCTCCGTCTCAAGTTGTTGCTCATATGTCTACTTCTACACTCAACAGTCACATATATTTTAAGTCATTATTATCTTCCTCAATGCAAGGTATTTTTCCCAAACCACTAGTTTCTAAACATATTTTTGGAATGGATTCATCTCCCTCGCCGTCGCTTTGTCGTGCATCCTATGCTCATGAGTAACGATTTGTTCATGTTTAACATGTCACATGTGACTACTACGAGTACGTATGTTGTGGTTTAGTTCGGTTATTGGACAAACCAACCTATAATAATTACAATCGGTTAATGCATTTCAATTAAATGTTTTTGTTATTGGGTAACATGGTTGACCATAATGATAGACAAATTTCATAAAAAATAAAAAGTACATTTCTATAAAAATGAAAAAACAAAAAGTAGATTGTCAAAAAATTAAAATGAAAATTAAAAAGTACTACGTAGTTAACTTAGTTGTATTCTTTCTGCTATTAATTTAGACACCTCAAAACCACCATACAATTCTTCCAATCTTCTTAATATATTTAGTAGCAATCAAAAAGGTTAGTCAAATATATACTAAATGGATATTAAATATTATCTTACTGATTTTTAAATAAATAACTATGTTATAATATTTTTTATTAGTTACATAATCTTATCCACCAATCAAAAAATTTTATGTATGAAGAACAGAACGTACACTTTTTTCTTAAATAGCTAATTTAATGGAATTTTAAATTTCGTTATTTGACACTATTTGTTTAATATTTATCTTTAAATTACAATTAATATACAATTAAATATAAGATTTCAGTTCGGTTTATATTGTTTCAATTTCCGTATAAAACCATAACTGATATAACATAAAGAAAAAAAAACAAAGAACAAAACGGAACAGTTGGTTTTAAAAACAGTTTGGTTTTTATGGTTCGGTTGCATTAGTTAATTTAGTTCTAGTTAGGTCTTTCTTTTCGGTTATTATACTCACCCTAGCGGCTATGATAGAAAAATTAACCCTCCATGAGTAGATTTCAAGAAGCAATTAGCAAAAAGCTGTGAACATAGAGGAATTTGTGGTTCGTCTCTATATTTAAAAAGACGAAAAGAAAAAAGATCTAAATAGTAGCTACTGGTCTGCTTTGGCAAAGGAAACCTTTTTTTTATTACTATAAATACTGTATGCATAAATCAACCCAAGTTTTTAATAAAATAATTTGTTCTGTTCAAACAAATTTGTAAATTTGGTGATTGAGATGTCGTGTTCTTCCGATGAAATAGCAGTTGATTATCTACAAATTGCAGACTAAATAAGCAAATCACTAAATGCATATACACTCCTCATGGGCTAAATCTATTTTAAATTCATCCTTTGCAGATCTGCCAAAGATAATATAAATTCATTCGCCTTTATAATATTGACCTCACATGAATTACTAACACATTCTAACTCTGTACATGATGATGCTACTTTAATTAATCAATCTTACAAGCAATATTATCCTAAAACATAGATCATCGAGATCCATATGAATAATATTCATCATTGTGAGTTCCTTCATCAAAATTCAGTGAGTAACTAACAGCATCATACTGGAATATCAAATGCTTTGAAGATCCGTAGATGCTTTTTTTGCTTCCTCTAATCACCTTCTTCATGAGCTTCCTCCAATTACGACTCCAGCGTACACTGCTACTGTTAATTTGTGTGCAGTCTTCCTGATCGGAGAGTGAAGAAGTCGACCTACAGTCAGAAACATTAGATAATCGTCCTTCAATGTACGCACTGCAGGTAAGGTTAATTGTGGTGGCCATCTTTTTTGGAGAGAGAAGAGTTCTTGTTTGTTGTGAATTGTGAATTGATGAATTGATGAATGGAAGATTAATTAGTGGAAGAGGAGACTTTATAGTTGGTGTAGAGGGGGTGTTTGGTAATTCTGAAAGTGTGTACTGTTAAAGGTCATCAATAGCCCGATAGAATCATGTTATTGTCTAGGAGAATTTAGCATGTTCTAGAATGATCTGGAAGATTCTAGAACGTTATGGAATACTATGGAGAAGTATAGAAGATGCAAGAAGATTCTAGAATACTCTAGAACGAGATGGAAGACCCTGGAAGGCTATGGAACATTCTAGAACACTATGGAAGGCACAAGAATGTCTATACTTATCTAGGACATTATAGAACATTCTAGAAACATATAAAAGCTTGTAATTGATATAGAATATGGTAGATAGTTCTAGAATAGTTATGAATGTATGTAGATCTAGAAACTTCCTATAAGGAGGTGGAAACACCTATAAATAGGTGTGGAGCTCATTTGCTCCAAACCATCCAAGAAAGCCTCAAAGAAAGCAAAGTGTGTAGTAGTCTCACAAAGTGTAAGTTCTCCTTAAGTGTCTTAATAAAAGTCTTGTTGTTTCCCATATAAAAGAGTCGTGTTCTACAATCTGGTATCAGAGCAAGGTTTCTTGATAGTGAGAACGAGTGATTCTCGTTGTATCGTGAGTAGTTTGTGACTCTGCAAGTTTAGTATCGAAACTAGCTTGTTTGGTATTACCGAGGTACTGCCAACACGATGGGTGATCTCCAAGTCGTCGGAGGAATGAAGAAACTCAACAACAACAACTACAAAACGTGGGAAACATGTATGAAGTCCTACTTACAAGGACAAGATCTATGGGAGGTCGTTGGTGGAAGCGAAACTACGCCACCAGAGGAAGACGTTAATGGTGCTTTACGTAAATGGAAAATCAAAGCAGGCAAAGCAATGTTTGCCTTGAAGACCACAATCGAAGAAGAGATGTTGGAGCATATTCGGGATGAGAACACCCCGAAAGAAGCTTGGGATACGTTTGTGACGCTTTTCTCAAAGAAGAATGATACGAGACTACAACTTTTGGAGAACGAGCTATTATCAATCTCACAACGTGACATGACGATTGCTCAATATTTCCACAAGGTCAAGTCGATATGTCGGGAGATTACTGAACTAGATCCGCAATCCGTCATTGCAGAAGCTCGAATGAAGAGGATCATTATCCATGGACTGAGGCCGGAATATAGAAGCTTTGTTACTGCTGTACAAGGATGGCCCGCTCAACCATCACTTGTAGAGTTTGAGAATTTGCTGGCTAGCCAAGAAGCTATGGCTAAGCAAATGGGAGGCATCACGCTGAAGAGTGAAGAAGAAGCACTCTACACAAGTAAAAGTCGGAGGAATTTTAAGCCACCTCCTAAAGAAGGATACAAAAATGCTGACAAAGGGAAGAGTCAACCAGGAACCTCACAACCATGGAGATCTCAAAAGACCGACAATAAGAGTTCTCGGGGGAGGAGGTTCGAAGGCAACTGCAACAATTGTGGAAAGTGGGGCCACATGTTCAAGGATTGTTGGTCAAAGAAAAAGTCTGTGGAAAGCAATGTAGTAACTTCCAAAAAGGAAGTAGAGGATGAATGGGATCCTGAGGCACTATTTGCTATAGAAGAGAATAAGACTAAAAGAGGACGGTTAATGTTCCTGGAAACCAGGGTAAATGGAGGATACACCAAGGCATTGGTAGATACAGGTGCATCTCATAATTTCCTTGCTGAAGATGAAGCTAGGAAGCTAGGCATCAAATACACCAAAAATCCAGGCCGGTTGAAAGTCGTCAACTCTTTATCCAAGCCTATCATTGGTGTTGCATATGGAGTACCTCTTAAGATAGCAGAATGGGAAGGCACCATCGACTTGACAGTGGTGCATATGGATGACTATCGTATGGTATTGGGAATGGATTTTCTAGACAATGTACGACCCTGGTCATTTGAGAGAGATGATACCATGCGTATCACTAAGGGTTCAATAATTCACATTGTACCCTTGAAGAGAAGTAGGATTGGATCCCAAATCCTATCAACTATGCAACTCGACAAAGGTCTCAAGAAGAGTGAGGCAATGTTTATGACAGCCTTGAAGGAGGAAATTGTTCCCTCAAAGATGGACATTCCGAAGGAGAAGAAGAACATAATGTCACCAGGGTTACATAAAAACTCGCATCTTAGACGAAAAGTGGAACATGTGATGGAGAAACTGGATAAGGCGAATAAGAAGAAAAACACATTAATTCGTAAGAGCAAAGAATTTTCCAGGGCTTGTAAAAGGGACAACCCACATGCTTACAAGTTCGCCAACGGGAGGCATAAGAAACTATATAAGAGAGTTCAACGGGGTCACGAACAATATTATGGTGCAACAAAAGGCAACCACGAATGTCGTTGTCAACTATGGAAACAATATATGAAGCAACGACTGCAACAACTGAGGAAAAACAAAACATGTGGAAGAGAAAAAGTTCTCAAGGAAGAAGTCAATATGAAACATATCAAGACTAATGACCAAGTAGCAAATGGAGTTCATAAAGGGTTAAGTACTGACAAATATGAGGGCTTTAATTATCAGCTCAACATGGTACAACGAATAGGGGCTAGTGCTGAGGGGGAGTGTTAAAGGTCATCAATAGCCCGATAGAATCATGTTATTGTCTAGGAGAATTTAGCATGTTCTAGAATGATCTGGAAGATTCTAGAACGTTATGGAATACTATGGAAAAGTATAGAAGATGCAAGAAGATTCTAGAATACTCTAGAACGAGATGGAAGACCCTGGAAGGCTATGGAACATTCTAGAACACTATGGAAGGCACAAGAATGTCTATACTTATCTAGGACATTATAGAACATTCTAGAAACATATAAAAGCTTGTAATTGATATAGAATATGGTAGATAGTTCTAGAATAGTCATGAATGTATGTAGATCTAGAAACTTCCTATAAGGAGGTGGAAACACCTATAAATAGGTGTGGAGCTCATTTGCTCCAAACCATCCAAGAAAGCCTCAAAGAAAGCAAAGTGTGTAGTAGTCTCACAAAGTGTAAGTTCTCCTTAAGTGTCTTAATAAAAGTCTTGTTGTTTCCCATATAAAAGAGTCGTGTTCAACATGTAATGTGTTGGGTTAATCAGGTTTCATTCACAGGTTACGCGTCGGTCAATTAATGATTAATGAGTTTGCATGGAATAACCTTGGGTATCACAGTGATGCTTGGCTGGAATCAATTAGTATTTGTGGTTTTAGATGTTATGATTTAATTTACTTTAGTTAATGGTTTAATAAAAAGGAGTGGGCAGTGGATTTGACTAATTCACAAGGTGTAGGTTAGAGTTGTTGGAGGTGTACACGTTGGGTATTAGAAGAAGTCACCCACTTACCTGTTTTTTAGGATAGATAGGATAGACTAAGTATTTTATTCTTTCTTTTGTGTTTCCACATTGGTAATTTTTGTAAGGCTATATATAGCCTCTTTTCCCATGAATAAACAATGAGTTTTGGTCTTTACATTTCAGAGCTCATTTAATCATATTAGAAAAAGCTTTCTTCTTCCTATCTTCATACAATACGTGAGTTTAGTGTGTGTTTTGTGGGAGGCTAAACCAACATAATGTAGCTTTAAATCTGAGGTGTAAAAAGGTCGTTAGAATGTCAGTTGGCCATCTTTACACATAATTTGTGGGACTCTGTAATATTTTGACTTGATATCTTGAGCCATTATTCTAATTTTTCTTTTGTATTGGATTTTTAAATGTGCCGACACCCGACACTGTTTTTTTCAAGACGATTTAATAAGTACAGCAGTATTAAAACTCTTATCCTAAAGCTTCTACTATAATTAACAAAAGAACATAGAGTGACCTGAAAGATGTGTTCTCTTCGGTTTTTACTCCGTGTGCATACTCTATATGTTCCAAGGGAAAATTCGCTTTAAATTTACATCATCTTTTACTCTTGACACAAGCAGAAAACAAATCGTTTGATCTTTTCTTATAACGTAACTTTTATAAAAGACAGAAAGAAAAAGATCAATTGCCTTCGTCTTTTTCTTTTGATGTCATTGTTTGCCAATTATCCACTCAGAATACAAGAGTGTTGATTTTATTTATGTATGCAACTTTATTCTTCGAATATTCAAGGAGTCAGTTGGCTTCAAAAGGATTAAGAGCATATCACATGATTTCACATGGGGAAGTGATATGCCTTTCTGATTTTTTATGGTTTTGATTTTTTTGATTTTTTGATTTTTTGATTTTTTTTTTGGCAAGAAATGTAAGTGTAATTTTTGATTTTGATTGTTTATTCATACCGATTTTATTTTAGGTTATATGTGTATTTTATGTATAAATATATCTCGCGTACACATGCATATGCACGGTTGACACAAAAATATACTTTGGATGCCATAGTCTTCCTCCTCGCACTATTGTTTTCTTCAATATTCTATCACGTTAATATCCAAGTGGTAACTCCGTGTTCCAGATTGTTAATCTCCCAAAAAACAAATTCAAGAAACAAGATGGATTGGAGTAATTTTCTTGTGATATTTCCAAATGCAACCACATGAATTAAAAAGTGGAGTTAGGTTCTAAAATTAAGCAAAATTGTAGGAAAATATGGAAGGACTTATTCAACTCTTATAAAATTGTGCTTGACTCTTTCTTTTTCTTGTGTCGTTCTAGTGAAAAGTTATTCCGAACAACAGTGTGGCGTGGTAGTAAAAAGGGATTGGTCCATTTGAAAATGGATTTGGGCCTGAAGGTCAACATGTGTTGTATAAATGTCATCTCCCTTACAATTGACCTCCTCCTTGAGGTCAAAGTCTAGAAAATGGAGTTGAATTTCATGTTATCACTCCCAAGCGGCTTCTGAGAGAGGCTTGTTAGTCATTTATTGAGGACCTGATGATCATGTTGTGTTTGTTCTTTGTTTAAACGGAGTCGGTATTTATAGTCATTATCTTCTATGATTGGAAAATTGGTTGTCTATATTGTACTTGAATTGGAACGCAATATTAGAATTTGAAATCGAGGTATATTGGATCTTGAGGAGCTAACTCGGAATGGAATGAAACTTGACCAAATTTCTCCAAGATTTTAAATTGCTCTAAAAACGTTTTGCAAGTTACTATTTAACACGGCTTTCCATAGAAGATTTGTAGTATTTTCGCAGCTTTAAATAAACAAAAATCAACCATATTGAAGTTCTTATCTAGATGGTGTTTGTTGGCTTGAGTGGACATTTTTTCTTGGACCTAGATAAACACTACAAGAAAAACAGTCTTTTACGACGTGCTAATGATACACACAGATAGAGGACGCGCATTTGTGCGTGCCCTAAAAATTAATGTCAGTTTTCCAAAATTTGAAGGATAAAAGACACGCATTTTGGCGCGCCATAAAATTAGTGTCCAACAAAAAAAACGGAGGGCACCTATCATAAAAGGCGTGTCGTGTAAATATGTCATTTTATATTTTTTAGAAAGGTGCGTTCTGCGTTGTTTTAATAATCTATGGTGGGAAATGAAATTCTAAAAAATTAAACAGCCGCCTGATTCATCTCCTTCATCTACTTATTCTCCTTCTAAAATCCTCTAACAAAAAACCCTAATAATCCTTGTTCCCCTGATTCATCTCCTTCTTCTCCTACTAAAATCCTCAAACAAAAAACCCTAATAATCCTTTTGAAGCAACCCTCTTCCTCTACCTCTGCATTCTCTCTCTCTCTCTCTCTCTCTCTCTCTCTCTTTCTCTCTCTCTCTCCTCTCTCTCTAAAAAACCCTAATCACCCTTTTGGTTTTCTGATCTAGTTTCATCCAATCTTGCCTTCGCTCCTATCGGACCACCATAGTCCCCCATCGGATCACTAAAACAATAGCCACCGATGCACCACTTCACCCTTCTGGTTCGTTATCCCCCTCCCTTAATGTCTGCGATCGACAATGGAGATGATGGCCACTACTACTACTCCGTTACTCACATGTCGATATTTCATATCTGTAAACCCGATATAGAGATTTTTGGGTCCGGTTTTTGGGGATTACGATATCACTCATCTCTCCTCTCCGCCACCGTCGCCGGCCCACGTGCCTTCCGATTTTGTCTTAAATCTTTTAAAGATAAATGCATTGAGGTCAACCTTAAGGTTGTTTATGTGACAACCGATCCACATACTGATGTGTGTTCTACCTTCATTTCATCCATGTATACATCGATCTCCATTGATATCTCCTCCAGGTGCTCTTGTATTTTGATTTTGATTTCATTTGGTCTTTCTTTTCTTTTGATTTTGAATTATTTTAATTTTCTGTTGTCTCGGTCTTCCCTCTAATCTTTTGATCATCTCCTCTTTGAAATTCCTACCACTCTGCTACCGCATCGGAGGAGAGGGCGAGCACGAGATGGAGAGTGACAATTGTAGAGAGCCTAATGGCATTCCGAACACGAAAGAAGAAGAAAACCCAAAAAATTCGAATGCCAAGCCAAAAGTAGTAATGATAATGGGAGCAACAGGTTCTGGAAAATCTCGTCTCGCCATTGACCTAACTTCACAATTCCGTATCGAAAGCATTAACGCCGATTCCATGCAGGTTTGAACACAAGCACACAAGTACGAACATATATGTATTGGTATTACCTAATTTGTTCTTGTCCGTGAACTTTTTTATTAGGTGTATGAAGGATTGGATGTTCTCACTAATAAAGTTCCACTTGACGATCAGAAAGGTTCGATTGATTTCTCGCAAGAAAACAAATTGATTATGCATCCATATCATTTCACAAGTCAATGTCTTCGTTCTTTCTTCCTCAATGTATCATCACTAATCATTTGTGATTCTCTGTCTATGTAGGAGTGCCACACCATCTCTTGGGTACAATCAGCCCTATGGTCGAGTTCATTGCAAAGGATTTTAGGTATTCCTTGTTCTCCATACTAAGTAAATTCATAAGTAATGTTATAAAGGAATAAAGCTTTAGATCCTTATGAAGATACTAAGTAAATTTGTACATTGCTTGGGATTTCTCCATACTGCAAGGGAAAATAAGCACAATAATCATGAATTTATTTGGATGTTTCAAAACAGTCCTTGGATTTTTTGTAAATTAAGCAACAGTCCCTGTACTTTCACTTTTTTCATAACGGGCCCAAACTTTTTGGAAGTTATGGAATGACCAATGGATTTTGCATAAAAATGTCAATTTCTCTTAAGATTAGCAGATGATTATTGACCTTTTGTGTAAATTCTCAAATAGCTCAAATTCTTTAAAACTAAGAAATCTTTAAGAAACAGAAGGAAAAAGGTCAAATATTGGGAAAAATGTCTATTTCTATGGATATGATATGACAATGTAGAAAGTATATCTATCTTGTTATAGGACATTGGGTTTTGTGTGGAGCACACAAGTTCTACTGGACAGAAAATAGTAAGTTCATGTCTTATAATTTTTTATTTTTCTCATTATGTAATGTTTAAATGAATAATGTTTAAAACTTTTTGGAGAAATGAAACACTTTATATATAATATATAACTTAATGGATTAAGTCATACTTTCTGTGTTTGTTTTCATATAGCTTATCTTCCCCTACATGTGATATGAGTCTAACCAAGTAAGTATCATCTTCCTGCAAGTTTTATAATTTCCATTTAAACCAAAAGTTAATTCAGAAGGTAAAAATGTCTTTTTGCAGGGTAATTTCTACACAGTCATGGCTGGCAACTACACACTTGTATGGGACAATTCGAATTCAACCTTTTTCAAGAAGGTTGGTTGTTTGATTCTTCTGAAAATGACTTCATGGAACATTTTTTCTCTTGAATGCTCAAAAGACATGAATACCCTTATCATTGTTATCAACTATAATGTAGTTAATTTTGTTGGATGTGTAAAAACAGGCTCTTCGCTACAAAGTGGATTGTATTCCACCTATTGTAGAACCGGTGCCCTCAATTGAATCGGAAGATGGAGAGGGGATAATTTGATGTGTAAACTTTCTAACTATGTTATTAATGATTTATCCTTGTAAAAATTGTTGTTTCATTGCACTAAGTAAATTCATAAGGGATTCCTTGGGTACTAAAAATCCAAGGACTGTTTTAAAACATTACTTAGTATCTTCATAAGGATCTAAAGCTTACAGAAATTTCAATCTCTAAATTTAGTGTAACTTGTAGTTTTATTCCTTGTTATCCTTGCTGTTTTCAGGCAGTTGTGAGTCGATTTCTTTTAGATGATTCACCTGTGGATACTGATGAACTCAGCCTAGATGAAACATATGGTAAACAACATTTTTCTACTTCAAATTCTTATGCACTCTTTTAACAAGTAGACATGACATTTCTGAACAAACCCTTTTTATGAACAGGAGATAAACAACAACCTAATGAACTTATGCAAGAACAAGAGAATTTTAGTTATAGTTATGATAATCGAAGTAAAATACTTTTATGGTTTATTAAGGGTTTTTTTTGGGTTATTCATGTTTATCCATTGTTTCTGCAACATGTCACTAGAGTCAAGCATTTGAGCAAGCAAGTAGAGATCCAGGGGTAGCTTTTCACAAGCAAGGGGATGCATTAGATGATTCAACAAGAAGATGGTAAGTAAGTTCAATACTTGGTTGTTAAATGTTAACATAATAAAGAAAAATCAAACATGGTTCTGTAACTTTTGTTCATATTAACTTTTTTATAACTATGATTACAACATGGATGCACTATGTGGTCCTGATGGTGAACTTCCAGAGAAGTTAAGGAATTTAGAGCCTCACCTTATTGAGCACATTATTAATGAGCCTCTTCTTATTTAGAAGCCTTATGCTACAGTTATTTTACAAAAGCAATGGCCATTTATGTAATTTTATCAGTGCCTAAATCTTGTATCAAAATGCAGATTGTACAATTGACAGCATCCGGAAAATTTGAGGAAGCTTTGGCATTGATTAAGCTACTTGCACCAGAAGATTCAAACCTTCCAGCCTCAAAGTAGTAGTCAATTCATATCAGGTAATATTTATGGACCTGAGAAGTTTTTTGGATATGAGTGGTAAAGTTTACTTATGTGACAACCCGAAATTTCCATTCTGAACAAACCATATCAAGCCAATAGAAGTTAGAACAGTTTCAGTAAAATTCCAAACTTTGGGTATAAGCTTGAGTATTTCAGGATTAGCACTTAAGGAGATATCAGGAGAGTGGATGCACTAGGGTTTTGTGCAACACTATTATTTCAATACTCTATGATATTAGGGTTCATTCCGGGAATAAAATATTTTCTGCCAAAAATCTCAGGACTATATATATAAATCTGAACCATATTTATTCATTAGTTACATTTCCAACTAGAGAAAAGTTGAATTCTCTCTCACGGATCTTCGGGTTTTTATCCCAAATCGTGAGTACTTCTATCTAGTTGTATTATATAGCTTAGATTGTGTTTAGAAACATCAAAATCATGTCAAAACACTAAGATTTGTGAGTTTACCGCCCAAGAACACCTTGGGGAGTAAACTCCTTTTTAAGGGCCAAAAGAGTGCCGAATGTCCCTCAAAGCCTTGGAACTCAAACTAGAAGCCACCAATACATGTTTAGGCCACCAAATCAATTAGAAACAAAGGGTGAAAGTGAGTTCACGGCCAAGGAAGTTCTTGGGCCGTGAACTCCATGTTTAGGTGCCAAAATGCCTTAAAAACCTTCCTTAAGCCAAGAGACTAATTTAGACATGTACCCTAAAGTGTTTATAGCCTTGAAAACATAAGGAATCACAAGGATAAAGGAGTTTACGGGCAAGACAAGTTCTTGGGCCGTAAACCCCTATAAATGGGACAAATGACACCCTAACTCCTTCCTTATGCCTAGAACCCAACTTAGATCATATCTTTGAAGTGTTAGGAACCTCAAAAAATCAAATGGTACTCCTTACCATGAGTTTACGGCCGTAAACTCATGGGGGAGTGGTCCCAAGGCCGTGAACTCCTAAATGGAGTTAAAAAGAAGCCCAAACACTTGTTTAAGCCTAGAAGCACTTCACCACTTAAGTTGTAATAATTCTAAGATTCATTTAGGGACCCTATTGAGAGTTTATGGCCAGGAGCTTACTCCCCTGGGCCGTAAAGTCCAACACATATGGTCTTTTGACCATAAACTCCCATAAGAGGTCTTGCACTCCTTTATCGCAACCTATTAGCCTCCTAGCACTTGACCAAAAGTGTTTTCCTTGCATTAGGATGTTTATACATGTTTAATTAGTGTTATAATCACTAATTGTTTATATACATATGTCTTCATATGTAATTAGGACCATTGTGTGTGTCTAAAGTCTTCACTTGACACCTAGCAGTCCTACCTCATCAGTTCATCCGTATCACCCACAACAGGTGAGTTCATACCACTTAATCAATGTTTTAACTGTTTTTAAATGTTTTATGGGGGGGGGGGGGGATACAAGTAGAATTATGCTAATTATTATATCAATCACATGTGATTAATAAGCATCATTCAAATGATTGGCTACTCATTAGCCGTTTTACCAAACAGTTTCCTTCAAATGTTTTTCATAAACACTTTATGTGTTTAAAACTCCTTATTACACTATACCTTTTACTCTGTATGTTTCATTCAAACTCATTTACAATTGTGTTTCAAACAAATGCTTCCTTGTACTTAAACTGTTTTATCAAACCCATGCCTTCAAACCGTTTTATAGATTGACATTCAGTCGATCTTTTCTTAGATAATAATTATGTTCAAAGGTTTTACAAAACTTATTTTATGCTTTTATATTATAAATTGCATGCCTCTATATGTATGATTATATAAGAAATGTTTAAAAGACTTAGGAAGGCTATCCACCCAATTTCCTTTTCGCACTTGAGATGTGGTTTGGTGGGATATTGGGTACCCGTCCGAAGGTCATTTAAATATTAGTTATATATCGTGTGTACATATATAGTCATTTTAAATATTAGTTATATATCGTTTAAATAACTTGTATCCTCAGGTCAACCATAGACAGGTACCGATGCAAGGTTCAGGGAAGATGATGCTCGATCAAGACGCATCTTTCATTTTGATTTATGTTTTAGTGTTTATCAAAATCTGACAGAACACACTTGTATAATAATTATATTATTAATGCAATGGATGATGTTGTTGCTTGTTTACTACTTTTCATTGTTGTGATACTGTACATGACGTCCTCCACCCCATAACGTTTCCGCCGTTCTTGGTTTTGGGGTGTGACAACTTATTAAGAGCTTCATCTGGTATGTCAGATGACATGGAAAATTCTTCACCTTCTCATACACTGAAGAGGTTATATCATATGTTATTGGACACACCCATGAAAGCAATCGATCCAAAAGATCAAAAAAGGTAACAATTTAACATTATTTAGAGTGAAGAGTATTAAAAATTTTGATTTTTTTTTTAATTTTCAGGGGAGGTTCAACATGCCCCTTGACTCAGGTGCTAGAGAGATGGCATCAATATTAGAGATATGGGATCTCTGGGAATCTTCAAAATGAAATGGTATGTTACTCTTTGATATTCGCATCAATATGTGTATACCCTCATTGTATGGAAAATGTGTTTTTTTTAAAGATTTTTGTGTTTTTTTATATCACTTGGTATGATCAAGCAGTTTAACATCAATACACAAGACAACACTTGGTAAGTACAAGTTTTTTTTGTCATTGTTTCTCATAATTTGTGTTGTTTTTATGATGGTTGACAATTATGGTTATATTTTCACACAGATCATGTTTGATGATGATGTGATGGTGGTTCCTGATTTGGTGAAAGTTGATTCATTTATCTTAATCCCTTTATGTGTTCAATTAGTTAGAGAAATTATTTATATACACTATTTTTTGTATAATGAGATTATTGAATGCCAGTTTAAATGTTAATACATTTATCGTATGAAATGAATTGTTTTCTTATTATTTGTATATATTTGTATTTTTTGTATATGTTATTTTATTTTCTATTATGAGACATGAAATGCAAATTTAATTTGAAAATTAGTAAATCTATAAATAATTTAAACAAAAAATTAAAATAAAAATTACGATAAGCATAAATGTGTGTCATCTTCATTTATGACATGGCCTTTCTTGACAGCGGGTTTAATGATACGCATTGTGTGTCATAAATGCGCGTCGTCTCTCGTTATGACAGGGCCTTTCTTGACGCGCATTTGTGCGTCGTCTAAGCGTTTTACGACGCGCAATTAGCATCGTAAAAGGCATTTTTTCTAGTAGTGAAAGCCTCCTTGGTCCACACGATCACCTGTTGATGTGCGATGAAGTGTCGTCTATAAAAGCAAAAATAGAGTTGTCGGGTTTGTATTCATGAATGGCGGTGGCGTCCTTGCCATAGTGGGTGTTGAAGGGTGACATGTTGATTGTGTAATGCTGGCTCTAGTGTAAAATAATTCAGCAATGTATATGCAACCATCCCTCGAGCGAGGTTTGTCACTAACAAAGGCACATCAATAAGCTTCTAAGAACTAAGAACCGGTTGCCAACCTCATTTTGACCATCAGTTTGTATATTGTAGGCACTTTAATGTAATAAATGGGTTCCCAACTATTTAAAAATAAGAACTAAGAACCGGTTGCCAACCTAATTTTCACCATCAGTTTGGATATCGTAGGCACTTGAATGTAATAAACGACACTCTCTCACTGACTAGTGAATCCTACGGCTCTCCGTAGTCTTACGATACTCTCTCTCACTGAATCGTGAATGCTATGGCTCCCCGCAGTCGTATGATACTCCCTCACTGACTCATGAATGCTACAGCTCCCCGCAGTCTTACGATACTCTCTCACTAACTCGTGAATGCTACGGATCGTCGTAGTCTTATGATACTCGTGAATGATATAGATCTGCGTAGTCTTACAACACTCTCTCACTGACTAGTGAATGATATGGCTCTCCACAATCTTACAACACTCTCTCACTCTTCGTGGGCTCTTCCCACGGTTTTCCCTGACAGCCCAAAGTGATTACTCCCACTTGGATCCACTCACTCTCTTACCGCCCCATAATCTCATTATCAAGTCATCACCATACTGATTTCACTATCTCAGGCTCCGCAGTCAAACATAGATAGGCGTACACACCTACCCAGGTTATGCATCACTACTCTTGACGAAAATTCTCGTAGACAAGGCACTTTCCCTGAGTACAATTACACCCTTGGACAATCCCCGTCTGGTGACAATTAACTGATGGTCTCACATTTGGAAATATAGGTGCTTGATGTTCCACTTGCCGCCTGACAAACCTAAGTCTCTTAGTAATCCAACAATTTAGGGCATCATACTCGGATACCTCAATACACCACCACAGAATCTCATAATGTCTTGCAACGACCACAGATCTTCCACTCACACAACTCGAAACCTTGAAGTACTCCAACTCACAATTTGAAGCATGGAGGAATCATCAATGGCTGAGAACACGTGGACGACAATCCAAAGCCCCATCATTGAAACGACCCAAAAATACGACCCAAAAATTTCTATTTGTATTATAACAAAACCATGAAACCAAGTATCACATAACAAAACCATACGTTGCGTGTTTCAAAAACCATGATAAAATACTGTGAGAAAAACTGTATCACAACTGTATCCAAACATATCAAGAAACTGAATCAACTCTCAGGACAAGAACTGAAGCTGTGGTGTGTGCGATGCCATCATCCCGAGCTCTTCCCTTTGCTTGCGGAAGTACCTGAAACCAAAACTAAAACTGTAAGCACGAAGCTTAGTGAGCTCCCCCAAACTACCACATATCGTACAATACATATAAAGCACATACTGGGCCTTTCCCACTGCATCGGACCGAAGTCCGGAACTAGCTGCATCGGACCGAAGTCCGGAACTGACTGCATTGGACCGAAGTCCGAAACTGACTGGGACCTTGTCCCCTGCATCGGACCGAAGTCTGGAACTGACTGATCATAGCATAGCATAACACATATCAACAATTATAGACACATATACTGCATACTGCATCGGACCGAAGTCCGGAACATATAACACACAAACATGCTTGAATCACATAGACATCAAGCATACTGAACTACTGCTTCAGACTAAAGTCCGGAACTGCTACTAACTAAACGGGCTGGCATTGTGGCCGTACACCCGTTCCTACTGGAAGGAAACTCACCTCGTGAACTGGCTGCTGTGTGAATGGCTCTGGAAGCTAACTGTTGCTGCTCTGGTATCTCCCCGGCTACAAATCCATAAACACACTCAATCAAATGCTAATCACTGCACTGGGGTAAAATGACTCTTTTACCCTTGGTCAAAGTCAACTCTCCCGGTCAAAGTCAACCCACAGTTGACCTGACTCGCCGAGTTGGGCCGCCAACTCGCCGAGTCTCTAGTCTCACTTCTCAACCCTACTCGTGGCTACTCGTCGAGTATGGCATCGACTCGACGAGTACCCTCTCGATTCAAGAACTCAGACAATTTGCATCTGACTCGCCGAGTCATATGAACAACTCGACAAGTTGTTCTTGAGCTAAGAAGATTGCCTTGGACTCGCCGAGTTGTATGAACAACTCGTCGAGTCCCTCCATTATTGAGTCTAACCTCCGACTCACTGAGTCCATCCTACAGCTCACTAGCCTCCACTCGGAATCACTCAAAGGGGTAAAAATTGGGGACTCGCGACCTGACTCGGTGAGTCCGAAGAAGGACTCGCCGAGTCACATGCATGCAGATCCTAAGAACTCGATTCTGCTCAACACCACCGCATACAAATTATAGATCTGAGCTCCTAAGGCTGATTTACCACGTAAAGTTTCCAACTTTATGTGTACATACACATGAAAAAGGAGATAAAGGCTAAAAAGGCACTTAGAAGAGTAGATCTAGGGTTATCATGCAAAATGGCTCCATAAAGGTGATAGATCTACGATTTTGGAACTGAAACATGGCTAGATCCGAAGGCTAATCAATCTAATGTGATCTCTCTACCAAGAACAAGCTAAGATATGGCTAAAAGAGGCTAAATATGCTTGTGAAAGAGAAATAAATCATAGAAACAGAAGGGAATCGGCTGATACCTCAATAAACTCTGAAATGGGTGCAAGACCTTGGATCTTCTTCTTCTCCTTTGGATCTAGCCTCCTTCTTCTCTTCAAAACTTCAAGATTCACACAAGAAATGCTCAATTACTCAAGGAAACGATTAGGGTTTGCTAAATGATGCTCTGAGGGTGAAGGGAACGAGTTTGGGGGCTCATAAGGTGGTTTAAATAGGGTGCAAACCTGGGGATTTAGGGTTTCTACCTGGCAGGCAGACTCGTCGAGTCCCGAATATGGACTCGCCGAGTCGCCGACTAACACGTGCTCGAAAACTCGTCCCTACTCGACGAGTCGGGCCATAGACTCGTTGAGTCCCTCTAGAAAACTTCTAATAAATGCCACGGAAGCAACATACCAGGAATGGGGCGTTACAATTCTCCCCCACTTGACTCAGACTTCGTCCTCGAAGTCTGCTACGGCTGAATCTGCAAATAACTCCGGGTAGTGCTCTCTCATTTCCTCCTCAGCCTCCCACGTCCACTCAGACCCCTTCCGGTGCTGCCACTACACCTTCACTAACTGAATTGCCTTGTTCCTCAAGGTCTTTGTCTTCCGGTCCAGAATCGCGACCAGCCTCTCAATATAATTCAGTCTGCTATCAACCTGAATATCCTCTAGGGGAACAACTACTGACTCATCCACCAAACACTTCCTCAACTGAGACACATGGAAAGTGTTGTGGATCTGGCTAAGCTCTACCGGAAGATCCAACCGATAAGCAACCCGACCCACCCGGGCCAAAACCCTGAAGGGACCAATGAACCTGGGGCCCAGCTTGCCCCTCTTCCGAAACTTGATGACACCCTTCCAGGGTGAGACCTTCAGAAGGACCATATCGCCCACTCGGAACTCCAAGTCTGAACGCCTCCTGTCGGCGTAGCTCTTCTGCCGACTCTACGCAGTCTGCAGTCTACTACGGACCTGTTGAATCAACTCGGTCGTCTAGAGCACCACCTCTGTGCTCCCAACGACCCGCTGACCGACTTCGCCCTAACAAATCGGGGTCCTACACTTCCTCCCATAAAGCATCTCAAAGGGAGTTCGATCAATGCTCGCATGATAACTGTTGTTATAAGAAAATTCCGCTAACGGAAGATACGTATCCCAACTGCCACCGAAGTCTAGAACACATGCTCTGAGCATGTCCTCGAGAGTTTGAATCCACCTCTCGCTCTGCCCGTCCGTCTGAGGGTGGAAAGCAGTGCTGAAATGGAGACGAGTACCCATCTCGTCGTGAAACCGCTTCCAGAATCTGGATGTAAAACGGACGTCTCGGTCTGACACCACCGATACCGGCACTCCATGACGTGCCACTACCTCACGCACATAGATATCGGCTAACTTTTGTGCTGATATGCTCTCCTGGATCGGGATAAAATGAGCACTCTTCGTCAACCGATCCACTACTACCCATATCGAATCTACCCCTCGTGCGGTCCTGGGAAGCTTGGTGATAAAATCCATGGTGATGTCCTCCCATTTCCACACGGGAATGTCTAACGGCTGCATCTTGCCGTGAGGCCTCTGGTGCTCCGCCTTGACCTTCCTGCAGGTCAGGCATCTCTCAACATACCAAGCGACATCCCGCTTCATGCAGGGCCACCAATAATTGGGTCGAAGATCTCTATACATCTTCGTCGCCCCTGGGTGGATAGAAAATTGAGACTTATGAGCCTTGTCCATCAACACCTGCCGTACCCCACCCCAGTACGGTACCCACACTCTCCCATGAAGTGTCAGCAATCCCCTACTGTCATAATCAAATGAAGCTACTTGGCCCACTATCCTCTCACACTTTTGCCTCTCCTCCTTGAGGCCCTCAACCTGAGCCTCCCTAATCCGTTCCAACAACGGAGTAATCACTGTCATCCTCAAACACAAATCTCTGATAGGGGCTGCCGACACCTTGCGGCTTAGGGCATTGGCCACCACGTTGGCCTTCCCTGGATGGTAAAGGATCTCACAATCGTAATCCTTCAGCACATCCAACCACCACCTCTGCCTCCTGTTCAGACTCGACTGATCCATAAGGTACCTCAAACTCTTGTGATCCGTGTAGATAGTACAACGGACCCCATAAATATAATGTCTCCAAATCTTGAGGTCAAACACAACTGCCCCCAGCTCTAAATCGTGGGTAGGATAGTTAGCCTCGTGAGGCTTCAACTGCCTCGAGGCGTAAGCTATCACATGGCCTCGCTGCATCAATACTGCTCCCATACCTGTGATTGAGGCATCACAGTAGACTACAAAGTCCTCTACTCCCTCTGGCAAGGTAAGGATCGGAGCCTCGCACAATCTCTGTCTGAGGGTCTCGAACACTGCCTGTTGCTCAGGCCCCCAACGAAATACCACCGACTTCTTGGTCAGTCGGGTGAGTGGCACTACTATCTTGGAGAAATCCTGAATGAACCTCCGGTAATACCCTGCCAACCCTAGGAAGCTCCGAATCTTGGATGGAGACTTCGGGACCTCCCACTGCATCACGACCTCTATCTTGGCCGGATCCACCAAAATACCCTTCTGGTTGACGAGGTGACCAAGGAACTGCACCTCGCGCAACCAGAACTCACACATGGAGAACTTTGCGAAAAGTCTCTCCCTCCTCAAAACTTCCAGCACCTTCCTCAGGTGCTCCTCGTGCTGCTCCTACGTCTTGGAATACACCAAGATATCATCTATGAATACTATCACTGACCGATCCAGCATCGGCCTGCACACGCGATTCATGAGATCCATGTACGCGGATGGAGCATTGGTGAGCCCAAATGGCATCACCACAAACTCATAATGACCATACCTGGTCCTAAAAGTAGTCTTCCGCACATCCTCATCCCTAACCCGCATCTGATGATACCCGGAGCGTAGATCGATCTTGGAGAACCAAGACGCTCCCTGAAGCTGGTCGAACAGATCATCTATCCTCAGAAGTGGGTAACGGTTCTTCACCGTTACCTTATTCAACTCCCGGTAATCTATACACATACGATGCGACCCATCCTTCTTCCTCACAAACAGGATCGGCGCTCCCCAAGGCGAAATGCTCGGACGAATGAAACCCTTGTCTAACAGCTCCTGCAGCTGCATAGACAATTCCTGCATCTCAGGGGGAGCTAGGCGATACGGTGCCTTGGCTATCGGAGCCGCACCAGGAATCAGGTCGATCCTAAACTCAACCGGCCTCTCAGGAGGTATTCCCGGTAAATCCTCGGGAAATACATCCGGGAAGTCTCGCACTATCGGAACATCATCAACTGTCGTCTTGCCCTTCTCCCAGGCATCCAAGACATAAGCTACATAACCCGCGCAACCCTGCTGAAAATAGCGTCTCGCTCTCGCGGCGGAACAAAAGGTTGGTCCGCGCTGTGGCCTCTCGCCCTGAATCACTAACTCTCCCCCACTGGGAGTGTGAACCCTCACTAGCTGCAACTCACAATCAATCACTGCCCCATTGGGGCTCAGCCAATCCATGCCTACTATAACCTTATTCCCTCGCAGGGGAATAGGAACCAGGTCCACCGAAAACTGCTCGTCAAACAACTGAAGAGAACACCCTCTATACACTCTGGCGACCCTCACGGTCCTATCATATGCTATCTCGACCTCTAGTGGACAATCCAGCTCCCCTGGAGCTCTACTAAATCTCTTGCTAAGCGCAAGCGATACAAATGATCGGGTAGCCCCCGAATCGAATAATACCATAGCAGAAATGCCGTTCACAGAGAACGACCATATATAAAAGATATAATCATAAGCAACGATCAATCAATAATAATATAGAGATGAAGGGAAGATACATACCCATCACCACATTAGGAGGCGCTCGCGCCTCCTCTGCTGTCATCTGAAACGCCCTACTCTTCGCCACTGGCGCCTCGGCTCGGCCCTGCCGGCCATCTGTAATCCTCAAAGTAGCAGGGGCAGGTGCAGCCACCTTCCTTACTACAGCTGAACTCGGACACTAGGACTTTTAATGTCCCCTCTGATTGCACTGAAAGCAAATCAGATCTGATGCTGCAATGGCAGTAGCAGGGGCCGTAGAATCCCTGCTCAAATGCCCAGTCCGACCGCACTTGTAGCAGCTGGAACTCCCTGCCTTGCACACCCCATCGTCCAATCTCCCACACTTGCCACATCGACCGTGGCTCTGCTGACTCCTGGATCTGTGATCAGAAACCTTGGGCTTTTTGCCCGAACTGCCTGTACCCGAAACCGCCTCCGGTTTCCTCTTCTTCTCCATCTCGAGATCAATCTCCCTCTCCCGAGCCCTAGCAATCATGTCATCCAAAGTTTTACAGCTGGACCGGCTCACAAACTAGCGGATATCGCTCCGTAACATCTCATGATAACGGGCCTTCTTCATCTCCTCATCGACTGCATACTGAGGAACAAGAAGAGCCCTCTCCCTGAACTTGGCGGTGATCTCCGCTACGGTCTCTGTAGTCTGGGTGAGGTCCTGAAACTCTCTGGCTAACTGTTGCACCTCAATAACTGGTGCAAACTCCGCCCTGAACCTGGTAGAGAAATCAGCCCAGGTCATGGCATCTAACGCTGCATCATCTCCAATGGAATGTCCGACCTCCTCCCACCAATCCCGTGCCCTGTCCTTCCGAAGACAGGATGCCAATCTAACCTTGTCCCCCTCGGGACACCTGCTCGTGCGGAACACATTGGCCACATCCGCCAACCATCTAGTACGCGCTATGAGGTCCCGCGCCCCATGATAGTCTGGAGCTCCACATGCCCTGAACTCCCTGAACGTAAGTGTGCACGACCCCATCATGGCCGCCACCTCGGCATGGAAGGTGCCCATCCTCTCATCCATCAGCTCTAGGATACACTCCTTGATCGAACCGAAGATCACAGGAGTCTGCTCTAAAATGATACGAGTAATCTCTGAAGAAAGAAACTCTCTGGTCTGCTCATCCATGCGCTCGTTCCCCGAGCCTGATCCTGATCCCTCCCCGGCACCTCCACTGCCGGCTGCTGGCCTCGAACGCAAAACCACCATTCTGAAACACATCATAGCAATATCAAAAAACTGAAATATCTCAAGGGATCATTGATACTACTACTAGCTTCCTGTTCTTGTCTCGGCCTTCCTTGATTCGAATAAGGATCCTCTACTTTCAGTAGTACGGGCCCATACTACCTTCCACATATATCTGTAATTTCCTCAAGAACTGCCTTGACTCCACCAAGTCACTTCTACTACTACTGATCTCTGCTACTCTCATCCTAGGCTTGCCCTAGGGAAATTTCTGACTCCACTCAAACCAGTCCTCAGCTGCTGAAGGCCTCCTTGTAATGCTAATTAGCCATCACCTGAATACCATCACATGTGATGAGGCTCGGATAATCCTTCGAGTAAAAGGCTTGTCCCTACAACTGTTAGACTCAAACAAGAGCTGCGCAATAGGGCCAAATCCAATACTCTGAGATTATTCAACCCTGATCACATGTGACGTGGCGTATTCATCTAACGGCTAACTCTCATCACCAAGAGTTCTACAAAGCACGAAGCAAGCAGCATTCGGACACCGGAAATTACTCAAGCAAATCTACTCTCATAACGAGAAACTGTACTAGCATACAATGCTAAGCTCGCGCTACCAGGCATAACCTAAACAGGCTATCCTACTGTTGTCTACTCAATACTAGCATGCAATTCTCATAAAGCTGAAACACATATAGCAGGCACATAAGGCATCCTCCAAGATCCTTAGTCCTATACTAGCATTCTGTTCTACTGAAACTGGAACAATTAATTATAATAATAAAACTTGTATGGGTAATTTGGGAGTACTTACTTGAGCTCGGCTGATCGCATGCACCACACCCTTAAATTCTTTTCTTTCTAAGTGCTTTTCAAAATTTCATTCGAAAACATTTTCTTTTTGAAAATATTTTTATCTTTCTTTTAGTTTGAGTTCAGATGCTACCGGAGGTGTATTCGAATCCCTCAAACCAAGGCTCTGATACCAACTTGAAACGACCCAAAAATACGACCCAAAATTTTCAATTTTTATTATAACAAAACCATGAAACCAAGTATCACATAACAAAACCATACGTTACGTGTTTCAAAAACCATGATATAATACTGTGAGAAAAACTGTATCACAACTATATCCAAACATATCAAGAAACTGAATCAACTCCCAGGACAAGAGCTGAAGTTGTGGCGTGTGCGATGCCATCATCCCGAGCTCTTCCCTTTGCTTGCGGAAGTACCTGAAACCAGAACTGAAACTCTAAGCACGAAGCTTAGTGAGCTCCCCCAAACTACCACATACCATACAATACATATAAAACACATACTAGGCCTTGCCCACTGCATCGGACCGAAGTCCGGAACTAGCTGCATCGGACCGAAGTCCGGAACTGACTGCATCGGACCGAAGTCCGGAACTGACTGGAACCTTGTCCCCTGCATCGGACCGAAGTCCGGAACTGACTGATCATAGCATAGCATAACACATATCAAAAATTATAGACACATATACTGCATACTGCATCGAACCGAAGTCCGGAACATATAACACACAAACATGCTTGAATCACATAGACATCAAGCATATTGAACTACTGCTTCGGACTGAAATCCGGAACTGCTACTAACTAAACGGGCCGGCATTATGGCCGTAGACCCGTTCCTACTGGAAGGAAACTCACCTCGTGAACTGGCTGCTGTGTGAATGGCTCTGGAAGCTAACTGTTGCTGCTCTGGTATCTCCCCGGCTACAAATCCATAAACACACTTAATCAAATGCTAATCACTGCACTGGGGTAAAATGACTCTTTTACCCTTGGTCAAAGTCAACTCTCCCGGTCAAAGTCAAACCACAGTTGACCTGACTCGCCGAGTTGGGCCGCCAACTCGCCGAGTCTCTAGTCTCACTTCTCAACCCTACTTGTGGCTACTCGTTGAGTATGGCATCGACTCGACGAGTACCCTCTCTGTAACGACCCGTCTCCGGTACGATGATTCCATAGTATTTAATTAGAAGTTTGCAAGAGGGACTCGGCGAGTTCATAGCCTGACTCGCCGAGTAAGGACGGGATTTCGAGCACGTGTTAGTCGGCGACTCGGCGAGTCCATATTCAGGACTCGGCGAGTCTGCCTGCCTGGAAGAAACCCTAAATCCCTGGGTTGCTCACTATTTAAACCACCTTATAGCCCCCAATCTCGCCTCCTTCACCCTCAGAGAGATGTGAGAAAACCCTAATCCATCCTTGAGTGATTTAAGTGTTCTTGTGTGAAATTTTGAAGGCTTGAAGAAGAAGAAGAAGAAGAAGGGAGCAAGGAGAGGAGGTGTAAAGCAAAGATCCAAGGGCAAATCAGAGTTCATTGAGGTATTCTTCGGATTTCCTTCCGTTTTATGCTTTAAACCTCCATTAGAACTCTTCTAGAACTAGTTTGATGCTTTTCTCAAGCCTTGTGATTGTATGGATGCCCTAATAGGTCGAGATCTCCTTAGATCTGTTCATTTAGGAGTTCTAGAGCCCGGATCTATTGCCTTTTTGAAGATACTTTGCATGAAAACCCTAGATCTAGCCTTTATTATGCTTTTTGAGCCATTTTATCTTCATGGATGCATATGGACATGTAAAGATAGAATCTTTACGTGCTAATCGAGTTAAGGGAGTCCAGATCTATAAGTTTTATACACTGGATTCAAGGAGAATCGAGTTTAGAGTTGCTGCATGCAAGCGACTCGGCGAGTCGGAAGAACAACTCGGCGAGTCGAGTCGCGAGTCCCCGATTTTTCCTTTTTGAGTGATGCCAAGTGGGACCAGTGAGTAGTAGAGTGGACTCAGCGAACTGGAGGTCAGACTCAGTAATGGAGGGACTCGGCGAGTTGTTCATACAACTCGACGAGTCCAAGGCAATCTTCTTAGCTCGAAGAACAACTCGTCGAGTTGTTCATACGACTCGGCGAGTCGGATGCAGATTGCCTGAAGTTTTAGATTCGAAAGGGAACTCGTCGAGTTGATGCCATACTTGACGAGTAGCAGCGAGTAGGGTTGAGAAGTAAGAATAGGGACTCGGTGAATTGGCAGCCTAACTCGGCGAGTCACGTCAACTGTGGGTTGACTTTGACCGAGAGAGTTGACTTTGACCAAGGGTAAAAGAGTCATTTTACCCAGTGCAGTGTTTAGCATCTGATTGAGTGTGTTATGGATTTGTAGCCGGGGAGATACTGGAGCAGCAGCAGTTAGCTTCCAGAGCCATAGACACAGCAGCCAGTTCACGAGGTGAGTTTCCTTCCAGTAGGAACGGGTCTACGGCCACAATGCCGGCCCGTTTAGTTAGTAGCAGTTCCGGAATTCAGTCCGAAGCAACAGTTCAGTATGCTTGAGGTCTATGTGATTCAAGCACGCTTGTGTGTTATATGTTCCGGAGTTCGGTCCGATGCAGTATGCAGTATATGTGTTTATATTAGTTGATATGTGTTATACTATGCTATGATCAGTCAGTTCCGGACTTCGGTCCGATGCACTCAGTTCCAGACTTCAGTCTGATGCAGTCAGTTTCGGACTTCGGTCCGATGCAGCCAGTTCTGGACTTCGGTCCGATGCAGTCAGTTCCGGACTTCGGTCCGATGCAGTCAGTTCCGGACTTCGGTCCGATGCAGTCAGTTTCGGACTTCGGCCCGATGCAGTCAGTTCCGGACTTCGGTCCGATGCAGCTAGTTCCGGACTTCGGTCCGATGCAGTGGGCAAGGCCTAGTATGTGCTTTATATGTATTGTATGGTATGTGGTAGTTTGGGGGAGCTCACTAAGCTTCGTGCTTACAGTTTTAGTTTTGGTTTCAGGTACTTCCGCAAGCAAAGGGAAGAGATCAGGATGATGGCATCGCACACACCACAGCTTCAGTGTTTATCCGGGGAGTTGATTTAGTTTCTTGATATGTTTTGATACAGTTGTGATACAGTTTTCCTCACAGTATTTTACTATGGTTTGAGATACATAGTGTGTGGTTTCATTATATGATACTCAGATTTATGATTTTTGGTTATATTAAAATGACATTTTTGGGTCGTATTTTTGGGTCGTTTCACTCTCGATTCAAGAACTCAGACAATCTGCATCCGACTCGCCGAGTCATATGAACAACTCGATGAGTTGTTCTTGAGCTAAGATGATTGCCTTGGACTCGCCGAGTTGTATGAACAACTCGTCGAGTCCCTCCATTACTGAGTCTAACCTCCGACTCACTAAGTCCATCCTACTGCTCACTGGCCTCCACTCGGAATCACTCAAAGGGGTAAAAATCGGGGACTCATGACCTGACTCGCCGAGTCCGAAGAAGGACTCGCCGAGTCACATGCATGCAGATCCTAAGAACTCGATTCTGCTCAACACCACCACATACAAATTATAGATCTGAGCTCCTAAGGCTGATTTACCACGTAAAGTTTCCAACTTTACGTGTACATACACATGAAAAAGGAGATAAAGGCTAAAAAGGCACTTAGAAGAGTAGATCTAGGGTTATCATGCAAAATGGCTCCATAAAGGTCATAGATCTACGATTTTGGAACTGAAACATGGCTAGATCCGAAGGCTAATCAATCTAATGTGATCTCTCTACCAAGAACAAGCTAAGAAATGGCTAAAAGAGGCTAAATATGCTTGTGAAAGAGAAATAAATCATTGAAACAGAAGGGAATCAGCTGATACCTCAATAAACTCTGAAATGGGTGCAAGACCTTGGATCTTCTTCTTCTCCTTTGGATCTAGCCTCCTTTTTCTCTTCAAAACTTCATGATTCACACAAGAAATGCTCAATTACTCAAGGAAACGATTAGGGTTTGCTAAATGATGCTCTGAGGGTGAAGGGGACGAATTTGGGGGCTCATAAGGTGGTTTAAATAGGGTGCGAACCCGGGGATTTAGGGTTTCTACTTGGCAGGCAGACTCGCCGAGTCCCGAATATGGACTCGCCGAGTCCCCGACTAACACGTGCTCGGAAAATCGTCCCTACTCGACGAGTCGGGCCATAGACTCGTCGAGTCCCTCTCGAAAACTTCTAATAAATGCCACAGAAGCAACATACCAGGAATGGGGCGTTACAATCATCTACTGATCAAGCCCATGCGAAATTACTCAAACCGACAATGATGTTGATTGACAAATCAACTGTTACCCTTCCCGGAGTACATATAACAATCTATACATCGAACTATCAATCTCTCAGCAGTCAAATCTTGACCTCAGCAACCCAATCGTCTTTAAACTCAACATTGGCACACCTGAAGAAACACGGACCATAATCAGATTCCACTCCAATGGCCACCTGCCATGAAGACACTCATTCTTTCCTTAGCATATGCAACATGCATCATCTCGCTCTATACGTTGCCTTGACTATAGCATGACCCCAGTCTCATATATTCAGACCGCAGATTCCAATATTCCAAACTTCTGTACCACATCCGATTAGGGATCACTCCCCACAAAATACGTAGTTCTCCCCACTTAGGGTTCGAACCATCATCCATTGACATACCTAACAGACTAGCTTACCAGAGGTACCATTCCCGACTCATGGAACGTACCAAATAGCACTCGATGACCTTCCAAATAATGACCAAATAACTCCACGTATCTCGAATCTCAGATGAAAACCTCGAAATCCTCCCAATGTGACTTCCTCTTGTCACCCAAAATCTTATACCATCACATTGTCGGACATCTCGACTATCCCGAATTAGTTACGACTCTCAACCTAAAAATAATGAGCTATCACACACACCTCATGTTCGATTCTTCAACCAACATTCTAACCTGTGAATTATCATAGAAGCAAGCGACCTCACTCTCACATTCGATATACAACATAGACAACGAGGGTCACCTCCCCGATATACTCCTATTGATTACCTGGAACTGCTGCTAAAATATGCCTTTCTATACTAAACTAAGCCATATCCTTGTCCTCATCCATCTCAGTCCCCACTAATGACTCTCTTACAGTATAAGAAATACCTCGCAGCAGACATACTAATAAGTTTGCTGGTGATAATATCACAACTATATGCTACCCCACGGGGTTTACCTCCAAACTCTGAAACCGGAAGCTCGGTATCCCTTTCCCTCCACACAGGAAACAAAAATAGTGTAATTCTCGTCAAAAAAAAGTGACATCTTAACCATTGGCCGATCACTCAACCCAGACTACAATCCTCCGCAAAGCATCATCTCTACTTTTCCTTTAGTCTTGCGACTCCAACTGGAACCTCACCAGTCAAACCCCTTGGGATCTAAACTCAATTTTTCTTTCAAGATGCACACCATTGAAGCTCGACCGACGTGGCCCTATAGCCCCACAATCTACCATATCCACTCTCAGTCTGAACAACCACAGCGGGATAACTGATAAAGACGGAAGCATACTCTGCTGCGAATCATGGTACCCAAACCATGTTATCTCCCCTCAATCTGCTACTTAGAACCTCTGGATTTCTCCTTGTTTTGAGTATGAGTCCTCTACTTTCAGTAGTACGGGCCCATACTACCTTCCACATCTACCCATAGTTTCCAGACGGATCGTCCCAGATTTCCTAAGTAGCTACTTAACCTTATCGATCAACAAATCTCATTACACATGCTCGTTCTCCAGCGAATACTCACCTCTAAACAACGCACTCATTGGTCTAAAATTAATCCCTAGGCTCTCCTAAGTTCTCTCACTTCTCTACCATCAGCTACTGAAGGACTCCTTGCAATGTCAATTAGCTACTCTAGCTAACTCACATCACCCGTGAGTTCCACTAAGCAAAAAGCAAGCAGCATCGGGGCATCGAATAACCTCCACTAGCACATAAAAACAGTCTAGCATACAACTCCACTTGATCTATCCACAAATCAGAAGGCATCACCAAGCTCAGGCAATCCTACCTCTAGTGGATATCTAACTACTTTCTCAGTAGATTCCTCAAATGCACATCTAGTTATCTCTCCTAGATTACTCCTCAACTCAAAACTCTCTCTTTAACAGATTCCAACAATGTACCCCTACTCAGCACACATAGAGAAAATAGCAAATAATATCAATAAATAGCATATCCCTAGGCTAAGGAATCATGAATCATGCAACTCTAGCTCTAAATTCCCGAAATACTTAGCCTATCATCTAGCATGCAGCTCTAATATCTCATAAGTATCTCATCTCATATTATAAACAAGTAAGGATATTTCGGGAAAATTACCGTTCAGGCTCTAGCTGATTGTACACACTACACCATCTTGTTTTTTCTTAAAAGCTCTTACTCGTTTTAGAAATCATTTCTTTTTAGAAAATTTTCTCAAATCCTCAGTTTGAGTCCAAACATACCTGAGAGTACATCTGAATCCCTCAAACCAAGGCTCTGATACCAACTTGTAACACTCTAAATTTTCAAATATATTTTTTTCCATTTTTAAAACCACACAAAACATAATCTCACATTTCTGAAAACCCAAATGTATAACTTGTTCAAAACACAAGGCAACAAAATGTTTGACAATATCCTAGAATCCTCAAAACATAATCTCAAGCTGGTGTGTACAATCATGTCGGTGCCTTCCCGCGATCCTGAGAGGTACCTGAAACACATTTCACACACCACTATAAGCATGAAGCTAAGTGAGTTCCCCAAAATACCTCTCACGAATAATTAGCCTCTCATGGATATATCTCGATATGGACCCTCCGATCTCACAGCTCGGGTCGGACCCTTGAGTCCGGTGTCTCAGTGAAGACCCTCCGATCTCACAGCTCGAGTCAGACCCTCCAGTCCGGTATCTCAGTGAAGACCCTCCGGTCTCACAACTCAGTTTGGACCCTTCGGTCCTAACTCAATAAGGCACAAAATAATATACACCATAAATCACAAAGACAAAATGCATGATATCAAATAAGTCAGTATAAGCACATAAGACCCCCCGATCAATAACTCCAATAAGACCCTCCGGTCAATAACTAAAATAAGACCCTTTGGTCACACTGTATTACCACTCAGGTAGCTATAGTGAGAAGACTCACCTAGCAGAGTAAATCAATATATCCCACACTCGAATTGTTCATCTAGACTCTGCCCCACCATGGCCTCCAAAATCCATAGTTTGACCAAAACCCTAAAGTCAACGGAAGTCAACAGTCAAAGTTGACCCAACTCGTCGAGTGTAACTCATGAACTCGCTGAGTTCCTCAGTACTCAGTACATCACGATAACACGAGTCAACTCGTCGAGTCCATGCAGAGTCCAGAAGATCGGGGAAAAACCCTAACCACTTGTCGATTTGTTCCACCAACTTGTTGAGTTTACTCTAAATCCAAAACGGGAAAACCTGAGTCAAATCGTTGAGTGGGATGCCCAACTCATTGAGTTCTTCAACCATTACACATTAAATTCATTCCAATCGATTCCAATGCTCCAAACTCCAGATCCAACATCCTAGGATGAAGTTACCACATAAAATTGCTAACTTTACGATCATGCAAGGCCTGACAAGGATAAAGCACCCAAAACTAAGCTCAAGAAGAAGTTTAGGACATGAAGACGGGTCAAAGCTTCATAAAGCTTGAGGCTTTAGGCCTAAAGGGCCTAGTAATGTCCAGATTTGAGGTCTCAGCTCCATAGCATGCTCACAACCATTAATGACTCAAAGAGAGACTAAAAGGCCATAAACTCTCTAATAGAGAGATCTAATAAACAAGTGATCAAGGTAATGACTTTTTACCATCAAATGACTGCTACCACTGAGATGATGTCGGATCCAAAGACTCGTTCTTGTTCCAAGCCTTCTACTCTTCAAGGAATGCACCAAAACACACCCACCATTAGCTCTAAACATTCTCAAATGGAAGGTACTTGATTAGGGTTTGTCTCAGGGTAATATAGTGATGAGGGAGGCGGGGTAAATGAGTTAAAGTCCTTTAAATAGGGTGCAATCCCTAATAATTAGGGTTTCATCAAACCGACTCAACTCGTCGAGTTCAGTCCTACGACTCGACGAGTAGACTTCATATTCTGCGCATCCTGATAAACTCCTACATGACGAATTGGGACCAACCAACTCGTCGAGTAGGTCCTATAATGTGAATAAAATTATCAAGTTCCACATCTAGGAAATCGGGGTGTTACACAAAAGTTTCGTGAAACATTTTTTTCATCGAAGTTTGAATGAACTTCGTGAGTAGGTGTGTAACATTGTGCTGATTGGTAAAAATGTTGAACTTCCAAAGAAGTAGACATTGTCTTCATTTTCTGTCTGCTTCGGTAATTGTGGATAGCTTACGAACTTAGGTGGATTAGACTTGCATGAGATAGCACATTTTTTTGCTAAAATAAGAAATGGGTCGGTGTCATAGCATAGTACCACACCAATATTGTATCCGGATGAATCCATAGTGACATAGAACAAAGCGGAGAAGTACGATGGTGAAAAGACAAGGAGGGACACCATGTCTACCTTGTGGTTGTGGGAGTAGATGGATCTTATGTACAAAAACAAAGGAAGTTAGGACCCTAAAGTTTAGGTTTTCTAAAAGTACCTAAAGTTTAGGGGATTACCTTTAGTGAGACATGTCACACGTGACAATTATAGGTATGTATGATGTGGTTAGTTCGGTTATTGGACAACCCAACCCATAATAATTACCATCGGTTAATGCATTTAAATTAAAGGTTTTGTCGTTGGGTAACATTGGTTGACCAAAATGATAGACAAATTCCATAAAATAATAAAAAGTACATTTCTATAAAAATTAAAAAACAAAAATTAGATTGTCAAAAAAATTAAAATGAAAATCAAGAAGTACTATGTTGTTAACTTAGTTGTATTCTTTTGGGTATTGATTTAGACACCTCAAAACCACCATACAATTTCAATCAACTTCTTAAAATATTTAGTAGCCGTCAACAAAATTAGTCAAATATATGCTCAATAGATATTAAATATCATATTATTGATTTTAAAATAAATAACTATGTTACAGTATTTTTTTTTTATTAGATACTTAATCTTATACACCAACCAAAACTTTGTGCGTATGAATAAAGAACATACACTTTTTTCTTAAATATCTAATTTAATAGAATTTTGAATTTCGTTACTTGACACTATTTATTACTCCCTACGTCCCAAATTGATAGCCCACTTTTGACTTTTTTAAGTATTTTTTGTTCAACTTTGACCATAAATATTTTTGTTTGTATTCTATATTACTTGATAAAACTTATAACAATGAAAAAACATTTAAAATACAATATATATATATATATATATATATATATATATATATATATATATATATATATATATATATATATTTTGCATCAAGTATTATCTATCAAAAGCAAACATATTTAAGGTCAAAATTGAAGAAAAAAAAACTTCAAAAGTCAAAAGCGGACTATCAAATTGAGACGGAGGTAGTAATATTTATCTTTAAATAACAATTTATATACAATAAATATAAGATGTCGGTTGGGTTTAAAATGTTTCGATTTTCATAAAAAACCATAATCGAGATAACAAAAAAACAAAACAAAACAAAACAAAACAAACAAAAAAAGGAAAACAAAACAGTTGGTTCTAAAAACGGTTTGGTTGTAACAGTTAATTTATTTCTGGTTCGGTTTTTCTTTTTGATTATTATGCTTACCCTAGCGGCTATGATTGAAAAATTACCCATCCATGAGTATATTTCAAGAAGTAACTAGGTGTGAAAACCATGTATTACACGTGTTGATTTAAAAAAAAAAATTAAACAATAGAAAATAATTTTTAATGTATAATTTTAAAATAAGAAAAAGAAGGAACATATTTATTGCAATTTAATATCATATATATGATATTTAATAATTTACATATATAAGTATATAACTTTAATATTAAAAATTAAAACAAATCAAAAATTGACAAGTATATATAACATTTATTTCAAACTTATAAGAGATTGACATATGGCAAAAAAAAAAAAATCTTTATTTAATATTATAAAAAAAGCTATGAACATAGAGGAATTTGTGGTTGTCTCTATATTGATGAAGGCCAAAAGAAAAAAGGTCTAAACAGTAGCTACTGGCAAAGGAAACCTTTTTTATTATTATTATAAATATTGTTTGCATAAATCAACCAAAGTTTTTAATAAAATAATTTGTTCTGTTTAAACATATTTGTATATTTTTTGTGAAAATTTTGTGATTGAGATCTCGTGTTCTTCCGATGAAATAGCAGTTGATTATATACAAATTGCAGAGTAATTAAGCAAATCAATAAATTCATATACACTCTCCATGGGCTAAATCTAATTTATATCTGCATATGATGATGCTACTTTAATTAATCGATCATACAAGCAATATTATACTAAAACATAGATCATCGAGATCCATATGAATAATATTCATCATCGTGAGTCCCCTCATCAAAATTCAGTGAGTAACTAACAGCATCATACTGGAATATCAAAGGCTTTGAAGATCCGTAGATGCTTTTCTTGCTTCCTTCAATCACCTTCTTCATGAGCTTCCTCCAATTACGACTCCGGCGTACACTGCTACTGTTAATTTGTGTGCAGTCTTCCTGATCGGAGAGTGAAGAAGTCGACGTACAGTCAGAAACGTTAGATAATCGTCCTTCAATGGAAGCGCTGCAGGTAAGGTTAATTGTGGTGGCCATCTTTTTTGGAGAGAGAAGAGTTCTTGTTTGTTGTGAATTGTGAATTGTGAATTCATGAATGGAAGGTTAATTAGTGGAAGAGGAGACTTTATAGTTGGTGTAGAGGGGTTTTTTGGTAATTCTGAAAGTGTGTAATGTAGCTTTAAATCTTAGGTGTAAAGAGGTCGTTAGAACGTCAGTTGGCCATCTTTACACATAATTTGTGGGACTCTGTAATATCTTGACTGGATATCTTGAGCCATTATTCTAATTTTTCTTTTGTATTGGATTTTTAAATGAGCCGACAATGTTTTTTTCAAGACCATTTAATAACTATAGTAGTATTAATACTCTTATCCTAAAGCTTCTATTTTAATTAGCAAAAGAACATAGAGTGACCTGAAAGATGTGTTCTCGTCAGTTTTTAGTCCGTGTGCATACTGTAAATGTTCCAAGGGAAATTTCGCTTTAAATTTACATCATCTTTTACTCTTGATACAAGCAGAAAACAAATTGTTTGATCTTTTCTTATAACGTGACTTTTATAAAAGACAGAAACAAAAAGATCATTTTCCATCGTCTTTTTCTTTTGATGTCATTGTTTGCCAATTATCCACTCAGAATACAAGAATGTTGATTTTATTTATGTATGCCACTTTATTCTTCGAATATTCAAGGAGTCAGTCGGCTTCAAAAGGAATAAGAGCATATCACATGATTTCACTTGGGGAAGTGATGTCTTTCTGATTGGTTTTGGTTTTGATTTTTTTTTTTTTTTTTTTTTTTTTTTTTTGGCAAGAAATGTAAGTTTAATTTTTGGTTTTAATTTTTTTCATACCGATTTAACTTTCAGTTATATATGTATTTTATGTTTAAATATATCTCGCGTACAAATGCACGGTTGACACTAAAATTTATTTTGGATGCCTTAGGGTCTGTTTGAATTGGTGATAACCCAATCCGGTCAGTGTGTTTGATTTGTGTAGAATGGATGTCTGACCCGGTCCCAGTCCATGACCCGGTCCCAGTCCATAAAATTGATCTGACTCGGTCCTGTAGAAAATAGAAGCTGACCAAGTAAACGATGGAATAAAGACATTCGTGCTCTGATAAAAAAACGTCTCCTTCCAACGCCTTCAACACAACGCCTTCCACATAGCGCCATCAACGACTCTTCCTCCTTCAAAAGGTCCATCCCGCTGGAGACTTTTGCGGCCGACGCCTCAGGCAGAGCCACCGCCGCAAGCATTGTCGCCGATCTCCGCCACCCTGATGCACATTTCTCCTGCCGATCTCTACCTCTCCTGATGCACTCAAATTGTTGATTACATAACCGAGCAATCAAATGTATGATCTTATGCCTTTTCTTATTGCAATTTTGAATTCTGGAGTGGACCTCGTTTGCATCTAAGGCTCGAATTTAAGCTATAGTTTCATTCATTTGCTGAAATTGGATAATTGTAGAGTTTATTAATTTTACTTTGGGGCTTTTTTTGACACTTTTGATCGATTGAATATGAGTGGTTCAATTTTAGTGGTTTTAGGAGAGTATCAATTGGAACATCATATTTTGGAGTTCAATTTCAGGACCGGTATGTTGAGGTTCAGTCCTTCCTTGTGACGGGAAGGGCAATAGTTGTTCTAGCATGAAATGGGCATTGGTTTCAACACCATTGTTTCTGAAGCTTTTGCCGCTCGATATGTTTTTTCCCTGTTGTTTTGAATTGGATGACACAACTTGATGGCTGCTCTTGGAACCTAATCACTTATATGTCCATTTTGACATTTTACCCCTGATGATGACGTGGTGTTGTTCTTGTGGTTTTTTGTAGAGAGAAGCTCGAAGGTTTCCTTATCCATGCAATGGATAGTGGTTAATGTTTGGTTAGTGACGGTGCCATAGAGCACAAGAAGGGGAAATTATGTATGTTAAAGTCAATCATATGATGATATATATGTATGCTAAAGTCATATAAGTATGAAACATTTGAACTATACGTGATTCTTCTGGTTTTTATTATTTAAGTCGATAATATTGGAACAAAATTTAATGGGAAATTACCAAATAAGCCTTTTGTGTCCCATTTGCTCTCGGGTTGCTAATTTACAAAATGGTATAGTATAGATTGTTAAATTTATTTATTTTATATTGGAGAAAAGAAGGGTAAAATGGACATTTTCTACATTCAGGACAACCAGTCATAGTTGTAATCAAACAACACGGTTTCAGTTAGGTTAAATAAGAGCTTTAGACCCAATCTGACTCAGACAGCAACTATCAAACAGTCCCTTAGTCTTCCTCCTTGAAGTATTGTTGTCTTCAATATTCTATCACATTAATATCCAAGTGGTAACACCATGTTCCAGATGGTTAATCTCCCAAAAAACAAATAGAAGAAACAAGATGGATTGCAACAATTTTCTTATGATATTTCCAAATGCAACCACATGAATTAAATACTACAGTTAGGTTCTAAAATTAAGCAAAAATATAGGAAAACATGGAAGGACTTGTTCAAATATTATAAAATTGTGCTTGACTCTTTCTTTTTCTTGTGCCATTCTGGTGCAAAATTATTCTCTATGAAAGTGTGGCACTTAATTCTCAAGTGTGCCTTGCTAGTAAAAAGGGATTGGTCCATTTGAAAAAGGATTTGGGCCTGAGGGTCAACATGTGTTGTATAAATGTCATCTCCCTTACAATTGACCTCCTCCTTGAGGTTAAAGTCTAGAAAAAGGAGTTGAATTTCATGTTTTCACTCCCAATCGGCTTCTGAGAGACGCTTGTTACTCATTTATTGAGGACCTAATGATCATGTTGTGTTTGCTCTTTGTTTAAACGGAGTCGGTATTTATGGTCGTCATCTTTTATGATTGGAAAATTTCTTGTCTATATTCTACTTGAATTGAAATGCAATATTAGAATGTGAAAACGGGGTAGATTGGTGCTTAAGGAGGTAACTCGAACCGGTATGAAACTTCACCAAATTACTCAAAAATCTGATATGGATCTATAAATGTTTGCAAGTTTCTAGTTAACACGACTTTCCATAGAAGATTTGCAGTAGTTTCACAGCTTTAAATAAACAAAAATCGCCCATATTGAAGTTCTTGTCTAGATGATGTTTGTTGGCTTGAGTGGTCATTTTTTTCTTCGACCTAGATACAACCTCTTTGGTCAGCACGATCACCCTTTGATGTGCGATGAAAGTATCGCCGATAGAAGCAAAAATAGAGTTGTCGGCTTTGTATTTATTTTATGGTGGTGGCGTCCTTGTCGTAATGGGCCTTGAAATGCGACAAGTTAATTGTGAAATGGTGGCTCTAGTGTAACATAATTTGGCAAGGGAAACATTGAATTGAGTTGGAAATGGTAGGAAATGGGCAAGTTAGTAAGTCGATCGATAATAACCGGTATGGTGACATTTTTATTTGGCGAGTGAAGCAGGACCGGCCCAAACATATATTGGGTCTGGGGCAAAATGAAAAAAAGGGGTCCCCTAAAGTCATAAATGTAGTTAAAATGAATTAAAAAGTAGACATATTGTTACAAAATTCAATAATTATATTACAAAACACAATCATGGCTGGAACATTACAAAAACAACTCATTTAAAAAAATACTTCTCCTAACTTTTTAAGATGCAATAATATTGATAATATTATCATAATCAATTTTATCTATCATATCTTTCTCTAGATATATTATACATCCTAAGAATTTTGTGCCCCCTAGAGACATGGTCCCTAGGAGACCGCTCAAGTTGCCCACCATCTGGACCGCACCTGGGGAGGTGTGTGATAAAATACATGAAAATATCAACCATGGATTTATGGTGTTGGTAACGGTTGGAGAGGAAGCTTTAGTGGTTTTGGCAAACATGGAAGTGCTTAATATAGTTAGCTACAATGGTTTTCAAATGTAGCTAAAAAAATGAGATAATAAATGTGAACATCCTATAAAAGTGACAAATGAATTTTGGGAACATTAGGGATAAAGAAGTGTCCCAGAATTTACACCAAGCTGCCACAAAAACAGAAATTACTTTCTTGCTCGCTGATGTTGTTGATAATCTTCCGACTCTCTAGACCATCACCCAAATGCTTACAAATATCATTTAGCCAAGCAGCAATATTAGTCGAAACAGTGAGCATCACGTCGTGATCAATATGTCTTAGAGTATCGACAACTTTATTATGTTTTCCCGGTTTACAATGATGCTCAAAATTATACACCAAAAGTTTTGTGACACGTTTTTGTTTATCGATGTTTGAATGACCTTCGTGAGTAGGTGTGTAACATTGTGGTGATCGGAAAAAATGTTGAACGTCCGAAGAAGTAGACATTGTCTCCATTTTCTTACTGCTTCGGAAATTATGTATATCTCACGAACTTTGGTGGATTAGACTTGCATGAGATGGCATATTTCTTTGCTAAAATAAGAAATGGGTGGGTGTCGTAGCATAGTACCACACAATAGTGTATCCGGATGAATCCATAATGACATCGAACAAAGCGAGGAAGTACGATGGTGTGATGACATGGAGGGACACCATGGCTACCTTGTGGTTGTGGGAGTAGATGGATCTTATGTAAAAAAAAGGAAACCAGGAACATAAATTGTAAGGTTTCAAAAGGCATCTAAAGAATAAACACACATACCATGATGAGTCAATTATTCTCACGGTTGTTCTCCATGATATCCGTTTTGGGGATTTCCTTAAGTGTGACATGTCACATGTGACTATTACGTGTACGTATGTTGTGGTTTAGTTCGGTTATTGGAAAAACCATTTAACATCCCAAGATTGGCAGGTATTCCTGAACCCTTTTCTATCATTACCTTGTCATTTATAGTCATTGGTGTTGGAAGTGAAGAGCCAAGATAAGTTTAAGGGCCAAGTTTGCAAACTTGGGCCAAGAGGGAGTATGTTGCACGTACATAAGAGTACGCTAAGCGTACTAAGGTCAGCCATAGTATGTTGGGTGTACACTTGTGTACGCTGGGTGTACTAATGTCAGGGTGAAACCCTAATCTTTAGGGTTTGAGGCCTATATAAGTAACATTATGAGCATCAAAACCTCCTTTACCTCAGCCTCCACAAATTACATTCGTCCTCCCCAAACCCTAGTCTTTCCTTTGTGTGTTTAAGCTTATTTGGTGTGCTCTTGAGTGCTTTAAGAAGAAGGTATTGCATCAAAGAGTTGGAGAAGAAGATCAAGCTTGTAGATCTGAAGTTAGCTTGTGCTCAAGAAGATCCAGAAGGTAAAAAGTTCCAAACTTTATGCATATATCCATAAATCTCACCGTTTTACTTTAATAGAAGCATTTCTTGTCCCAAAAGCCATAATGTGATGCAAGATGTGATTTAGATGAAAAGGGATATCCTTCTAGACTCTTGAAGGTACCTTAAGTGATAAAATTAAGGTCTCATTAGCTGTATGTGTCCCATGCATGGATAAATAAGGTCTTAATGGATTAAGACCAAACATTAAGAGCTTTATTGACATCGAAAGTGATAAAGTTCATGACTTTATGGATTCTAGGCATGTTAGGTCTCTGGATTTGAAGTTTGGGCTTAAGTGCTTAAGCCATTAAGCACTTAATAAGGTTTTGGCAACCTGTCGACTACGCCCAGTGTAAATCCAGAGCACCCAACATACTAGGTCAGCCACCCCGATGGTGGTCAACATCTGGACGAGTACGCCCCGCATACCAGAGGAGTACGCCCTGCGTACGTCCTCTGTTGGGCCTTTGTCAAATGGGCTTTGGATTTTGGGTTGTTTATGGACTTAATGGAATTGTTCTTTTGCTGGATAATGTAAATAAGATATTTTAGGCCCGGTAGTGATAGTGGATCATGGGGTTAGGCCCAATTAGGAGGTTGGGCCCAATTTAGTAAATTGGGACAATAGTGGGCTTTATATATAGACTTTCAAGTCAAGGACTGGGTATTTGGGCCTTGGCCCAATAAAGAGAATGGACTGAATGAATGGTGTGTACATTTAGTCAAGAAGGTTATTTTGGGTATTAACTTAGTATTTATTGTGTAATATTTTGGGATTCCCGGTGAGACAGCAGTCAGAGATTGACAGTACTTCAACACTACTTGCGATGTGAGTTATCCTCACTATATCTACAGGGTCTAAGGCACCAAGGCCGACCATTTATGGATTCTATCCGGTCGAGAAAGAGTGAAGGCCTTCGAGACGATCTAGTCAAACTAAAGGCTCATTATGCATGTTCTTCTGTATTTATTGATATGACATGATTATGGTTATATAAGGTTGGTATTTTGGGAGCAACTCACTAAGCCATCAAACTTACATCTGTTGATTATCATTTCAGGTACTTCTGGTAATCGCGGAAAGGCGAAGGCATGATCATATCACTCCTCTTGCTGTTATGATTTTATGTTTTGATACTGCGATACCCTGACATTTATTATTTTGAAAACAAACTTTATAATGTTAAATGGTTTTAAGTATTTTGAAAAGTTTAAATTTGACATGATATGTATTGGTGTTACAAACCAACCCATAATAATTACAATCGGATAATGCATTTCAATTAAAAGTTTTTGTTATTGGGTAATGCGTAACATGGTTGACCATAATGATAGACAAATTCCACAAAAAAATAAAAAGTATATTTCTATAAAAATGAAAAAACAAAAATAGATAAAAATTAAAATGAAAATCAAAAAGTACTATGTTTTTAACTTAGTTGTATTCTTTCGGCTATTAATTTAGACACCTCAAAACCAACAGACAGTTCCACCAACTTCATAAAATATTTAGTAGCATTCAACAAGGTTAGTCAAATATATTCTCAATAGATATTAAATACTACATTATTGATTTTTAAATAAATAACTATGTTATAATATTTTTTATTAGATACTTAATCTTATTCACCAATAAAAAATTTGTACGTATGAAGAACAGAATGTACACTTTTTTCTAAAATAGCTAAATTAATGGGATTTTTAATTTCGTTATTTGACACTATTTATTTAATATTTATCTTTAAATTACAACTATTTATTTAATATTTATCTTTAAATTACAATTTATATACACTTAAACATAAGATTTCGGTTCGGTTTATAAAGTCTCGATTTCCATATAAAACCATATCTGAGATAACAAAAAGAAAATAAATAAATAAAATAACTATACGAAACAGTTGGTTTGAAAAACGGTTTGGTTTTTATGGTTCGGTTTGTATGGGTTAATTTAGTTCTAGTTTGGTTTTTCTCTTCGGTTATTATGCTCACCTAGCGGCTATGATGGAAAAATTACCCCTACATGAGTAGATTTCAAGAAGTAATTAGCAAAAAGCTATGAACATAGAGGAATTTGTGGTTCACCTCTATATTGAAAAAAGATCTAAATAGTAGCTACCGGTCTGCTTTGGCAAAGGAAACCTTTTATTATTATTATATATATTGTTTGCATAAATCAACCCAAGTTTTTAATAAAATAATTTGTTCTGATGAAATACATTTGTAAATTTGGTGATTCAGTTGTCGTGTTCTTCTGATGAAATAGCAGACGATTATATACAAATTTGCAGACTAAATAAGCAAATCACTAAATGCATATACACTCCTCATGGGCTAAATCTATTTTAAATTCATGGTTTGCAGATCCGCCAGAGATAATATAATTTCATTCGACTTTATTAAATTGACCTCGCATGAATTACTAAAACATTCTAACTCTGTACATGATGATGCTACTTTAATTAATCGATCTTACAAGCAATATTATCCTAAAACATAGATCATCGAGATCCATATGAATAATATTCATCATCGTGAGTTCCTTCATCAAAATTCAGTGAGTAACTAACAGCATCATACTGGAATATCAAAGTCTTTGAAGATCCGTATATGCTTTTTTTGCTTCCTTCAATCACCTTCTTCATGAGCTTCCTCCATTACGACTCCGGCGTACACTGCCACTGTTAATTTGTGTGCAGTCTTCTTGATCGGAGAGTGAAGAAGCCGACGTACAGTCAGAAACGTTAGATAATCGTCCTTCAATGGAAGCGCTGCAGGTAAGGTTAATTGTGGTGGCCATCTTTTTTGGAGAGAGAAGAGTTCTTGTTTGTTGTGAATTGTGAATTGTGAATTGATGAATGGAAGGTTAATTAGTGGAAGAGGAGACTTTATAGTTGGTGTAGAGGGGGTTTTTGGTAATTCTGAAAGTGTGTAATGTAGCTTTAAATCTTAGGTGTAAAGAGGTCCGTTAGAACGTCAGTTGGCCATCTTTACACATAATTTGTGGGACTCTGTAATATCTTGACTGGATATCTTGAGCCATTATTCTAATTTTTCTTTTGTATTGGATTTTTAAATGAGCCGACAATGTTTTTCTCAAGACCATTTAATAAGTATAGTAGTATTAAAACTCTTATCCTAAAGCTTCTACTTTAATTAACAAAAGAACATAGACTATTCTGAAAGAGGTGTTCTCTTTGGTTTTTAGTCCATGTGCATACTCTAAACGTTCCAAGGGAAATTTCGCTTTAAATTTACATCATCTTTTACTCTTGATACAAGCAGAAAACAAATCGTTTGATCTTATCTTATAAGGTAACTTTTATAAAAGACAGAAACAAAAAGATTATTTGCATTCGTCTTTTTCTTTGGATGTCATTGTTTGCCAATTATCCACTCAGAATACAAGAATGTTAATTTTATTTATTATGCAACTTTATTCTTCGAATATTCAAGGAGTCGGTTGGCTTCAAAAGGATTAACAAAAGGATTAAGAACATATCACATGACTTCACATGGGAAGTGATATGCCTTTCTGAATTTTTTTTTTTTTTTTTTTTTTTTTTTTTTTTTTTGCAAGAAATTTAATTGTAGTATTTGGTTTTGATTTTTTTCATTCCGATTTAATTTTCGGTTATATGTGTATTTTATGTATAAATATATCTCACCTACACTTGCACAGTTGACACCAAAGTTTACTTTGGATGCCTTAGTCTTCCTCCTCGGACTATTGTTGTCTTCAATATTGTATCACATTAATATCCAAGTGGTAACGCCGAGTTCCAGATGGTTAATCTCCCAACCATCTCCCAAAAAACAAATAGAAGAAACAAGAAGGACGAGAGCAATTTTCTTATGATATTTCCAAATGCAGCCACATGAATTAAATATAGTAGTTAGGTTCTAAAATTAAGCAAAAATGAAGGAAAACATGGAAGGACTTATTCAACTCAGATAAAATTGTGCTGGACTCTTTCTTTTTCATGTTCCGTTCTGGTGCAAAGTTATTCGTGGCACTTAATTCTCAAGCGTGCCCTGCTAGTAAAAAGGGATTGCTCCATTTGAAAATGGATTTGGGCATGACGGTCAACCTGTGTTGTATAAATGTCATCTCCCTTACCATTGACCTCCTCCTTGAGATCAAAGACTAGAAAACGGAGTTGAATTTCATGTTTTCACTCTCAAGAGGCTTCTGAGTGAGGCTTGTTACTCATTTATTGAGGACATGGTGATCATGTTGTGTGTGTTCTTTGTTTAGATGGAGTCGGTATTTATAGTCATCATCTTCTATGATTGGAAAATTGGTTGTCTATATTGTATTTGAATTGGAACTCAATATTTGAATGTGAAAACGGGGTAGATTGGTGCTTGAGCAGGTAACTCGGAAAGGTATGAAACTTGACCAAAATTCTCCAAGATTTGATATGGCTCTAAAAACATTTTGCAAGTTTCTAGTTAACACGGATTTCCATAGAAGATTTGTAGTAGTTTCGTAGCTTTAAATAAACAAAAATCGCCCATAATGAAGTTCTTATCTAGATGGTGTTTGTTGGCTCGAGTGGTCATTTTTTCTTGGACCTAGATAAAGCCTCTTTGGTCAGCACGATCACCTGTTGATGTGCGATGAATGTATCGCCGATATAAACAAGAATAGTGTTGTCGGGTTTGTATTCATGAATGGCGGTGGCGTCCTTGCCATAGTGGGTCTTGAAGGGTGACATGTTGATTGTGGAATGGTGGCTCTAGTGTAATATAATTTGGCAAGGTATAGGCAACCATTCCTCGAGCAACGTCGTCACCGACAAAGGCAATCAATAAGCTTCCAAGAACTAAGAACTGGTTGCCAACCTCATTTTGACCATCAGTTTGGATATTGCACACTACTAGAAAACAGCGCTTTAATGGCGCACAAACAATGACAAACGCTGATAGAGGACGCGCATTTGTGTGTGCCCTAAAAAATAATGCCAGTTTTGCAAAATTTGAAGGATAGAATATACACATTTTTGTGCGCCCTGAAATTAGTGTCCAACAAAAAAATTAAAAACACTGAGGACACCTATTCTAAAATGCGTGTCGTGTTACCCTGTCGCTTTATAATTTTAGTCTACGAGCGCGCGTTTTCTTTTTTTAATAGCCAGTGGGAAATGAAATCAAAAAAATTAAAAACCCCGCATTTTGTCCTTCCACAGGAACGCTCACCTCACCTCATTCCATAGAAACGCTCACCTCATCAGACTCACCTCTCTCTCTCTCTCTCTCTCTCTCTCTCTCTCTCTCTCTCCCTCTCCTCTATGGTGCATACCACCACTATCTTGTACCACAACCATGGTCGTCGCACCTACATCTCACCACCTGCAACCTCAACACAATCGACCATCACCGCCATTCCTACCATCCATCGCCACCCTACCATATTCTCCATCACCACCTCTTTCTTGTTCCATGTGAAACCTTAAAATCGGTGACAACAACTAATAGGGTTTGGTGAAAAAGTTGAACTAATAGGGTTTCTGAATTTCGAGTATTATGCACACAAATGTCAGAAGAAATATGGTCAACCAACTCACATATGGTCCGATTCCGATTCTTAAAGCCCTCAAAGTCTGATTTACATGTGATCAAGGCTGGAAAGTTTCATCTATTGGTTTTGCTAGCTTTGGGAATCCCAAAGGGGATTGTGGTGCTGGATTTAGTCAAGGAATTTGTCATATCGACGTCATAACAATTGCCTCCGTCTCAAGTTGTTGCTCATATGTCTACTTCTACACTCAACAGTTACATATATTTCAAGTCATCATCATCTTCCTCAATGCAAGGTATTTTTCCCAAACCACTAGTTTCTAAACATATTTTTTGAATGGATTCATCTCCCTCGCCGTCCCTTGGTCGTGTATCCCATGCTCATGAGTAATGATTTGTTCATGTTTAACATGTCACATGTGACTATTACGACTTACGAGTACGTATGCTGTGGTTTATTTCGGTTATTGGACAAACCAACCTATAATAATTACAATTGGTTAATGCATTTCAATTAAAAGTTTTTGTTATTGGGTAACATGGTTGACCATAATGATTGACAAATTCCACAAAAAATAAAAAGTACATTTCTATAAAAATGAAAAAACAAAAAGTAGATTGTCAAAAAATTAAAATGAAAATTAAAAAGTACTATGTAGTCAAATATATACTAAATGGATATTTTTAAATAAATAACTATGTTATAATATTTTTTATTAGTTACATAATCTTATCCACCAATCAAAATTTTTTATGTATGAAGAACAGAACGTACACTTTTATCTTAAATAGCTAATTTAATGGAATTTTAAATTTCGTTATTTGACATTATTTGTTTAATATTTATCTTTAAATTACAATTAATATACAATTAAATATAAGATTTCAGTTCGGTTTATAATGTTTCAATTTCCGTATAAAACCATAACCGATATAACATAAAGAAAAAAAAAACAAAGAACAAAACCCAACAGTTGGTTTTAAAAACGGTTTAGTTTTTATGGTTCGGTTGCATTGGTTAATTTAGTTCTAGTTAGGTCTTTCTTTTCGGTTATTATGCTCAAGCTAGCGGCTATGATAGAAAAATTACCCCTCCATGAGTAGACTTCAAGAAGCAATTAGCAAAAAGCTGTGAACATAGAGGAATTTATGGTTCGTCTCTGTACTGAAAAAGACTGAAAAAGACGAAAAGAAAAAAGATCTAAATAGTAGCTACCCGTCTACTTTGGCAAAGGAAACCTTTTTTTATTATTGTAAATATTGTTTGCATAAATCAACCCACGTTTTTAATAAAATAATTTGTTCTGTTGAAATACATTTGTAAATTTGGTGATTGAGATGTCGTGTTCTTCCCATGCAATAGCAGTCGATTATATACAAATTTGAAAAGTAAATAGCAAATCACTAAATGCATATACACTCTCCATGGGCTAAATCTATTTTAAATTCATGGTTTGCAGATCCGCCAGAGATAATATAATTTCATTCGACTTTATTAAATTGACCTCGCATGAATTACTAAAACATTCTAACTCTGTACATGATGATGCTACTTTAATTAATCGATCTTACAAGCAATATTATCCTAAAACATAGATCATCGAGATCCATATGAATAATATTCATCATCGTGAGTTCCTTCATCAAAATTCAGTGAGTAACTAACAGCATCATACTGGAATATCAAAGTCTTTGAAGATCCGTATATGCTTTTTTTGCTTCCTTCAATCACCTTCTTCATGAGCTTCCTCCATTACGACTCCGGCGTACACTGCCACTGTTAATTTGTGTGCAGTCTTCTTGATCGGAGAGTGAAGAAGCCGACGTACAGTCAGAAACGTTAGATAATCGTCCTTCAATGGAAGCGCTGCAGGTAAGGTTAATTGTGGTGGCCATCTTTTTTGGAGAGAGAAGAGTTCTTGTTTGTTGTGAATTGTGAATTGTGAATTCATGAATGGAAGTTTAATTAGTGGAAGACGAGACTTTATAGTTGGTGTAGACTGAGATTGTGTAGTGTAGCTTTAAATCTGAGGTGGGACTCTGTAATATTTTGACTTGATATCTGCAACCATTATTCTAATTTTTCTTTTGTAATGGATTTTTAAATGTGCCGACACCCGACAATATTTTTTTCAAGACCATTTAATAAGTATCGTTGTATTAAAACTGTTATCCTAAAGCTTCTACTATAATTAACAAAAGAACATAGAGTGACCTGAAAGATGTGTTCTCTTCGGTTTTTAGTCCGTGTGCATACTCTATATGTTCCAAGGGAAATTTCGCTTTAAATTTACATCATCTTTTACTCTTGACACAAGCAGAAAACAAATCGTTTGAACTTTTCTTATAACGTAACTTTTATAAAAGACAGAAACAAAAAAATCATTTGCCTTCGTCTTTTTCTTTTGATGTCATTGTTTGCCAATTATCCACTCAGAATACGAGAGTGTTGATTTTATTTATGTATGCAACTTTATTCTTTAACTTTTGATGTCATTGTTTGCCAATTATCCACTCAGAATACAAAAGTGTTGATTTTATTTATGTATGCAACTTTATTCTTCGAATATCCAAGGAATCAGTTGGCTTCAAAAAGATTAAGAGCATATCCCATGATTTCACATGGGGAAGTGGTATGCCTTTCTGATTTTTTTGGTTTTGGTTTTGATTTTTTTTTAATTTAATTTTATTATTATATTTTTTTGCAATAAATGTAAGTGGAATTTTTGGTTTTGATTATTTTTTCATACCGATTTAATTTTCGGTTGTATGTGTATTGATTATTTTTTCATACTGATTTAATTTTCGGTTGTATGTGTATTTTATATATAAATATATCTCACGTACACATGCACGATTGACACTAAAATTTACTTTGGATGCCTTTGTCTTCCTCCTCGCACTATTGTTGCCTTCAATATTCTATCACATTAATATCCACGTGGTAACACCATGTTCCACTTGGTTAATCTCCTAAAAAAACAAATAGAAGAAACAAGAAGGATTGGAGCAATTTTCTTATAATAGTTCCACCTGCAACCACATGAATTAAATACTGCAGTTAGGTTCTAAAATTAAGCAAAATTGTAGGGAAACATGGATGGACTTATTCAACTCTTATAAAATTGTGCTTGACTCTTTCTTTTTCTTGTGCCGTTCTCGTGCATAGTTATTCCCTATAACAGTATGGCACTTAATTCTCAAGTGTGCCCTATTAGTAAAAACGGGTTGGTCCATTTGAAAATGGATTTGGGCCTGAAGGTCAACATGTGTTGTATAAATGTCATCTCCCTTACAATTGACCTCTTCCTTGAGGTCAAAGTCTAGAAAACGGAATTCAATTTCATGTTTTCACTCCTAAGCGGCTTCTGAGAGAGGCTTGTTACTCATTTATTGAGGACGTCATGATCATGTTGTGTATGTTCTTTTTTTAGATGGAGTTAGTATTTATAGTCATCATCTTCCATGATTGGAAAATTGGTTGTCTATATTGTACTTGAATTGGAACCCAATATTTGAATGTGAAAACGGGGGAGATTGGTGCTTGAGGAGCTAACTCAGAACGGTATGAAACCTGACCAAATTTCTCCCAGATTTTAAATTGCTCTAAAAACGTTTTGCGTGTTTCTAGTTAACACGGCTTTCCATAGAAGATTTGTAGTAGTTACGCAGCTTTAAATAAACAAAAATCGCCCATATTGAAGCTCTTATCTAGATGGTGTTTGTTGGCTTGAGTGGTAATTTTTTCTTGGACCTAGATAAAGCCTCTTTGGTCAGCACGATCACCTGTTGATGTGCGATGAAGGTGTTGTCCACAGAAGCAAAAATAGAGTTATCGAGTTCGCATTCATCAATGGCGGTGGCGTCCTTGCCATAGTAGGCCTTGAAGGTTGACATGTTGATTGTGGAATGGTGGCTATAGTGTAACATAATTCGTCACTAACAAAGGTATATCAATAAGTTTCCAAGAACTAAGAACCGGTTGCCAACCTCATTTTGACCATCGGTTTGGATATCGTAGTCACTTGAATGTAATACATGGGTTCCCAATGGTTTAAAAATTAGTTAGAAAATAATGGATCATGATATAAAATGAAAGAATTTGGAACCACATGCAGTCCATAAGCTTTTATGAAAAAAGGAAGCACTGAATTGAGTTGGAAATGGTAGGAAATGGGCGAGTTAGTAAGTCGATCGATAATGACCGATATGGTGATGTTTCCGTTTGACAAGGGAAGCAGGACCGATCCAAACATATATTGGGTCCGGGGCAAAATGAAGAAAATGGTCCCTTAAAGGCATAAATTTAGTAAAGATTAATTCAAAAATAGACATATTGTTACAAAATTCACTAGTTATATTACAAACATAAATATGGCTAAAACATTACAAAAACAATTATTTAAAAAAAAGATACTTCTCCTGTATTTTTTAGATGCAATATCATTGATAATATTATCATAATCAATTTTATCTATCATATCTTTCCTTTTATATATATTGTACATCCCAAGAATTTTGGGTCCCCTAGAAACATGGCTCTTGGGAGACCGCCCAAGTTGCCCACCATCTGGACCGGGCTTGGGGAAAGTGTGTTATAAAATATATGAAAATATCTACTATGGATTTATGGTGTTGGTAATGGTATAAGAAGGCCACATGGTTTTTGTAAAGAGCTTTAGTGTTTTTTAGTAATGGTATGAGTAGGCTACATTGTTTTTCAAATGTAGCTAAAAAATGAGATGATAAAAGTGAATATCCTATAAAAGTGACAAATGAATTTTAGGAACATTAGGGATAAAGAGTTGTCCCTGATTCTACACCAAGCTGCGCAAAAACCGAAATTACTTTCTTGCTCCCCGATGTTGTTGATAATCTTCCGACTCTCTAGACCATCGCCCAAATGCTTACGGATATCATTTAGCCAAGTAGCAGTATGATTTGAAATGGCGAACATCAGGTCGTGATCAATATGTCTTATTGCATCGACAACTTTATTCTCTTTTCCCGGTTTATGGTGAAGCTCAAAATTATACAACAAAAGTTTCGTGTTTCATTTTTGTTCATCGATGTTTGAATGACCTTCATGAGTAGGTGTGTAACATTGTGGTGATCGGTAAAAATGTTGGACTTCCGAAGAAGTAGACATTGTATCCATTTTCTTACTGCTTCGTTAAATGTGTATAGCTCACGAACTTAGGTGGATTAGGCTTGCATGAGACAGCACATTTCTTTGCTAAAATAAGAAATGGGTCGGTGTTGTAGCATAGTACCATACAATAGTGTATCCGGATGAATCCATAGGGACATCAAACAAAACGGAGACGTATGATGGTGCAAAGACAAGGATGGAGACCATGGCTACCTTGTGGTTATGGGAGTAGATGGATCTTATGTACAAAACAAAGGAAATCAGGAACATAAAATTTAAGGTTTCAAAAAGTACCTAAAGAATAAACACACATACCATGATGAGTCAACTATTCTCATGATTGTTCTCCATGATATCCGTTTAGGGAATTACCTTAAGTGAGATATGTCACATGTGAATATTATGGGTACGTATGTTGTGGTTTAGTTCGGTTATTGGACAAAACAACCCCGAATAATTACAATCGGTTAATGCATTTCAATTAAAGGTTTTTGTTATTGGGTATCATCGGTTGACCATAATCATTGACAAATTCCACAAAAAATAAAAAGTACATTTCTATAAAAATGAAAAAACAAAAAGTAGATTGTCCAAAAATTACAATTAAAATCAAAAAGTACTATGTTGTTAACTTAGTTGTATTCTTCCGGCTATTAATTTAGACACCTCAAAACCACCATACAATTCCACCCAACTTCTTAAAATATTTTGTAGCCGTCGACAAAGTTAGTCAAATATATGCTCAATAGATATTAAATATTAACATATTTGTTTTTAAATAAATAAATATGTTATAATAATTTATATTAGATACTTAATCTTGTCCACCAACCAAAACTTTGTATGTATGAAGAACATAACGTACACTTTTTTCTTAAATAGATAATATAATGGAATTTTTAATTTCGTTATTTGACACTATTTATTTACTATTTATACTTAAATTACAATTTATATACAATTAAATATAAGATTTCGGTTCGGTTTATAATGTCTCAATTTCCATATAAAACCATACCCGAGAAAAGAAAACAAAAAAAAAAAATAAATAAAAAAAAAAAACTGGAACAGTTGGTTTTAAAAACGGTTTGGTTTTTATGGTTCGACTGTATCAGTTAATTTAGTTCTAGTTCGGTCTTTCTTTTCGGTTATTATGCTCACCCCACCGGCTATGATTGAAAAATCATCCCTCCATGAGTATATTTCAAGAAGTAATTAGCAAAAAGCTATGAACATAGAGGAATTTGTGGTTCGTCTGTATATTGAAAAACACGAAAAGAAAAAAGATCTAAATAGTAGCTACTGGTCTGCTTTGGCAAAGGAAACCTTTTTTTTATTACTATAAATATTGTATGCATAAATCAACCCAAGTTTTTAATAAAATAATTTGTTCTGTTCAAACAATTTTGTAAATTTGGTGATTGAAATGTCGTGTTCTTCCGATAAAATAGCAGTCGACTATATACAAATTTGCAGAGTAAATAAGCAAATCACTAAATGCATATACACTCTCCATGGGCTAAATCTATTTTAAATTCATCCTTTGAAGATCTGCCAAAGATAATATAAATTCATTCGCCTTTATAAAATTGACCTCACATGAATTACTAACACATTCTAACTCTGTACATGATGATGCTACTTTAATTAATCGTTCTTACAAGCAATATTATCCTAAAACATAGATCATCGAGATCCATATGAATAATATTCATCGTGAGTTCCCTCATCAAAATTCAGTGAGTAACTAACAGCATCATACTGGAATATCAAAGGCTTTGAAGATCCGTAGATGCTTTTTTTGCTTCCTTCAATCACCTTCTTCATGAGCTTCCTCCAATTACGACTCGGGCGTACACTGCCACTGTTAATTTGTGTGCAGTCTTCCTGATCGGAGAGTGAAGAAGTCGACGTACAGTCAGAAACGTTAGATAATCGTCCTTCAATGGAAGCGCTGCAGGTAAGGTTAATTGTGGTGGCCATCTTTTTTGGAGAGAGAAGAGTTCTTGTTTGTTGTGAATTGATGAATGAAAGTTTAATTAGTTGAAGACGAGACTTTATAGTTGCTGTAGAGGGGGTTTTTGGTAATTGTGAGATTGTGTAGTGTAGCTTTAAATCTGAGGTGTAAAGAGGTCCGTTAGAACGTCAGTTGGCCATCTTTACACATAATTTGTGGGACTCTGTAATATATTGACTGGATATCTTGAGCCATCATTCTAATTTTTCTTTCGTAATGGATTTTTAAATCTGCCGACAATCTTTTTTTCAAGACCATTTAATAATAGTAGTATTAAAACTCTTATCCTAAAGTGTCTACTTTGATTAACAAAAGAACGTAGAGTGACCTGAAAGATGTGTTCTCTTCGGTTTTTAGTCAGTGTGCATACTCTAAATGTTCCAAGAGAAATTTCGCTTTAAATTTACATCATCTTTTACTCTTGATACAAGCAGAAAACAAATCGTTTGATCTTATCTTATAACTTAACTTTTATAAAAGACAGAAACAAAAAGATCATTTACCTATAATTCGTCTTTTTCTTTTGATGTCATTGTTTGCCAATTATCCACTTATTACAAGAATGTTGATTTTATTTATGTATGCAACTTTATTCTACGAATATGCAAGGAGTCAGTTGGTTTCAAAAGGATTAAGAGCATATCACATGATTTCACATGGGGAAGTGATATGCCTTTCTGATTTTTTTTTGGTTTTGATTTTTTTTTGAAAAAAATGTAAGTGTAATTTTTTGTTTTGATTATTTTTTCATACCGATTTAATTTTCAGTTATATGTGTATTTTATGTATAAATATATCTCGCATACACACGCACGGTTGACACTAAAATTTACTTTGGATGCTTTAGTCTTCCTCCTTGCATTATTGCTGTCTTCAATATTCTATCACGTTAATATCCACGTGGTTACGACGTGTTCCAAATGGTTAATCTCCCAGAAAAACAAATAGAAGAAACATAAAGGATTGGAGCAATTTTCTTATTATATTTCCAAATGCAACCACATGAATTAAATACTATAGTTAGGTTCCAAAATTAAGCAAAACCTTAGGAAAATATGGATGGACTTATTCAACTCTTATAAAATTGTGCTTGACTCTTTGTTTTTCTTGTGCCTTTCTGGTGCAAAGTTATTCCCTATAACGGTGTGGCACTTAATTCTCAAATGCGCCCTGCTAGCAAAAAGGGATCGGTCCATTTGAAAATGGATTTGGGCCTGAGGGTCAACATATGTTGTATAAATGTCATCTCCCTTACAGTTGACCTCCCCCTTTAGGTCAAAGTCTAGAAAATGGAGTTGAATTTCATGTTTTCACTCCCAAACGGCTTCTTGAGAGGTTTGTTACTCATTTATTGAGGACATGGTGATCATGTTGTGTGTGTTCTTTGTTTAGATGGAGTCGGCATTTATAGTCGTCATCTTCTATGATTGGAACACTAGTTGTCTATATTGTATTTGAATTGGCACTCAATATTCGAATGTGAAAAGGGGGTAGATTGTTGCTTGAGCAGGTAACTCGGAAAGGTATGAAACTTGACCAATATTCCCCAAGATTTGTTATGGCTCTAAAAACTTTTTGCAAGTTTCTAGTTAACACGGTTTTCCATAGAAGATTTGTAGTAGTTTTGTAGCTTTAAATAAACAAGAATCGCCCGTAATGAAGTTCTTATCTAGATGGTGTTGGTTGGCTTGAGTGGTCATTTTTTCTTCGACCAAGATAAAGCCTCTTTGGTCAGCACGATCACCTGTTGATGTGCGATGAAGGTATCGCCGATATAAACAAGAATAGTGTTGTCGGGTTTGTATTTTTTAGTGCGATGAGGTTTTTTTTTGATGCGGTCGTAGCCTAAAACCGCACTATTAAAACACTTTCGCATTAATAAATCAAGGAACCAGACTAACAAATGTATTCTTTTATGCTATTTTCTTTAAACGCACTAATAAATGCATTTTTTATGCTGTTTTTCAAAATCGCACTAATAAATGTATTTTTTGATGTGGTTTTCTAAAACCAAACTAATAATAAATGTATTTTTTTGATGCTGTTTTCTTAAAAAAAAACACTAATAAATGCATTTTTTGATGCTACTTTTAAAAATCGCATTAATAAATGTATTTTTTGATGCTGTTTTCCAAAAACTACGGTAATAGCAAATGCATTTTTGATGCGGTTTTGGATTGAGTTCCCTCCTCATTTTTGTTCCTGAGTTGACGCTCATTCCAAAATTTCATTCCCCGCGCGATGCCTTTCTCTTCCCTTTTATATTTATTTAATCTAATTTCATTTAGCCACACAAACCCTAATATCATCGACTACTGCCGCACTCACGAACATCCTTGAGTCCTCTCACCCGTGTCTGCATCATTGTGGATTCGAGCTGCCACAACCTCCATCATCTTTGATTTCGGTCGACCCCACTTCTATGGTCAGCATCATGATGAATCTGAATAATCTTTGAGGAGTCGACCTCCACTATAATCATCTTTGTCCATCGTGATCAACCTATCGTCAAGACTTTCAGGTATGTTTCTGATATTCTGATTTATAATTTTGATTCATAAAATTACTTAATCTATATGTCTGCTACTCTGATTTCTTAAGTTAGGTTGTGGAAGAAGTAAGGGGTTGGGCAAAGAAGCTTGTGACGTTTAAAGGAGAGCACATATCTATTCAGGGAAGATATAAAGGTAGAAAAAACCTAATAAAAAAAGAAATAATCTCATGTCTTTTATCTACAAAAATTGAATTAAGGCAAGTTTTTCCTTTGTATTGATAATATTTATAACCTGTGTAATTTACCTTTTGATTAAATGGATTGTATGCCTTTTGATAAAATTATTTTGTAATTTAGCTTCTGAATTCCTACCGAAGCGAGGTAACAGAGTCAAAGGTGGGCATCATCTCTAAAAGTCTACAAGATACCGAAGAGGGGCCATATGAAGATGGTGATAACGAAACTGAACATGTCTATATCTAAAAAACTTGAATATGCTTATGTAGTTACCTTCTTAAACAACTACATACCAGAAGTTATTATATCAAATTGTAAATAGATACAAGGATGAAAATGTTAGAAAAGAATGTGATTTTTTATTAATTTGAATCACTTGTATGGTTTGTGTCTTTACATCTATTATGATTTTTTGTTTTGTTTTTGTATTGTAAATCAAGCGGTTTATCTTTGTAATGGTCGTGCTCTTGAGTGTTTTTTTAAATATTTTATTTTATTTTATTTAATGGAGCGGTTCTAGCTTTTAATAGTGCGGTTGTACTCCCTTTTTAATGGAAAATAATTTGTTTTTTGGTGCGGTTGTTCTATCTTTTGAGGCGGTTTTATAACCGCATCAATAAATAAGACTATTTTTTAAGGCGATATTTTTGAGGCGGTTCAATAACCGCATCTATTAATCATTTTAACCGCATCAAAAAAATCTTTTTGTACTAGTGAATGGCGGTGGCGTCCTTGCCATAGTGGGCCTTGAAGGGTGACATGTTGATTGTGGAATGGTGGCTCTAGTGTAACATAATTTGGCAAGGTATAGGCAACCATTCCTCGAGCAAGGTCGTCACTAACAAAGGCAATCAATAAGCTTCCAAGAACTAAGAACTGGTTGCCAACCTCATTTTGACCATCGTTTTGGATATTGTACACTACTAGAAAACAGCGCTTTAATGGAAGACAAACAATGACACGTGCTGATAGAGGACGCGCATTTGTGTGTGCCCTAAAAAATAATGCTAGGTTTGCAAAATTTGAAGGATAGAGGATACACATTTTTGTGCGCCCTAAAATTAGTGTCCAACAAAAAAAATTAAAAACAGGGAGGATACCTACCCTAAAATGTGTGTCGTGTTACCCTGTCGCTTTATAATTTTAGTCTACGAGCGCGCGTTCTCTCTTTTTTTTTTTTTTTATAGCCAGTGGGAAATGAAATCAAAAAAATTAAAAACTCTGCATGTTGTCCTTCCACAGGAACGCTCACCTCACCTCATTCCATAGAAACGCTCACCTCATCAGACTCATCACCATCTCTCTCTCTCTCTCTCTCTCTCTCTCTCTCTCTCTCTCTCTCCTCCATGGTACATACCACCACTATCTTGTACCACCACCATGGTCGTCGCACCTACATCTCACCACCTGCAACCTCAACACAATCGACCATCACTGCCATTCCTACCATCCATCGCCACCGTACCATATTCTCCATTACCACCTCTTTCTTGTTCCAAGTGAAACCTTAAAATCGGTACCACCAACTAATAGGGTTTGATGAAAAAGTTGATCTAAGAAAAATCAAAGCAAACGACTTAGAAGATCCTACCATATACTCGTACAAAACTGCTCAGGTAGGTTATTTACTAAATTTTGTCTTTAATTCTAAAGATATTTCCTTCGATTCTATCCCTAGTTCGTTCTCCCCTCCTTTTCCTTCGCAAACACACATGGATTATGAGCTCCTTATCTGTTCCTATGGGGTTCACGAAGTGTGGTTTATACATCTAGGGTTTCTGAATTTCGAGTATTATGCACACAAAAGTCAGAAGAAATATGGTCAACCAAGTCACATATGGTCCGATTCCGATTCTTAAAGCTCTCAACTCCGATTTACATGTGATCAAGGCTGGAAAGTTTCATCTATTGGTTTCGCTAGCTTTGGGAATCCCAAAGGGGATTTTGGTGGTGGATTTACTCAAGGAAGTTTTCATATAGACGTCATAACAATTGCCTCCGTCTCAAGTTGTTGCTCATATGTCTATTTCTACACTCAACAGTAACATACATTTCAAGTCATTATCATCTTCCTCAATGCAAGGTATTTTTCCCAAACCACTGGTTTCTAAACATATTTTTTGAATGGATTCATCTCCCTTGCCGTCCCTTGGTCGTGCATCCCATGCTCATGAGTAACGATCTGTTCATGTTTAACATGTCACATGTGACTATTATGAGTACGTATGTTGTGGTTTCGTTCGGTTATTGGACAAACCAACCTATAATAATTACAATCGATTAATGCATTTCAATTAAAAGTTTTTGTTATTGGGTAACATGGTTGACCATAATGATAGACAAATTCCACAAAAAATAAAAAGTACATTTCTATAAAAATGAAAAAACAAAAAGTAGATTGTAAAAAATTTAAAATGAAAATTAAAAAGTACTGTGTAGTTAACTTAGTTGTATTCTTTCTGCTATTAATTTAGACACCTCAAAACCACCATACAATTCCTCCCATCTTCTTAATATATTTAGTAGCAATCAAAAAGGTTAGTCAAATATATACTAAATGGATATTAAATATTATCTTGGTGATTTTTAAATAAATAACTATGTTATAATATTTTTTATTAGTTACGTAATCTTATCCACCAATCAAAAAAATTTATGTATGAAGAACAGAACGTACACTTTTTTCTTAAATAGCTAATTTAATGGAATTTTAAATTTCGTTATTTGATACTATTTGTTTAATATTTATCTTTAAATTACAATTAATATACAATTAAATATAAGATTTCAGTTCGGTTTATAATGTTTCAATTTACGTGTAAAACCATAACCGATATAAAATAAAGAAAAAAAACAAAGAACAAAACGGAACAGTTGGTTTTAAAAACAGTTTGGTTTTTATGGTTCGGTTGCATTAGTTAATTTAGTTCTAGTTAGGTCTTTCTTTTCGGTTATTATACTCACCCTAGCGGCTATGATAGAAAAATTAACCCTCCATGAGTAGATTTCAAGAAGCAATTAGCAAAAAGCTGTGAACATAGAGGAATTTGTGGTTCGTCTCTATATTGAAAAAACGAAAAGAAAAAAGATCTAAATAGTAGCTACTGGTCTGCTTTGGCAAAGGAAACCTTTTTTTTTATTACTATAAATACTGTATGCATAAATCAACCCAAGTTTTTAATAAAATAATTTGTTCTGTTCAAACAAATTTGTAAATTTGGTGATTGAGATGTCGTGTTCTTCCGATGAAATAGCAGTTGATTATCTACAAATTGCAGACTAAATAAGCAAATCACTAAATGCATATACACTCCTCATGGGCTAAATCTATTTTAAATTCATCCTCTGCAGATCTGCCAAAGATAATATAAATTCATTCGCCTTATAAAATTGACCTCACATGAATTACTAACACATTCTAACTCTGTACATGATGATGCTACTTTAATTAATCGTTCTTACAAGCAATATTATCCTAAAACATAGATCATCGAGATCCATATGAATAATATTCATCGTGAGTTCCCTCATCAAAATTCAGTGAGTAACTAACAGCATCATACTGGAATATCAAAGGCTTTGAAGATCCGTAGATGCTTTTTGCTTCCTTCAATCACCTTCTTCATGAGCTTCCTCCAATTACGACTCGGGCGTACACTGCCACTGTTAATTTGTGTGCAGTCTTCCTCATCGGAGAGTGAAGAAGTCGACGTACAGTCAGAAATGTTAGATAATCGTCCTTCAATGGAAGCACTGCAGGTTAGGTTAATTGTGGTGGCCATCTTTTTTGGAGAGAGAAGAGTTCTTGTTTGTTGTGAATTGATGAATGGAAGTTTAATTAGTGGAAGAGGAGACTTTATAGTTGGTGGGTATTTGTCACACCCCCAAACCAGAATGGCGGAAACATTCGGGGGTGGATGACTTCACGTAGTATCACAACCATTGAATATTGTAAAGAAAGCAACACAACCATCACATATATAAAGAAAACGTATGTTGTTGCGTTATACATGATAGCAAAAGAATATTACAATGAGATGATAAATGTTCCATAATAAAACATCTTTAGTGTTCCTTTCTCCAAAAGCTGGTGGTTACCTGTATTACTGATTTCCTGAGAAATACAAGTGGTTTCGAAAAAGTGTCAACAATTAAGTTGGTGAGTTCATAAGCGTTTTGTATTGAAAAAGTATGTCCTTTTTGATAGTAAACCGATGAACGAGGTTTTCAGAAAATCCAATATTTTCTATAAATGATTTGAAAAGTTTCCTGTGTTGGAATGCGTTTGTGTTTTCCATATTTGAATAATAGTGATAAAATTTGTATTAACGATAAAATGGAAAACTGAAATGCATATATGAATCTCGTAAATCTAACTTGTTTTTATACATTTATGTGAGTTTTATAACCATGCTAATGACATTGTTGGCCTGTAACAACGTTCTTCAGGCGTTGGAACTGTTATGACATATGTCACCCCAGGCCTGCCGGCCTAGCTGTAGCTAACAGCTTAGGTGTGGGATTGTCAATCCCGTATAGATCTATACACAAGTATCACGCTCCCCCTACAAGGGATTATGGTATATAATACAGGACTTAATAATGCATACTCGAACGTACGTGAAGCTGTCTCACATTACTAGGTATAAACAGATTTACGATGATAAAAGACTGTACTTCCTTTGAAAGCATTTCATTCGTCGAGATGTATATGTAAAATGTATGAATCACTTGAATACTATGCTCATTATAGTTTGTCAAAAGTATGTTCCCATTTGGTAATAACAACTTGGTGATATAATATCCCTTTAAAACATAAAGTTATTTTTGTATCAACACTCTATAAGAACGATATTATAAAAATGATACTTTGATTGGTAATGTACTTGTATTCCCCCCCCCCCCCCTAAAACGTGAAAAGAATTGAAAAGTAGGGGTATGAACTCACCCGTTAAGTTTGAAGAGTGAGGCTAGGGTTGAGTAGAACTTCGACCGCGAATGGTTGCGTCGTCGGCTCTTCGGGGATTCCTGCAGCGTAAATCTTTCGTCGGGGCTCGAGTGCGGAAACCGAGGTGATGGAATGGTCTCTGGAGCCTTAGAAGAGTGTGAGAGTATCTGGAGGTTTGTGAATGTGTGCTTAAACTCGAAGCTTATGCCTTCTATTTATAGGGCTGGAAACCCCCGTACGCGGCGCGTACTTCTGGAGTACGCGGGGCGTAAAGTGGCGTCATGGCTTACGACTCGGGTCTAGCTAGCGTAGCTTGGGCGGGTCGATGGGACTTCTGGGTCTAGCCGAGTGTAGCTTGGGCGGGCAGATGAGACTCGACTCTGGGTCTAGTACGCGGGGCGTAATCCCTGCTTCCGACTTCTAAATTCCGTAACTTTCGCGTACGAGCTCCGTTTTTCGCGTTCTTTATATCCACGCGTAGGTGAGATTATGCTCTACAACTTTCCTTTAGACTCCGTCGGCTAGTTTTGACTTTATTTTTAATGATATATTTTTAATAGGCCGGGCCTCCTAAAGTTCGTTAAAAATTCATAGGTTCTTTATTCGACGTCGGTTTTCGTTTGTCTTTTTATTGTTTTATTACTACTGAGGAGATCTTCAACTTCCGTTTAGGTGGCGATAGCTAACTAACACTCGATCTTCAATCCGAGTTTTGAGCCCCTTACTACTGTTACGAAACTTTAAAAATTCGTAACTTCTTCATACGAGGTCCAATTTGGGCGATCTTTTTATGTACGCTCACCTTTCAACGAGATCTACGACTTCGGTTTAGATACTTAGGGCTAAAATGCATTTTATTGAGATTCTACTTTTTACGTCAAATAATGTTTTAACGTCGTGTCGTAAATATACGAGTGGTTATAATTTCTTCAATATAACCCGGTTTTGAGCGTTCTTTATGTTTTTGGAAACCTTGGCATGATATCTAATATTCGATGCATCCCAACTTAGATACTTGAACACTTTATTTTCGAGGTTAATTTCGTTGTACTTAGCTTTCGAGCGTTACAATGCTTTTGGAAAATATAGGGTTGTCACATCATCCCTCTGTTAAGGGAATTTCGTCCCGAAATTTACTCTAAGATAGCGTTTACAGTTTTGGAAAAAGATGCGGGTACTTTTGTTTCATCTGATCCTCGCGTTCCCAAGTGTATTCAGGTCCTCGCTTGGCGTTCTAGCGGACCTTTACAATGGGTATTCGGCTTTGTTTAGTCCTTTTGATTTCCCGATCCATGATCTCTACTGGTTCCTCCACAAACTGGAGGTTTTCATTTATTGCAATTTCGTCTAGAGGGACGACAAGGGTCTCGTCGGATAAGCACTTCTTCAGATTCGATACGTGAAAGGTTGGGTGTACGTTGTGGAGTTCCTGAGGTAGTCTAAGTTTGTAAGCCACTGGACCGATCCTGGCAAGGATCTCGAATGGTCCGATGTATCTAGGGTTCAGTTTTCCACGTTTTCCGAAGCGTATTAAGCCTTTCCAAGGTGAGACTTTGAGTAGGACATGGTCTCCAACTTGGAATTCCAAGGGTTTTCGTCTCTTATCTGCGTAACTCTTTTTTCTATCCCTTGATGCTTTTAGACGTTCTCGGATTTGAACAATCTTCTCCGTAGTCCCCCGTATGATTTCTGGCCCAGTGAGCGTGTTGTCAGTTGCTTGTCCTTTTGCTAGTTGTGTGTCCCCCACTTCGGCCCAGCACACAGGTGACCTGCATTTGCGTCCATAGAGGGCTTCGAACGGGGCAGCCTTGATACTGGTGTGGTAGCTATTGTTGTACGAGAACTCGACCAATGGTAGATGTGTGTCCCATGCTTTGCCAAAATCGATTACGCAAGCTCTCAGCATGTCTTCTAGGGTTTGTATAGTTCTCTCACTCTGGCCGTCGGTTTGTGGGTGATAAGCGGTACTCATGTCTAGTCTTGTCCCCAAAGCTTTTTGTAACGACTGCCAGAACCTTGAGGTGAATCTACTATCTCGGTCCGAGATAATGGATATGGGCACACCATGCAGTCGTACAATTTCTCTGAGGTATGCCCTTGTTAACTTCTCCAATTTATCCGTCTCTTTGATCGGTAGGAAATGCGCTGACTTAGTTAACCTGTCGACAATTACCCAAATGGTGTCAAGTCCGCTTGTTGTCTTGGGTAACTTTGTTATGAAATCCATGGTTATCCGCTCCCACTTCCATTCGGGTATTTCTGGTTGTTGTAATAAACCCGAGGGCTTCTGATATTCCACCTTGACTTTGGCACATGTCAGGCATTTGCTTACGTAGGTAGCAATTTCGGCTTTCATGTTTTGCCACCAGTACAACTTCTTGAGATCGAGATACATCTTATCGGAGCCGGGATGTATGGAGTATCGTGTTTTATGGGCTTCGTCCATAACGATTTCTCTGAATCCACCAAACTTCGGTATCCAAATTCGATCCATGAAATAACGAATTCCGTTGTTCTTGGTCTCAAGGTTCTTATCCATTCCCCTTAGGGCTTCTCCTGTCACATTTTCGGATTTCAAGGCTTCTATTTGGGCTTCTTTGATTTGCGTGAACATGTGTGAATGGATTGTCATAGTTAGGGATTTCACTCGGCGACCTGAGTACTCCTTCCGACTGAGTGCATCGGCCACTACATTAGCCTTTCCGGGGTGATATCGAATTTCGCACTCGTAATCACTTAGTAGTTCTACCCATCGTCTCTGTCTCATGTTGAGTTCCTTCTGATTGAGGATATGTTGGAGGCTTTTATGATTGGTGAAGATGGTACATTTTGTGCCGTAGAGATAGTGTCTCCATATCTTCAGAGCGAAGACGACTGCTCCTAGCTCAAGATCGTGCGTTGTGTAGTTTACTTCGTGCGTCTTTAGTTGCCTTGAGGCGTAGGCGATGACCTTCCCTCTTTGCATTAAGACACACCCAAGTCCTTGGTTTGATGCATCACAATAGACCACGAAGTCCTCCGTTCCCTCTGGCAAGGTTAGGATGGGCGCACTACATAAGGCTCGCTTTAGTGTCTGAAATGCACTGTCTTGTTTTTCTCCCCAGTCGAAGGTCACATTCTTCTGGGTTAGGGTGGTAAGTGGCTTGGCAATCTTTGAAAAGTTCGGTATGAATCTTCGGTAATACCCGGCGAGTCCCAAGAATTGCCGGATTTCTGTAGGGGTTCTTGGAGTAGTCCAACTATCTATTGCCTTTATCTTGGAGGGGTCCACGTGTATTCCTTCTTTACTTACAACATGTCCTAGGAAATCCACTTCCCGAATCCAAAATTCGCATTTGGAAAATTTTGCGTAAAGTTTCTCTGCCCGTAATGTTTCCAGTACTTGGCGGAGATGTTGGTTGTGTTCTTCCTGGCTTCTTGAATAGATGAGTATATCATCTATGAATACGATCACGAATTTATCCAGGAAGGGACGACATACTCGGTTCATCAAGTCCATGAACACTGCTGGAGCATTCGTCAATCCGAAGGGCATTACTACAAATTCGTAGTGACCATAACGTGTTCGGAAAGCCGTTTTGGGGATGTCTCCTTCCAGTACTCGCAGTTGGTGATAACCAGATCTTAGATCGATCTTTGAGAAGTAGCTTGCTCCTTGAAGTTGGTCGAATAGATCGTCTATGCGCGGTAAGGGATATCGGTTCTTGATCGTGAGTTTGTTTAGCTCCCGATAATCGATGCACATGCGAAAGGATCCGTCCTTCTTCTTCACAAATAGGACTGGCGCTCCCCATGGTGAGAAGCTCGGTCTGATGAATCCCTTGCTCAGCAGCTCGTTTAATTGACTGGATAGTTCCTGCATCTCGGCTGGGGCTAAACGGTAAGGTGACTTTGCTACAGGGGTAGCTCTGGGGATTAAGTCGATTCTGAACTCGACTTGACGTTCCGGTGGGATTCCTGGAAGATCTTCTGGGAAAATATCCGGGAAGTTGCAGACTTCCGGAATATCTTTAATGTTTTTTGATTCTCGTTTCTTGTCTACTACGTGGGCTAGAAAGGCATGATATTCCTTACGAAGGTACTTTTGTGCTTTAATACAGGAAATGATTTGTAAACTTGAACTAGGTTTGTCGCCATAAATGACAAGAGTTTCGCCGTTTGGCAGATTTAGGCGAACAGCCCTTTCGTGGCAAAGGATATCGGCATGGTGAAGGCTCAACCAGTCCATACCGATGATGACATCGAAACTTCTTATGGAAATGGGCATAAGATCGACTTGAAACAAACGCTCGTTTAAATTTAGTGTGCACCCTATGTATAAATCGTTTGCGTGTTCTGTTTTACCGTTTGCCATTTCTACAGTGAATATTTTACTGAGTGGTTGGGGTTTTTGATTAAGTAGGTGTTTGAATTTATGACTCACAAAACTTCTCTCCGCACCGCAGTCAAAAAGTATGCATGCATAAGTGTTGTTGAGTAGGAACGTACCCGTAACCACCGTGGGGTCTGCTATTGCTTCATTTTGTCCTACTGCCAACACTCTCCCTACACCGCCAATATTCCTTTCCTTGGGACAATCCCTCCTGAAGTGTCCAGTCTCTCCGCACCCATAACACGCCCGGCTTACCCCAGTGCCAGAAACCTGAGTAATTGGTCGTGCCGGTGCTTTACAGAAACGGGTTGTGTGCCCTTTCCTGTCACAGTTCTTGCAGTGCATCTCGCGACAAATACCATGGTGATGGTAGTTGCACTTGCTGCACTTGGGCAGAATCCCCGCATATGGTTTTGTTGGCGCAGAGGTAGTAGGAGTTGTGGTGGGGGTAGTAGCAGCATGAACCGCGACCATTTGCTTCTTTGAAGGTTCTTGCGAAGTTTGTCCCTTCCTTTTGTTCCAAAGGTTCTTCTTGTTGTTGTTGTTGGCATTGATTTCATTGTTGCTGTTCCCTTTGGTGGGTTCAGCCATAATCGCCGCGACTCCTTGACAGACACCATGATCAACAAGAGATTGCGCTAGTTCCTTGGCGCTGGCGAAAGTCAAGGGTCTGGAAGCTAGCACACTTCCTCGAAGTTGGGGTGATAGTCCCCAAATGTATCTCTCAACCTTTTGGCTCTCCAGGGTTAACATTCCTGGGCAAAGTGTTATTAAGTCACTGAACCTGTTGGTGTAACCAGCTATGTCCGATCCTACCATCGAGAGGTTCCACAGTTCCTGTTCAAGCTTCTGAATCTCGCCTCTTGGGCAGTATTCTCGAAGGAGCATTCTTTTCAGGTTTTCCCAACCCATGGAGTTTGCCACCACCAGGGTTAGTGTCTGGACGTGGCCGTTCCACCATGTCAGGGTGCGTTCAGAGAAAGTAAAAGCGGCGAATTTTACTTTGCTTTCTTCAGGACATGCACAGATTTCGAATACAGCTTCTGTTTTCTCTATCCATTGAGATAGAGCCAATACTCCCCCAGTCCCGTAAAAGGGAATAGGTTTTCCGTTGGTGAAGTCTTTGTAAGTGCATACCCCTGAACGGCTTTGACCTTGGCCATTTGTAAAACTGTTTGTTCCTCCCCCCGATCCGTTGTTGCTCATTTGAGCCATTGCTGCAGTTACAGCAGCGGTTACAGCAGTCTGGAACATAACGGTGTCCATAATTAGAGGAGGTGGTGGAGGTGGTGTTGAAGTTGAGTTTCTGCGTGTTGATCTACGAGGAGGCATGTTCTGGTAGAGAAAAATAAGAATGAATACTATAAGTTTCTAATGTTTTGACAATCGTGTGTTAGTTGTAATTTGTTTTGACTTTAGTTTATGGTTTCAAGGTAGGCATAGAAATTTAAAACTCGCTACTTTTGAGAGGTATATAATAAGAAATACTTCATATTTATACATATAGGTCACACCTGAGGTGTGTTACATTGCATATCTTGTTCGGGCAAATTTGATCCTCCTAGAGATCTCCGATTACGAATACAACAGGGAAAACAAGGGAAATAAAGGAAAACTTTTATCCGAAATCCTAATCTATAACAAAATTGTTGGGCATCGTCCAAGCTCTACTTGCGGCGTTTGGAGCTAGATTCGGCATCCGACCGTTTGACTCCCATTAGTCGCCTCTCGAGATCTGCTTGTTGTTCCTTCATTTCTCTTATATCTGCCAGAGCCATTATCATTTGGTTCTGAAGTGTCCCCGTGTAGATTTGGGTATTCTCATGTAGTCCTTCCAAACGGCGGATGTCAGCGGCGTTACCTTGGGTAGCAGCATTGACCTCGCGAACTCTGGTTGCTTGCTTGTCCGTCTCGTAGTTCTGGGTAGCTATAGCGTTCACAAGAACAGGGAGTGCTCGATCAGCTGAGCTTCCCCCACTGACATTGTAAAAATCTCGGCACATGCCGAAAGGAGGGCGTACACCTTGTTGGCGGCTCCAGTAGTAGATGTGACTTCCCCACATGGGAATGGGTCCCGGTTGATATGGTCTGATTTTGGGAGGATGAGGGATGGGAGGGTCGTATACTTCTGGCTCGGAGTCTGTCCCGCTAGAAATCTCCTCGATCTCTTCGTCGACTTCGAATTCCTCCCCGACTTCGACTTCAAATTCTCCCTCGATAACCCCTTCGGGTTCTTCCTCGACCTCTTCTTCGATTTCCTCTGGGTCTTCCTCCGGGTCTTCTTCTATCCAACCGCCGTTGCCTTGGTTTGGGTAGTAGGGATCTCCTGGTAAATGGAATCCGGCCATTTGTCTGTACTAGGATGGATGTATGAGAACTTTATAAGAAAAGAAAATTCTATTTAACGACTTACTATTTTTAACTATAATTTGTACAACTATTTTTAATAATACTCCTATAATATTTCAATTTGGCGAAACTAAAACAATTTTGTATTTGGTAAGTTTTCGGCTTGTTGTCCACTACGACCATTCCTCGACGTACGTTGGTCAAATCCAGGATAAATATAGTTGATCAGGCTATATTTATTCTCGACATGATTACATACCCCGAGGCTCAATCGTAGTGTCGTAACTTGCCTTAATACTTTTTAGTAAAACTTGTTATGATACGAGATTAATGCATGCTTTTTAAAAATGTATATCTTTAAAAGAAAGTATTTTGTTCATGAAAATGTTTCATCAGAGGGTTTTTAGTCCCCTTTGCATTTATAGTTTGTATATCATATGTGGTTCGATATACTTAGTTCACTATAAACAATGCTCTGATACCAATCTGTCACACCCCCAAACCAGAATGGCGGAAACATTCGGGGGTGGATGACTTCACGTAGTATCACAACCATTGAATATTGTAAAGAAAGCAACACAACCATCACATATATAAAGAAAACGTATGTTGTTGCATTATACATGATAGCAAAAGAATATTACAATGAGATGATAAATGTTCCATAATAAAACATCCTTAGTGTTCCTTTCTCCAAAAGCTGGTGGTTACCTGTATTACTGATTTCCTGAGAAATACAAGTGGTTTCAAAAAAGTGTCAACAATTAAGTTGGTGAGTTCATAAGCGTTTTGTATTGAAAAAGTATGTCCTTTTTGATAGTAAACCGATGAACGAGGTTTTCAGAAAATCCAATATTTTCTATAAATGATTTGAAAAGTTTCCTGTGTTGGAGTGCGTTTGTGTTTTCCATATTTGAATAATAGTGATAAAATTTGTATTAACGATAAAATGGAAAACTGAAATGCATATATGAATCTCGTAAATCTAACTTGTTTTTATACTTTTATGTGAGTTTTATAACATGCTAATGACATTGTTGGCCTGTAACAACGTTCTTCAGGCGTTCGAACTGTTATGACATTTGTCACCCCAGGCCTGCCGGCCTAGCTGTAGCTAACAGCTTAGGTGTGGGATTGTCAATCCCGTATTGATCTATACACAAGTATCACGCTCCCCCTACAAGGGATTATGGTATATAATACAGGACTTAATAATGCATACTCGAACGTACGTGAAGCTGTCTCACATTACTAGGTATAAACAGATTTACGATGATAAAAGACTGTACTTCCTTTGAAAGCATTTCATTCGTCGAGATGTATATGTAAAATGTATGAATCACTTGAATACTATGCTCATTATAGTTTGTCAAAAGTATGTTCCCATTTGGTAATAACAACTTGGTGATATAATATCCCTTTAAAACATAAAGTTATTTTTGTATCAACACTCTATAAGAACGATATTATAAAAATGATACTTTGATTGGTAATGTACTTGTATTCCCCCCCCCCTAAAACGTGAAAAGAATTGAAAAGTAGGGGTATGAACTCACCCGTTAAGTTTGAAGAGTGAGGCTAGGGTTGAGTAGAACTTCGACCGCGAATGGTTGCGTCGTCGGCTCTTCGGGGATTCCTGCAGCGTAAATCTTTCGTCGGGGCTCGAGTGCGGAAACCGAGGTGATGGAATGGTCTCTGGAGCTTTAGAAGAGTGTGAGAGTATCTGGAGGTTTGTGAATGTGTGCTTAAACTCGAAGCTTATGCCTTCTATTTATAGGGCTGGAAACCCCCGTACGCGGCGCGTACTTCTGGAGTACGCGGGGCGTAAAGTGGCGTCATGGCTTACGACTCGGGTCTAGCTAGCGTAGCTTGGGCGGGTCGATGGGACTTCTGGGTCTATCCGAGTGTAGCTTGGGCGGGCCGATGAGACTCGACTCTGGGTCTAGTACGCGGGGCGTACTCTCAGAGTACGCGGGGCGTAATCCCTGCTTCCGACTTCTAAATTCCGTAACTTTCGCGTACGAGCTCCGTTTTTCGCGTTCTTTATATCCACGCGTAGGTAAGATTATGCTCTACAACTTTCCTTTAGACTCCGTCGGCTAGTTTTGACTTTATTTTTAATGATATATTTTTAGTAGGCCGGGCCTCCTAAAGTTCGTTAAAAATTCATAGGTTCTTTATTCGACGTCGGTTTTCGTTTGTCTTTTTATTGTTTTATTACTACTGAGGAGATCTTCAACTTCAGTTTAGGTGGCGATAGCTAACTAACACTTGATCTTCAATCCGAGTTTTTAGCCCTCTACTACTGTTACGAAACTTTAAAAATTCGTAACTTCTTCATACGAGGTCCAATTTGGGCGATATTTTTATGTACGCTCACCTTTCAACGAGATCTACGACTTCGGTTTAGATACTTAGGGCTAAAATGCATTTTATTGAGATTCTACTTTTTACGTCAAATAATGTTTTAACGTCGTGTCGTAAATATACGAGTGGTTATAATTTCTTCAATATAACCCGGTTTTGAGCGTTCTTTATGTTTTTGGAAACCTTGGCATGATATCTAATATTCGATGCATCCCAACTTAGATACTTGAACACTTTATTTTCGAGGTTAATTTCGTTGTACTTAGCTTTCGAGCGTTACAATGCTTTTGGAAAATATAGGGTTGTCACAGTATTTGGTAAGTCTGAGAGTGTGTAGCGTAGCTTTAAATCTTAGGTGTAAAGAGGTCGTTAGAACGTCAGTTGGCCATCTTTACACATAATTGTGGGACTGTGTAATATATTGACTGGATATCTTGAGCCATTATTCTAATTTTTCTTTTGTATTGGATTTTTAAATGAGCCGACAATGTTTTTTTCAAGACCATTTAATAAGTATAGTAGTATTAAAACTCTTATAAAGCTTCTACTTTAATTAACAAAAGAACATAGAGTATTCTGAAAGATGTGTTCTCTTTGGTTTTTAGTCCATGTGCATACTCTAAACGTTCCAAGGGAAATTTCGCTTTAAATTTACATCATTGTCTACTCTTGATGCAAGAAGAAAACAGATCGTTGAATACAAATCTTATCTTATATTATAGCTTTTATAAAAGACGGAAACAAAAATATCATTTGCCTTCGTCTTTTTCTTTTGATGTCATTGTTTGCCAAATTATCCACTCAGAATACAAGAAAAGTTTATTTTATTTAACAATGCAACTTTATTCTTCGAATATTCAAGGAGTCAGTTGGCTTCAAAAGGATTAACATATCACATGACTTCTCATGGGGAAGTGATATGCATTTCTGAACATGGTATATATAGCAAGAAATGTACTAGTAATTTTTATTTCTGATTTTTTTTCACACCAAATTAATTTTTGGTTATATATGTATCTTTGTATAAATATATTTCTCGTACACATGCATGGTTGACATTAAAATTTACTTTGGATGCCTTAGTCTTCCACCTCCGACTGTTAAGTTGTTGTCTTCAAAATTCTATCACTTAAATATCCTAATGGTAACGCCATGTTCCAGATGGCTAATCTTCCGAAAAACAGACAGAAGAAGAACAAACAAGAAGGGTGGGAGCAATTTTCTGAATTATATTTCCAAATGCAACCCCATGAATTAAATGCTGCTGTCAGGTTCTAAAATTATGCAAAAATGTAGGAAAACATGGAAAGACTTATTCAACTCTTATAAAACTGTGCTTGACTCTTTCTTTTTCTTGTCTGGTTCCATGCAAAGTTATTCCTTATAACAGTTTGGCAATTAACTCTCAAGTATGGCCTCCTAGTAACAACGGATTGGTCCATCAGAATATTGATTTGGGCCTAAGGTTCAACATGTGGTGTATAAATGTCATTTCCCTTACAATTGACCTCGTCCTTGAGGAAAACCGAGAATTTCACGTTTTCTCTCCCAAGCGGCTTCTGAGATAGGCTTGTTACTCATTTAATGAGGACGTGGTGATCATGTTGTGTTTGTTCTTTGTTTACATGGACTCAGTATTTGCAGTCATCATCTTCTATTATTGGAAAATTGGTTGTCTATATTGTAGTTGATCCAGTTGGAATGCAACAGCAAGATGTGAAAATGGGGTAGATTCGTGGATGAGGAAGTAACTCTAAACGACATGCAACTTGAACAACTTTCTCCAAGATTTTATATGGCTCTAAAAACGTTTTGCAAGTTTTTCGTTAGCATGGTTTTACACAAAAGATTTGCGGTAGATTCTTATCAAGATGGTGCTTGTTGGCTTGAGTGATCATCTTTTGCTAGGACCTAGATAAAGTTTCTTTAAGCAGCTCAATCAGTCACTGATGTGCAATGAAGGAATCATCGATAGAAGTAAAATTAGAGTCGTCGGGTTTGTAATCATGAATGGTGGTGGCTCATATTGTAATATGATTTGGTTAGGTAGATGTAACGAGTCTATAAAGCTATGTGTTTGCTAATCTTCAATGATGAAAAATACATACATCAGAGGGCTATTTGTAGCCATTTACAACAGATGGAAAGGAAAAGATTATGGACCTAAACTAGGCAAGATACAACAATAATATATTGACCAGGAATAAATCAATTTCATTAAATTCAAATTATGAATTTGAATCTTTTGGTTGATCCGTAATATGCCCCCGCATGATGGAGGATCTGTTGGAGACTCCAATCTTTGACCATAGATGAAGAATGTAGAACGAGGTAGCGACTTGGTGAGAGCATCTGTAGGTTGATCTGTGGAGTTCATATGGAGTACTCGAAGGGAGCCATTGGTGACTTTTTCTCGCACAAAGTGATAGTCCAACGTGACATGTTTCATCTTAGAGTGGTAAACCGGGTTAGAACACAAATAGGTGGCACCTGTATTGCCGCAATAGAGAGTGGGAGGGTGATCCGTGGTTATACCATGTTCATGGAGTACATTTTGTACCAAAGAGACTTCTGCTACCGCATTGGCAAGAGCCTTGTACTATGCTTCCGTAGAAAATCGGGATATCGACTTTTGTTTGGCAGACCGCCAAGAGATAATGTTTCCCCAAGATATAATAAGTATGTTGTAGTGGATCGACGGGCAGTGGAAACACCACCCAAGTCAGAATCTAAGAAGGCATTGAGGTCAAGTGCAGTTGCCCAGTTTAGGAAGAGACCATGATGTATTGTTCCTTTTAGGTAGCGAAGAACTCTTTTTAATGCTTGCTAGTGTGTTTGAGAAGGAGCATGCATAAACTGAGATAACTTGTTAACCGCAAATGAGATATCAGGTCTTGTAAATGCAATATATTGAAGGGAGCCCACTAGTTTGCGATACGGATTGGGTCAACCGGAGGAGAGCCATCCATTAGGGAGAGAACAACTGATGAGAATAGGGTAGTAGCAACTTCTTTTGCACCATCCATGTGAAAAGTGGGTGAGAAGGTCTTGCATGTGACGATGTTGAGAGAGGAAAAGACTGGAAGCGGTAGAAATAACCTATATGCCAAGGAAGTGATGTAATGGACCAAGGTCTTTGATAGAGAATTGTTGGGCAAGAGTGTGGACAAACTGGTCCAAGAAGGTAGGGTTATTAACGGTGAAGATGATATCATCAACATAAATCATGAAGTAACATGTATTGCTACCATGATAATAAATGAAGAGGGATGCATCAGCCATTGATTTGTGAAACCCAACAGTGGTAAGAATGGTGGCGAGTTCAGTGTACCAAGCATGAGGTGCTTGGTTAAGGCCATATATAGATTTTTTGAGTTTACATATGTGGTTGGAGAATTGGGGGTGAATGTAACCCGAAGGTTGGATCATGAACACCTCTTCATTCAAAGTTCCATGGAGAAATGCATTGTTCACATCGAGTTGACGAAGTGATCAATTTTTTGAGAGTGCAATGGAGAGAACGGTTCAAATGGTGACAGGTTTAGTGACTGGACTAAAGTGTCAAAGTAATCTTTTCCGTATTGTTGTTGGAAACATTTTGCCACCAACCGAGCTTTGTATTTAGCAACATAATCGTCTGAGTTGCGTTTGACTCGGAAGACCCATTTGCAACTGATGGTAGTGTGAGAGGTACAAGGGACAAGTTCCCAAGTGTCGTTATGGAGTAAGTCGTTGAACTCGGAGTCCATTGCATTGCCCTAATCTGAAATTTTCATTGTTTCAGTGTAGGTGGTGGGTTCAAGAGTGGTAGGGATCAGGTGTAGGGTGTGTTGGGTCAAAATATGGTTTATACTTTGTTTTTTCTAGAAAATATATATTTTTGTGTCTTGGACCGTAAACTGATGGGTGTTTACGGTTGTATACGTGTTTACGGCCATAAATAGGTTTACGGCCGTAAACCCATTTACGGCCCATGTTCCCTTATTATAAATAAATAAATAAATAAATAAATAAATATATATATATATATATATATATATATATATATATATATAGGTGTTAGGGTTGAGGAGTAAATTGATGAACATAAGAGAGTGTACGGCCAAAAGAGAGAGAAAAGAGAGTGTATGTTAGTGTGTGTGAATCTTATATTCGGAACTTCATTCTAATCAATACATTCAAGATTCATCATATTCTTCATCTCCTTCTCTTCTATTTGATCTGACATCATCCGTTTGATTGGGATTCCGCACCATTAAATGGATCTGATTGATACACAGGCAGATTAAGGACTTACAGGGTGGATGTGTTAATAAAGGTGGAGTTGAAATATTTAGAGTTTAGCTTTCAGTGTCTTGGTGCAAGCAATGGTTGGGGTGGGGGTGGGGGTGGGGGTAGGGGTGAGGGGTGGGGGTTGGGGGTATGTTGGTCAGGAGTGGGTGATTAGGAAGGAGGTGGGGAGGAGAGATCAGGTGAGGATTGGTTGGGTGATAAGGGTTCATTAGGTTCTAGCATTTAGCTGGATGAAGAGGGTAGGTTGCATGGTGCATGTGAAGCCGTATGAAAGTATGCAAAGGTGAACTTGGAATGGTAGTAGGAGGTACATGCTTATATGTTTGAGATGGCATAGATGTTGCAAGAAAATTGTCAGCCGTAAGTAGAGTGGGAGGGTTGTATTGGGTGCTTTTGTAGGGTAATATGTGATTGAAAAACTCAACATGTCAGAATGGTAGAGTCAATTATTTTTGGGATCAAGGCATTTATAGGCTGATTTTGATGAAGAATAGTCGAGAAAGATGCAAGGGGATGAATGGGGTTGAAGTTTGGATTGTGTGTAGGGCCTAAGCCAAGGGTAGCTTAGACACCCAAAGGACTTTAGTTTAGAATAATTGGGTGGTTGGTTGAACAAGAGTTCAAATGGATTTTGATGACCAAGAACTGGAGTGGGTAATCTATTTATTAGGTAAACAGCAGTTTGAAAAGCATGTGTCCAAAAACTAAGAGGAAGACCGACATAATGTAGGAGGGCTAGCCCCGTTTCAAAAATGTGACAATGACGTCGTTCAGTAGTGCCATTTTGTTCCGGTGTGTGTGGAGGGGTAGTATAATGGGAAATTTCATTTGTTTTGAGGAAAAGGGTTAGGCCTTGATATTCTCCACCATTGTCGGTAAAGTGAGATACAAGTGGGGTTTCGAAATATTTTTCCACTAGTGATTTTAATTGTGGAAATAATCTGGCAACATCAGATTTACGTTTCATTGGGTATAGCCAAACATATTTTGAGTAAAAGTCCAAAAATATGACATAATATCTATGATACTGGTCAATAGAAGTTTGAAGAGGTCCCCACACATCTGAGTACACAAGTTGTAGTGGTTTTAGCAACAAGTGAATTTTGACCAAATGAAAGTTTATGACTTTTACTAATTGAACAAGATGCATAGTGAGCATGAAAATCCAACATAGACTTTGAGGTGAGACCTAGGTGTTTAATAATAGACACAAATGTTTTAATTGATGGGTGGCCAAGTTTGTGATGCCAGTCTAGAAACGAAATTTTGATGGTGTGGTTGATTTGAGGAGTGGACGACAAGGTAGCATGGTAAACGTCATCAGTGTTCTCCCCTCGCAACAGACATGCCCCCATGTGAAGATACTTCACAAAAAAGTTAGTTGGGAAAAAGTCACATGAAACTTGGTTAGTCTTACATAATTTAGCAACTGATATATGGTTCCTATTTAAATGAGGGACACAAAGAACATTAGGAAAATTTAAAGTTTTGTATGCAGTTTGAATTTGTTTTTGGCCTGCATGAGAGATTTTAAGGCGCTTACCATCACCAAGAACAATCTCATCAGGGCCTCCATATTCAGAAAGATTGTGAAGTGTTGCATGATTCGGGGTGACATGGTTGGAAGCACCAACGTCAAAGAGCCAAGTTGATGTAGCATTTGTGGAGCCAGATGTAGTAACATTTGCAACAGGACTTGTACCTTGGGAGTTCACCACTGAAATATTATTTTCTTTGAGGAATTTAGAGAGCTTTCTGCAGTCCTTTGTGTGGTGACCAGAAATAAGAAATATTGCGGTAATGGCAAAAAGATGTTGTCCGATTTGAACGTGTTCCGCCTTGCTGTGAAGAAGACCATGGAGGACGTGGGTTGCGTTGCTGATTATTTGGTGAGTACCTGTTGGTGCGTGGAGTCGTAGCAGAACCGGTAGAAGTGTAGGACTGAGATCAACTTTGTTGGCGATTTGTGTAGTTGATTACGGTAAGCATTGGTTCGGGTATCACTGAGGTAGATTTTAAGGATCGTTCAAGGTCGAGGAGTTTATGAAACAACTCCGGATATGCGATTCAAGTTTCACGGATTTTGAGTGCAACAACAACTGTAGTTTATTCATCACCGAGTTGCGAGAGGATGTAAAGCATCAAATCTTCTTCGGTCGCCGGGTTTTGGGCAAGGGCAGGTCGTCTGCTATTGCTCTCATATCATGTAGATAGTCTGTGATGGATCGATTACCTTGTGGGCTTTTAGCGAGATTGGATTTGAGGGAGATAATACGAGATCGTGAGGCACTCGCGTAACTTGAGTTGAGTCTTTCCCAGGCTTCTTGGGCTGTGTTAGCAGAAGAGATGATCGGTTGGATGGAGTCAGAGAAACTCCCTAATAGTGCACCGATCATATGGTCTTGTCTGCACCATGGAAGATAATCGGGATTAGGGCTTGTTTTCTCTTTTTCGGTTGTGACTTTTGATGGTGGTTGAAGAGTACCATCAAGATATTTGTAGAGATCAAGTCCAAGTTAAGGTTGATTGAACTTGCTTCCTCCGTATAGTGAAGTTGGAGGCTGTAAGTTTAATGGTAAAATGAGCAGGGGATGTGAGCTGAAGAATGCCAGAATCAGGGTTAGACATGGGTGGCGAGGAAGATGATATGGCTGAGGATCAGATCTCGTTTGAGCAATTTAGGCTCTTATACCATATAAAGTTATGTGTTTGCTAATCTTCAATGATGAAAAATACATACATCATAGGGTTATTTGTAGCTATTTACAACAAATGGAAAGGAGAAGATTATGGACCTAAACTAGGCTAGATACAACAATAATATATTGATGATGAATAAGTCAATTTCATTAAATTCAAATTATGAATTTGAATCTTTTGGTTGACCCATAATTGATTCCACAACCAAGGTTCGTCACTAACAAAGGCACATCAATAAGCTTTCAAGAATTGGTTGGCTACCTCGGTTTGACCATCCGTTTATACATCGTTGGCACTTGAATGTAATAAGCTGGTTCCTTACTGTTTAAAAATTACTTAGAAATAATGGATCATGGTCCGAAATGATATTGTTTTGAACCCTATGCAGTTGATATGCTTCTATTAAAAAAATGGTGGCCAATTCAGTAACATTGAATTGAGTTGGAAGCGGTAGGACATGAACGAGTTTAGTAAGTCAATCGATATGATATGGTGGTATTTCGGTTTGATGGGGAAGGTATGCGATAAAATCCATGACGATGTCTATAATGGATTTATGGTGTTGGTAAGGGTTGGATAAGGCCATATGCTTTATGGTTGCGAGCTTTGGTGGTTTGGGAAACTTGGTAGTGCTTAATATAGTTAACAACATCAGTTTTCATACGTGGCTAAAAAAGACAGATGACATCCATTAGTATGTGACATTTGTTCCTAAGTTCCCACCCAGAAGAGTGAGTTCCTATAAGATTAATGATAATGTGGAACATCCGACCATGTAGAGATTGTATCCATTTTTTGTTTGACTACTTCGGTAATGATGTATAGCTCATGAGTGTAGGTGGATTAGGCCTGCATGAGGTGTCACATTTCTTTGCTAAAGAAAGAAATCAGTAGGTGTCGTAGGATAGCACTACACCAGTAGTGTATCTAATTGTGTATCTAAATGAATCCATAGTGACATAGAGTAGAGCGGAGAAGTAGGGGGCGTGAGGACTAAGATGACACCATGGCTGCCTTGTGGTTGTGGGAATCGATGGATCTTAAAGGAAGTCACAAAAACAAAGGAAGTCAGGACCGTAGAATGTATGGTTTCATGAACCACCTAGGGATGTCAACGGGGGCAAACGGGACGGGGAGTGCATTCCCCGCCCCCGCCCCCGAAATTTCCTGGTTCCCCCATCCCCGCCCCCGCCCCCGATTGATTTTGAGCTGCCTTTTTTTTTGCTAAAAAATTTATTATCTAGGTTAAAAGAAGCTATTTTTTAGGTAACAAATAATTATTTATAGCCGAATCTTACATGTTAAAAATAAAAAAGTTATGGCATCTTAAAAACATTATACTAACAGCTTAAAAACATATTTTTTTGATGAATTTTGGAAGATCAAAATCATGTTATTGTCTATTGCGGAGAACCCAACGTTTAGTATTCCTGCTACAACAAGACTTTAAAAAAGAAAAAGATTGACGAGTTACACTTTCAAATGCGATATAACAATATTTGTTACTATTTTTCTTCTTTCATATTTTGATATGTGATCATTTTGAACAAAATTTTGTTTTTCCTATATAGTTTTGTTTTGAAATTTAATTTCAGCCCCCTAGTTATAATGCTTGTGTTCCGCCCCTAAATGTAACGATAAACAAACTGTACCCAAACGTTCTAAATAGTTTGACAAAAATTCATTAATTTTGTTGGAACGGTGTAATTTGATTTAAATACTAACGAAGAGCCAAAAATATCCATAATCATAAAATAGAAGCTAAAAGTCATTTTTAAAACAAAGAAACCAAAACACGACTTAGCTTCCCTATACATATTAGAAATCCAAAAACCGATCTATCAAGCACCACATAAAAAATGATGGATTTCCTATGTATTATCGACCTCAAAATAATCAAATTTCAAAAATTCCAAATACATGCACCAAAAAACAGTCATCATCACAACCTTTAACACCTTCCGTTGACTTCCAATTAACCTAATCCACATAACCAGCGTTTGAATAGTAAGCGGGTTAGGAACGAAGCTAAATATGATATATATACTTCTAACCGACGTTATAAACCGAGTCTTCACTACTCGTTTATATATATATATATATATATATATATATATATATATATATATATATATATATATATATATATATATAATAAAGATGTAAAATTAAAATTTTAAAATAAAAGATTTTAAAATTGAAGATAAATGTAAACAAAAGTACTAAAGATGTAATATTTCAGTCATGTAATTAAGTTAATTATTGTCGTGTAGCCGGTTTTGACTTTTTGAACGTGGTTTTAGGCGTCAATAACGACACCCTATATCTAGTTAGGGGTTACCTTTAGTGACTATCAGGGGTTTGTATATGGTGGTAGTTATTAGATAAAACCGAATCATAACCATTACAGTTGGTTAATGCATTTCAGTAATCAGTAGCTACCGATTAGTAATGGCTTTGGTTAAAAGTTTTGGTTATACTGTAACATCGGTTAACCATAATGATACACAAACTACATAAAAAAAAATAGAAAGTACATTTGTAAAAAAAAAAAAAACAAAAAGTAGATTGTCAAAAAATGAAAATGAAAATCAAAAGTACTATGTTGTTAACTTAGTTGTAATCTTTATGCTATTAATTTAGACACCTAAAAACCACCATAATTTTCCTTCCAACTTCTTAAAAAGTTTAGTAGATGTCCATAAAATTAGTCAAATATATGCTCGATAGATATTAAATATTATCTTATTGATTTTTAAATAAATAACCCTATTATAGTAAATTTTATTAGATATTGGGATTTTCTCCAACAACCAAAACTTTATATTTATGCGTATGAAGAACGTACCTTTTTTTTTTTCTTAAATAACTGATTTCATGGAGATTTTTTAGTTTGTTTAGACTTTATTTGTTTAATATTTATCTATAACTTACAATCTATATACAATTAAATATAAAATTTATGTTTGCTCTATAATAGTTCAATTTCCATATAAAACCATAACAAAACCATTACTTATTGGTTAACAAAATAAAAAATAAAAACAAATTTGAACCATTGGTTTTAAATATGGTTTGGTTCTTATGGTTCGATTGTATCGTTTAAGTAGGTTTTGCTTCGGTTTTTTCTTTTCAGTTATTATGCTCGCCATAGCGGCTACGATACAGAAACTACCCCTCCATGTGTAGATTTATAGAACGAATAAGAAAAAAACATAGAGGAATTTGTGGTTCGTCTCTATATTGAAGAAGAGGAAGCGAAATGATCTTAATAGTAGCTACTGGTCTGCTTTGTCAAAGGAAAATTTGTATTTTATTATAAATATTGTTTGCATAAATCAACCCATGTTTTTAATGGAATAATTCGTTCTGTTGAAAGACTTTTGTAAATTCAATGACTGAGATGGCATGTTCTTCCAATGAAATAGCAGCAGAATATATATAAATTTGCAGAATAGATCAATAAATTAAAAAATTCATGTACACTCTCCATAGGCTAAATCTCTCTCTTGATTTCATCATTAGCAGATCCGCCAAAGATAATATAGATTCGTTCGCCTTTATAAAATTGATCTCACGTGAATTACTAACACATACTATCTCTCTGTACAGGATGATGCTACTTAAGTTAATCGATCTTATGAGCAATATTATCCTTAAACTTGAAATCATCGAGATTCGGATGAATAATATTCATCATCGATATTTCCATCTAGAGATGAAAGTGGGTCCAAACCCGGACCGGATGGACCCGGACCCGGAAAACCCGGAACCGTTTAACGAGATTTCTTAGAACCGGAAACCGGACCGAATTATAGGAACTGGTTCCGGGTTCGGTACGGGTAAAGTGGGTGTAGAACCGAAAAACCTGAAAATAGAAAAGTGGGTAAGGTGAAACCGGATAAAATAGGTTTAGAACCGTAAAACCCGAATTTTTTTTTAATTACCTCAATCCCATAACTATTATAAAAAATTAATAAACAAAAAATTCGATGGGTGGAGGATTAAAGTACAACTTCTATTGCATAAGCTACAAGTTAATTACGATGGTAGGATGGGTTTGGACTAGGTTATATTGGCTAAACCTGTGATTATTGATAAAGATTATCCCCGTTAACCCATGAAGGCTGCTATAGCCATACAACAGCTAGAGTACATTACAGTTTTGATAAATAGTATACAAGTTAATTACGATGTACAGTGTAATATATTATCCTTTCTCAAATTATTAAAATAAAAGTTATATATTTCTTATAGTCTATGGGATAAAATGGAACACAATTTGTTTTATAGGCCGTCAATGCAGACTCTCAATCTTGTACCTTATTCTATTATTGTTGATGGTACTTGTGTATGTCAGATTATTAATAAAAATAGAGTATTTTACAGTTTTGGTGTAATAAACACGTGTCCTATACCGGTTCCACATTAAACCTAAACCGGTTTCTTGGCCCACTAAACCCGGACCGGGTTCATTAAACCCGGTTCCGGTTTTTTAAACAAAACCGGTTCCAAAACCCGGATTAACCGGACCCGTTGGACCCATACCCGAAATACCCGGAACCCGGATAAGAGTAATTTTGAAACCCAATACCCGGACCGTTTAAGTATTTTCCGGTTATACCGGTTCCGGTTCCGGTCCGATTTTCCGGTTTTATAACTCATCCCTATCCCTGACTTCCATTTTGTCTCTGTGGGTCGGTTCCACCTCCAACTCCTCCAGCGTTTACTTGTGCCATTGTTGCAGTCACGGCGGCAGTAACTGCTGCCTGGAACATGATAGGGTCGAACTGAGGAGGTGGTGGTGGTGGTGGTGACGGAGTGTCGTTGTTCCTTCTGATGAGTCTTGGTTGGGGAGGCATCTTGTTCTAGAAACAATCAGGAAGAAGAGGATGGTAAGTCCTCGAGATATACATAAAAGAACAAAATATATCTCATCCTGGTAATGAAGGAGAGGTAGCAATACTTAGAGTGAATCCGCGTACTAAGTTTGGCTCTAGCGAAAATACTTCTATAGTATTTTATGTGAGATGATTTTGGTAAGTTTTAAGCCTGCTGTAGCACGAAAGTCGCTCCCAAACATATGTTGGTCATGTCTCGGCTGAATATAGTTGATCAGCCTATATTCACCCTAGACATGATTACATAACTGCCCAGGTTTAACTGTAGCGTTCCAGCATCCAAAAAACATTTGTTCAGTTCTACTAGCGACACGAATCCTGTTATGTATGCATGCTCGTATACTTCTTATAAAAATACTTATATTTTGAAAGTATACTTTTAGCATAGAGCACTTAGGCCCCTTAGTGTTTATAGTTGTATACCACGTAAGGTTCGGTATACTAGTTCGCTATAAACATGGGCTCTGATACCAATCTATCACACCCCGAAACCGATAGCGGAAACGTTCCGGGGCGGAGGACGTCATGTATAGCATCACAACCAATGAATAACATCAATCATAGCAACACAAGCATTACAATGAATATTTGAATAAAAATGTTTACATCTGTTTGAAACTCAGTTTGAAATACATCCAATAGTTTTGCAAAATAAAAACTTAAAAACTCTAAATGCTTCGGTTCCTCGAAAATCCAGCAAGTACCTGTCTACTAATTTCCTGAGAATACAAGCAGTTTGAAAAATATCAGCATAAAAATGGTGAGTTCATAAGTAGTAATTTGTAATGAAAACTTATTGATGAGCGAGCCGAAATGATTGTGTAATTTCAAGAAAATCCGATATTTTCTTTAGTGAAAAACGTAGTGTGATCGATTTCGTATACAACCATGAATGTTCGTTTCTGAAAATCGTATAGATATGCAAAATACTACTTCATGTGACTAGCTAAAGCTAATCATGAAGTATACATATTTAAATGTAAAACCGTAGCATAAATGATTCGGTTTTTGAAAACCCTAGCTCGGCCAGTATGCATAGCGTGTTTATTCCTATTTGGTATAAATAAAACTACTGAAGAAAACCAGGTTGGTAAACTATCGGTGATTTATACATAATATGAGTCGTATAACCATGCTTGATATGACTAGAGACCTTTCCAACGTTCTTCAGGCGTTGACGTTAAATGACATTTGTACATCTTAGGCGTGACCACCAAACTGTAGCTAACAGTCCAGATGTGGGATTGTCAGTCCCGAATAGATCTATTCACAAACTTCACGCTCTCCCTCCAGGAGACTCTGGTTATACAGTGGTAGGATTTATCCATGTACACCTAAGGGTACAGTAATGAAGTAGCGCCTCACAGTATCGTACAATCTAGTTTACAAGTAAAGCAGTAGCGTTCTACCGTAATGGAAATCCGAGTGTATACCACGTATAATGATAAATTACAGCTATGAAAAATCATGATAAAACAATGATATAAACTGTAAATGGTTTCTGTTCCAGTGCATATTTTTAGTAGAGAAAGTTTTCATGTTTGATAAGTTCTTAGAGAAGTTCCCAACTATACTGATTATAGTTTGTATGAATAATGAAGCGAATATCGAATCCGTAAAAACTATGCAATTTTCGTGAAACGTCCCTTATGCTTGACATAGTACAAAAGGGAAATAAAGTATGAAATTTTGCATAAGTTTTATGTGTATTTCAGAAAACATATATGTTTATCTTGTAATCCCCCCTGAAAATCTTAAAAAATACGGGAAAATGTAGGGGGTATGAACTCACAGCTGGTGCGCGAAATCGTTGACTGAAATGAAGATCCTCGAGTTGTTTCACGTGACACTTAACGAAATCCTATTATCAAATAAATACGTATATGTATCTAAATTAGCGATTTTGAATAAATAAAGTGTCAAAAGAACACTTGAATTCGGTTGAGGAATGTTACCGAGACTTGCTTGAATCGAAGAAATGAGTTTTCAGCCTTAGAAATCGAGTTTACGGTCTCTGAAGATGGGTTTACGGTTTCTGAAATGAGTTTACGATTTTAGCAGGTGGCTAAGTTTATGGCCGTAAACTCAAGGATTGAGTTTACGGTCTTCGAAGCTCGGACCGTAAACTCGGAAAACAAGATTTTGAATGCAAATTTCGATGCGAGAAGTGATTCCAGATGCTCCAAAGTGCTCCAAAAGGTGTTCTTCGACGTTTCCCGGAGTCTAAAAGCGTTTTGTGACTTTACGGTTGATGAATCTTAGAGAGATGAGGCGAGAATGCGGCTAGAAACGTCCCAATGAAGTCGGAGGCATCGTATTTATAAGGGTGAAGTGAGGGGTCCACTCTTCACTGACCGTAAACAGGTTTACGATCGTAACTAGTTTATGGTCGTAAATGAGTTTACGGCCGTAAACACGTTTACGGTCGTAATCCCATTTAGACCAAAAATGTTGATTTTTCGAGATATTCGGGTTTTCGCGCGATTTTTGGTTCCAACTCGTAAATAATTTAATTAAATATAACTAGATTATTTTTATTAAACAAAAATTTTGATGGAAAAGTTAACGGATCTGAAATTTCGTTAACGGAAATCACGTAATAGAAACGGAAAAAGTTTCGGGTTGTCACATAATGTCTTACATAAAGACTTGATACTTGACCAGTCTCTTGCTATAATATTTCCTTATATAGAATTTCAAATGTTGAAACACTTCAACACGACATTCACATATATCCATGACTAAGTACCATTAAAATTTCACTCTAAGCATTTAGATTTGAAATGAAGTACGAGTTCCTCTCCCTTAGACTTTCTACAGCGAAACAACTTTTCATCCTCTGCAACCTTGTAAATTTAAAACTTTGTTTCCTATAAATATAGCATTGCTAACTCGCAACACTCAACGTAATAATTGTGCTCCCACTAACATAATGATTACATACTTACAAACATAACACTTATGCTCCCACTAGCTTTGACATGTACTCAGAAATCAGTTGGACTTCTAGAAATCAATACCTATTGACGTTCTTACCAAAGTTTAGATTTTGATACAAGATGCTTCGATGAGACTTTATCTAGGCTTCTCAAACCCACACACCTTTCCTTAGATAGCTCAGATGTGTGTGTCTAAACTATTTCAGAACTTACAATAGTGAGTTCTAATAGATAATCAATTGTATCAAGTTGTTAGTGTAACCCTTTAAGATCATATATTATCTAGTAATATCATTTCATAATTACCATTGGGCATATAGATCTTTTATGCCTTACAATGGGGTTGATTTTGTCAGCTTCGGTAATGGTAAGACTTCACCTATCACTCATATTAGTCATTTAACTCTTCAAAACATTCCCTTATTAAATATTCTTGTCATTTGTCATCTTATCAAAAACTTGATTTTCGTTAGTAAACTTACCAATGATCTTCCTGTTGATATCTTATTTTCCAACTACTTCTTTTAATTCACTTGTGTCGCCAAGGAAATTCTAGCTTGAGGAAGGGTTAATCAAGATCTTTACATTCTCGAACAAGGTCAAAGAGCATTTTTATCCATGTTATCCAAATCTCGACTTCATGCTACTGTTTTGTTTGGCACAAATGTTTAGGTCATGTTTCTTTTTACGTTATTTCCTCTTTGTCTAGATTTGGTCGTTTGTACCTTGCCTCTTTATTACCAAATCCTAGTATTTCTTCTTATTGTCAGATTTCTAAAAGTAAACATTTACCCTTTGATATTAATCCTAAGTGCTCTTTACATATTCTTGATCTTTTTCATTGTGATTTATGGGGACTGACTCCCATTATGTATACTAATGGTTACTTATATTACATAATTTTTGTAGATTATTATTCTAGATTTACCTGGTTCTATCTATTAAAATCTAAATGTGATGCTTTTGAGACTATTAAGACATTTTTAATTTTTGTTCAAACTCAATTCTCCACAAAACTTAAAGTGTTCCAAACTGATGGTGGCACAAAATTTCTCAATCATCGGGTTCGTACTCTCTTTATTGAAAATGGCACTCATCATCGCATATCATGTGCCTATACACCTCAACAAAATGGTAGAGCTAAAAGAAAACACTGATATATTATTGAAACATGCCTTACTATGCTTTTCAATGCTCATGAACGAGCTTCTTTATAGGTTGATGCCTTCATGTCAACCACATATATTATTAATCATTTTCCCACAATTTTTCTTGATCACAAGTCTCCCTTTGAGCTCATTTTTGGATCTTCACCAAACTATGATCTTTTTCCAGGTGTTTAGTTATTGGTTGTTTCCTTATTTGAATAATTATGTTGCACATAAGTTGGCTCCCTGAAGCCTAGAATGTATTTTTCTTGGTTATGACACTCAATATAAAGGTTATCGGTGCCTAGATTTGGCTACCTCTCGAATTTATACAAATCGACATGCTCAATTTGATGAAACAAGCTTCCTTTTTCTGGTCAAGTTGTACCCATCGATCTTGTCACTTTACTTTTCTCTAGTTATTGTGATAGTCCATCGATTGTTGCCACTCGCTCTACCACTCAACCCATTTTCTCATTTGATTTGGCCTCTTAAAGTTTTCAAGTCAAATAACCCAACATATACAACCTCTTCTCATTTTGGGCCACCTATTTCGGCCAACACAAGTGGTCTTCGTTCTTCACCCGGATGCACTTTATGCCATGATATAGTTGAGTCCACAACTGTTTTTGCTGCACTTCATACTACACCTGCCCAAGATATTGACCCGCCTTTGTCCACAGCTCCGACCCAATCCATTCCTCATCATCCCATGTTTACACAAGGAAAATCTAAAATCAGAAACCTAAATCCAAAGTATATTGTTGATTTCACATCTCTCCAGCACAACCGTCTTCATATTGCTATTCTTTCAAATAAAGAGCCTTGCAGTTTTAAAAGTGTTGTTAAAGATCCCAAATTGTTATCCGCCATAAAAGAAGAAATACATGCTTTAAGATCTAATCATACATGGGTATTAGTTCCTAGATCCACTTGTTCGAATGTTGTTGCTTTAAATTGGTATTTTGGAAAAAATATAATTATGATGTCTCTCTTGATCGGTTTAAGGCATGTCTAGTTGCCCAAGGATTTACACAAGTACCAAATCTTGATTACTCTTTGACATTTAGTCCAGTTGTAAAAGCTTTCATTGTTCGAATAGTTTTATCCTTGGTAATCTTAAATAAAGGCCTCTCCACCAACAAGATGTTAAGAATGCCTATGGTTATCTCACTAAAACTGTATTTATGGAATAACCCTTGGCTTTCTCGATCCTAAACTACCTAATCATGTGTGCTGATTACAGAAAGCTTTGTATGGCCTTATACAAGCTCCACATGCATTGTTCCAATAACTGAGTTCTTTTTTATCTACCGTCGGGTTTATTTGTAGTTGTGCTAACACTTCTCTTTTTGTTTACAAAAAGGGGATATGTACTCTTTACCTTATAGTTTATGTTGATGACCTTATTCTTATAGGTAACCAACCGTAAATTTATTAACTTTCGTATTTCACTTTAAATCTTGAATTGGTGATCAAGGACCGAGGAAACTTGAGTTATTTTCTCAGTCTTGAGATGATTTATATTAATGATGGCTTATTCATTAGTTAAGCTAAATATGCTCATGATATTCCCACGAGAGCCAGCTTATTGAGCTCTAAACTTGTTTCTACGCCACTTTCTACCTTCAATTACGTCACAAGCCCATCTACTCCATTTAATTACCCTACTGCATATCAGTCTCTGGTTGGTGCTTTGTAATATCTTACCCTTACACGACCTAACTTATCCTATCCCATCAATCAAGTAAGTCAGTTCTTGCACATTCCAACTATTGATCACTTTCAGGATGTTAAATAAATTTTGAGGGTTGTCAAAGGTACTATCTCCTATGGGTTATCTTTTTGATATTCTAACAAACCGAGCATCCTTGGTTATTCTGATGCTAATTGGGATTGTTGTATTGAAACACGGTGTTCTACGTATGGATACTCTATTTTTCTTGGTGGAAATCCTATATCTTTGAGTTCTAAGAAACAACCTATTGTCTCTTGTTCGAGTTGTGAGTTTGAGTATTATGGTATGGCATATACCGCTTCTGAGATTGTCTTGATCACTCATCTTCTTCGACAGCTTCATGTCATACCTCCTGATCGTCCAACCCTTCTATGTGATATCTGAAGTCCCATATTTCTCAGTTAGAATCCAGTTTCTCACAAACGAGCCAAACATGTCGATATTGATTACCATTTGGTTCGAAAACTTGTTGCCTCTGGTATATTACACGCTAGGTTTGTTCCTAGTCAGTTGCAAGTGGAAGATATTTTTACCAAGAGTCTTCCAAAGCCTTTATTTGAGAGTTTTCATCACAAGCTTTGTTTTGGACCACCACCCATACACTTGAAGGGGGAATTAGCGATAAGTAGACAGTTGGAGATAGATAGCATTATCCCTTAGTATTCTTATCATGAATATTTAAACTTAGTGGGTAACATTTTCAAATGCATATCACTTATTTGTTATTGTACTATATATACTAAATGATAACCCTCTCCACAGTTGTGTCGAGAGTTATAAACATTATAGAAGTAGAAGGAATTGAGCGAGTTTAGTAAGTCGATCTATCATAACCGATATGGTGGTATTTCCATTTGATGGAGGAAGGTGTCTTATAAAATTAATGATGATGTCTACCATGGATTTATAGTGTTGGTAATTGTTGGAGAAGGCCATATGGTTTGTGGTTGGGAGCTTTGGTGGTTTACCAAACTTGGCAGTGCTTTATAGTTAGGTACATCAGTTTTCATGTGTGGCTAAAAAAAGGAGATGACATCTATTATTATATGGCATTTATTCTAGAGTTCCCACCTGGAAGAGTGAATTTCCTATAAAAGTGATGATAATGTGGAACGTTCGACAAAGTAGACATTATCTCCATTTTTAAACCACTTTGGTTATTGTGTATAGCTCATCAATGTGGGTGGATTAGCGTGCATGAGATTGCATATTTCTTTGCTAAAGAAAGAAATGGGGATGTTTAGTATGATAGTGCCACACAAATATGTGGATGAATCCATAGTGACATAGAACAGAGCAGAGAAGTGGGGTGATGCGAGGACAAGAAGGGACACCATGGTTGCCTTGTGGTTGTGGGAGTCGATGGATCTTAAGTACAAAACAAAGGAAGTTAGGAACGTAAAATGTATGGTTTCAAGAACTACCTAAAGAATAGACACACATACCATGATGAGTCAACTGCACACTAGATTGTTCTCCATGATATCCAGGGTGTTACCCTTAGTGAGACATGTCACATGTGACTATTAGGGGTATGTATATATGGGTGTAGTTCAGTTATTGGACAAAACTAAACCATAATCATTACAATTGGTTAATGGATTTCAGTAAACATTGACCATTGGGTACCGGTGAGTAATGGTTTCGGTTGAAATCCTTGGTTATTGGGTAACAACGGTTAACGATAATGATACACAAATTTGATAAAAAATACATTTCTATAAAAATGAAAAATCAAAAAGTGGATTATCAAAAAATTAAAATGAAAATCACAAAGTACTATGTTGTTAACTAAGTTGTAATCATTCGGTTGTTAATTTAGCCACCTAAAAGCCACCATAGATTTCTTTCCAAATTCTTAAAAAGTTTAGTAGATGTCAAGAAAATTAGTCAAATATATGCTCGATGATAAATATTATCTTATTGATTTTTAAATAAATAAACCTATTATAATAATTTTTATTAGATATTATAATTTTCTCCCACAACCAAAACTTTATATTTATACGTATTAAGAACATACCCTTTTTTGTTAAATAGCAAATTTCATGGAATTTTTAATTTGGTTTAGTCTTTATTTATTTAATATATATCTATACCTTTCAATTTATATACAATTAAATATAAGGTTTTGGTTTGGCCTATAATGGTTCAATTTCCATATAAAACAATAACAAAACGATTATTTATCGGTTAACAAAAAAATCAAATTTGAACCGTTGGTTATAAAAATGGTTTTGTTTTTATGGTTCGATTGTGCCCGTTAATTCGATTTTTGTTCGGTTTTTCTTTTTGGTTATTACCATCGCAGTATGAACATTAAGAAATTACCCCTCCATGTGTAGATTTCAAGAACTAATAAGCAAAAAACTATGAACATAGAGGAATTTGTGGTTCGTCTCTATTAAAGATGAGGAAAAAAAATGATCTAAATAGTAGCTACTGGTCTGCTTTGGCAAAGGAAAATTTGACTTTGATTATAAATATTGTTTGCATAAATCAATCCATGTTTTTAATAGAATAACTCGTTCTATTGAAAGACTATTGTAAATTCAATGATTGAGATTTTGTGTTCTTCCGATAAAATATCAGCAGATTAATACAAATTTGCAGAGCAAATCAACAAATCAATAAATTCAAATCCACTGTCCATGGGATAAATCTCTCTTAAATTTATCGTCTGCAGATCCGCCAATGATAATATAAATTCATTCTCCTTAATAAAATTGATCTCACGTGAATTACTAACGTATACGAGCTCTGTACATGATGATGCTAATTCAGTTAATCGATCTTACAAGCAATATTATCCTAAGACTTGAGATCATCGAGATCCATATGAATAATAATCATCATCGTGATTTCCTTCATCAAAATTGAGCGAGTAACTAACAACATCATACTGGAATATCAAAGGCTTTGAAGATCCGTATATGCTTTTTTTGCTTCCTTCGATCACCTTCTTCATGAGCTTCCTCCAATTTCGGCTCCTTCGTACACTGCTACTGTTAATTTGTGTGCAGTCTTCCTGATCGGAGATTGAAGAAGTTGATGTGCAGTCAGAAACGTTAGATAATCGTCCTTCAATAATGGTGGTGCTGTTGGTAAGGTTAATTGTGGTGGCCATCTCTTTGGATAGAGAAGAGTTGTTGTTTGCTGTTTGTTGTCAATTGTGAATTATAATGGTGAATGGAAGTTTAGTTAGAGGAAGAGGAGATTTTATAGTTGGTGTAGGAGGAGGTATTTGGTAATTTTGAGAGTGTGTAATGTAGCTTTAAATCTTAGGTGTAAAGAGGTCGTTAGAACGTCAGTTGGCCATCTTTACACATAATTTTTGGGACTTTGTAATATTTTGACTGGAAATCTTGAACCATCATATTCTAATTTTTCTTTTGTAATGGATATTTAAATGAGCCGACAATCTTTTTTTTCGAGACCATTTTATAACTTTTGTAGCATTAAAACTCTTATCCTATAGTTTTATGCTTTAACAAAAGAACATAGAGCGATCTGAAAGATGTGTTAACTTCGGTTTTTAGTCTATGTGAATAGTCTAAACATTCCTAGCGATAGTTCGCTTTAAATTTACATTATTGTCTAGTCATGATACAAGAAGAAAACTGATCGTTGAATACACGTCATACATCTTATCTTATAACATAACTTTTACAAAAGACATAAGAACAAAAAGATCATTTTCCTTCGTCTTTTTCTTTTCATGTCATTGTTTGCCAAATTATCCACTCAGAATACAAGAAAAGTTGATTTTATTTAACTATCCAAGTCTATTCTTTGAAGATTCGAGGAGTGAGTTGGCTTCAAAAGGACTAAGAACATATCACATGACTTCACATGAGGAAGTGATATGCCATTTTGAACATGGTATATATAGCAAGAAATGTACATGTAATTTTGGTTTGAGAAATTAAATATCCTCCTACTTTTATTCCTACAAATCCTCCTACTCAATTAAATGATTACATGTGTCATATTAATATATTAAAATATCATTAAATGAACATTAAATAATACACATGTCACTATTTAATTGGGTAGGAGGATTTATAGGAAGAAATAGTAGGAGGATATTTAATTTCTCTTTTGGTTTTGATTTTCGTTTCATACGGAATTAATTTTCGGTTATGTATCTTCCGTAAAAAAAAATATCTTTCGTCCACATGCACGTTGATACCAAAATTTACTTTGGATTCCTTAGTCTTCCACCTCGTACTAAGTTTTTTTCAAGATTCTATCACTTTAATATCGAAGCGATAAAGCCATGTTCGTGATGGCTAATCTCTCAAAAAACAAATAGACACTACATGAAATCCAAGTAATACCAACGACGGTATTACCGGTAAAATAGGCTTATCGGTGACATCTGAGTTCTGTATTTAGTTGTCACCAGTAATGCCTATTTCGTCGGTAATACAATCGCCGACATTGATAGTAAGGTAATACCGGTAATACCCTAAAAATGACCGGGAAATCTTCCCTCCATTACCACTATATGTCATCGCCAATGATGCATGTTGACGCTAAAGCGCGCCGACGCTAAAGCCGATGCGACTACATCGGGAGCTTTTTCCCCATCTCAGTTTATGCACATATCTCCTAAAACATTCTCTTCTTTGGTTATTTCGACTGTGATACTTAGGTTGTTGCTAAAGCAAATCGCGATGAACACCCATGATTATCACCACCACGGAACAGGAACCATTGGGGTGTATTATACCAGCGACGATTATCGTTTTTGTGGCAACAAATCGACCACAACACCGATGACATTGGTAATTCTCGTCCCTCCACTCTTTATCTCCTTTCCTCTTCTAACCAAAGAAAACATGTCTAATTGGTATTTCTTTGTGTTTTCAGTACCACCAGTTTCTTCTCCCTCTCTAGCGACTATCCAACTGCTGCTTCTCCTTCTCCAGCGACTGCCACCACAACTGCTTCTCATTCTTGATTTCAGGTTACTGATTGTCACTTTTGTCTAATTTTGTTCATAAACAAATGTGTATTAATTTATGGGTGAAAATATATATAGATTTGGTATATGTGTATGTGTATGAGTAACATTTATATATTTAGTATATGTGTATGTGTATTTAGTAAAAAAATGTATGTGTATTTTTTATAAGTTTATGTGCTTTTTTGTAGGAATGAATATTTATATGTATATGTGTATCATTGTTTGGGTATGTGTATTTGGTATGTTTACATGTGTATATGTATGATGTATGTGTATGTCTATTTATATAAATCCAGAATTTATGCATATACTGCATGTATATGTGTCTATATTGTATGTATATGTGTATATATTATGTCTATATGTTGATAATATATATATATATATATGTGTGTGTGTGTGTGTGTGTAAATTGTATCTATATGTTTGTAAAATATATATGAAATAATCGTAGGCTTAAAGATGTGTTAAGTTGTTATGACTTAATTAGGCAAGCCTAAAAGCTCCATAACATGTAAAGGACAATTCTATAATTGGAAAAACAAAAAAAAAGTAAGATTCTATAATTCACAATTTCATTTAAAATACAATGCATTAATTGAAAAAAAACTAGCGTTGCTATAATTCATAATTTCTTTTAAAGTACAATGTTATAATAGAAAAAACAATATAAGTAAAATGTCATAAATAAACAACAAATATGAAAAAGTTAAAATGCCATAATAGAAAAAAAAAAGTATATAATATTTAAAGTGCAATGTTATAATACAAAACTTAAAACAAAAGTAAGATGCTATCAAAAATAAAAATATGGAAAACTAAGATGTTATAAATAACAAAAATATGCTAGAATTATATTTGTTTATGTCTCTTCGTTTTAATAATCGTGAGCTAAGAAATACTCGTTCGAAATTGATTTAGAAATTAATTTTGGAATGGCCCCATTTTGGGACTGCTTTTTGAATATTTTATCTCATTTACAATGTGAACATGTATTAAATGATTTTTATGCTTATGACAAATGTGATTGTCATTTTCTCTTTGCTCTTCAGGTACATACTTATATATACTTGGGAGCTAAGGGGAATGTTGTAGAATTTTTCTTAAACATACAATTATGTAATATATGTTCACTTATGAGATAAGGTATTCAAAAAGTGGGTTTAGAAATCTACGATTGGGAATATCTATTTAATTTCCGATGAATACTCTATTAAATTCTTGTTTCTCGTATAGTAAAACTTAAACCGAATGTAACTTTATTCGGGGATACCTTTTAAATAATCTACTTTCTAAATACTATATTCGATTATTGTTTAAGTTGCACCATACCTATTGATATTAGTTGGGCCACTAATACAAAACATAATTCTCCTGAATTCTTGCAAGGGTTCGCTAATTTTATTGAGTTATGAAAAGTAAATATCGATAGAAGAAATTATATCTTATGTTCATGTGAAAAATGTTATTACATTGCTTTAAGTGTAACTTATATCTATGTTTATGGTTGGTATTATGAACTTATAAATATGATCAACCAGTAATATTGGTCGCTATATTGATCGATCAACTTATGGGAGTGATGTCTACACTAGATCTGTGAGGTGTTTAAAGTGGAATTACTAAAGGTTACATCTTTTTATCAAACAGGTCCTACCTCCTTTACAATCTTTACCTGGTTATTCCTTATTAGATAAAACTTGAATTATTCGTTAGGATTATTGAAGAATTTGGTAAAAATTAATATAGTTGTATAAATACGAATGAATACTAAGACTTAGTAATATTCATATTTAGGTCGTTTAAAAGGAAAAAGTTGAAGTGTAAGTTGAGGAGCTAATTTTCCCACGAGTCTTCCACCTTTATCAGGTTAGTGTATAGTTACTTTCATGAACATGTTTTTAATACAACTACTAATTAAATGTATTAAATATCTATTGAAAGCATATATGCTAAATAAGTTCTTATTATGTGGAATTCGTGTTAAATGTATATTTTATAACATATGTTATGTGAACCAGATATGGTTATATATTTTAATATATGGTATTATTACATGAGAATCTTAATGAAAATATTTTTACTGAAAAGATTAATATATATTAAATACATGTTACTTTGTGTTAAATAGATATACTGAATTATGATAGGGCTATATAAACAAGAAAACGATTTTGGAAGTTGGTTATAAGCATTGTAGTCATTCCTATTTTTGAAATAAGACGTATAAAAGATGCTTGGTTCGAGTTATATTACAGGAGAGTTTAACTATACCCTATATTTTAAAGATATTACATAGGCATGAAATTTGTGTTGGAAGTTAATTACAGGTATCGTAAATTAATCTAGTTATGAACCGAGACCTAATGGGGATGCTTAGTTCAATTAAGTTGAAAATAGGTTGCATCATATTAACGGAACTTTGTTTGATGACACTGATTTTTGGTGGGGAATGGGTTATGTACAAGAGTACTATATTAGTATACTCCCTCCTTTTTCTACAACCAGAAATGGTGTGTCTATTTCAAGTAGCCATTAGGTGCCTGGTTATATGTCGGAGTAGGATGAAAACCAAAGACTAAACCCAGTTTTGTGGAATCAATATCAGACTTATAGTCTGTAAGTGTTAACGAATTATATTGAACTGAGGATACCAGATCGTATGTTAATTCATTGTACAATATCCCCTACCATGGTTGCCCTTATTGGCTCACACATGCTGCCAAGGAATCCCCAAAGCAGCATAGTGAAATCGTTGCTTACAGTGATCCCTCAGGATAGATCACATAAGATCACTGTTATAGGATCAGGATGTGAGGATCAACATGATGGGTAACTAACGTTAAAATGTCTTATGGATAATTATGATGTGTTGTTGGATAATAGTTGGTTTTGCAGGATTATTACTGTCATCATCATAATATTGTGGGATTCAAAACCCTATGTGTCTCATCAGGATTCCCAACCTGACCAACTCAATTTGTATGCATAACATCTAGCGATTTTAAGAATGTTCAAGATTTGAATAGGATGTTAGGTGACTAAAAATAATGCATGCAATAATGTTTAGGACCGTTAGGTTTTTACGTTGTAACTATGTTATGTATTGATTATGACATCATTGGAGTTTTATTATTTTGAAATAAACATATGTACTTAAAAATATTTTAATATATACTAAGATTTTCTACAAAAAAAATGTTATGGTTTTTAAAGTGTAAAGAAAAAGTTTTTTTTTTGGTTTTGGAAGGTAGGGGATGCCACACTATTAGAGGAAGTCAAAAAAGAATGATATCATGGTTGTACTTTGTTTTCTTCTCTTAACATTAGAGAAAAGTTGATGCATATCAAGGTGAACAACAAATGGGCTAATAGTTCATTTGATCAACTCTTATAGTTATCGCAATCAGCATTACCGGAAAGAATTAAAAAAAAAAGATTTTTTTGGGCTATGAATCGATACATGTGTCTAAAAACGGTTGTTCTCGCTTTCGGAAAGAGCACAATTTGTTGCAAAATTATTCCATTTGTTATGAAATTCGGTGGGTCGATATAAATACAAAAGGAAAAAAAGTTGCTCATAAGGTGTTACGATACTTTCCCTTGACTCCCATACTACGTTGTTGTATGGTTCCAAACGCACAACTCAAAATATGATTAGGTGTAGTACCGATCAAGAAGATTTTGTGATTCATTATCATGTTGATGGATCTGCATGGAAAGAGTTTGATAGTAACTACACAAATTTATCAATCAAACCTCGAAACATTCTCTTAGGGCATGCAGCTAACGTGTTTAATCTATTTGGTAAAATGAGTACAACTTATAGCACGTTGCTAGATGTACTAACCACGTACAATCTGCCACCATGGTTATGTATGAAAAAGTCTTCATTTATGTTGTCCTAGTTGATATCCGACCGAAAATCACATAAGAGAGACATGGATGTCTTGTTTAGGTCATTGGTGAATGTGACATCCCGATTTCCGAGAATGAGATTTAGGGATTTCATGTAATTAAGGAAGTCTACTCGACGGGTTAGAGGCCCCAACTCATCGTGTAGAGTTTTAGTCAGCCAACGTGATTTAGGTGATCTACTCGACGAGTCGGAGGACCCCGACTCGATGAATAGGAGCTGGAAGATGAAACCCTGATTTTTACGGTTTACACGCTATATAAAGGACGTAATCCGCCTCTTGTGGCCTCCCTTACAACTTCATTACCCAGAGAAGAAACCCTAGCCATTAATTGTTGTTTCCTTGCGCTTGTGAGACTAGAAGAGTTCTTTTGGTGCATTTTGTTGAAGAAGTTTGATGGTTGAGAAGCTTGGAACGGGAAGGAGCTTATAGATCCAACATCTACAACATTTGGGCATCCATTTGAAGGTAACAAGTTGTTACCGTGATCATTCTAGCATTAGATCCCCTTTTTCTTAGCTTTAAGGCCCTTTTTAATATATTTGTGGAGCACATCAAGTGTTGGGTAAGATCCGGAGTTGTAACTTCATATCTGGACTCCTCTAAGTCCTTAGAGTTATAAAGTCACTGAACTTATCAAGCATTGGCCTTTCTATTTAGTTTAAACCCCTCCTTTAGCTTGGTTTTGGCATTTACAACCTTGCATGTACATAAGGTTTGCAACTTTATGTGGAAACCATGCCTTAGGAGGTTAGATATGCAATTTAGAGCTTTAAGGTAGCTTAAAAATGTCTGATTGAGTAAAGGACTGAAGGGAATCGGCGAGTTGCATGGCCAATTCGACGATTCGGATGAAGATTTCATGTATTAGTTCTGCATGGACTCGGCGAGTCAGTGACAAAATCGATGAGTTAGTTAGGGTTTTTCCCGACATTTGGACATCTCATGGACTCGATGAGTTGGATGGGAACTCGGTGAGTTAACTAGGGTTTCACGATTTTCTCGATTTCTGGAAGAACTCGACGAGTCAGTAGGCTACACTTGACGAGTTAGGTCCATATGGACTGTTGACCTTGATCGTTGACTTTGACTTTGATCAAGGGTTGACCAGTTTGACTTCTGGGGGTATTTCAGTAATTTAGGAATTTATGGAAGGCGATCATTGGTGGATGTAAGTGTTAGAGCTGGAACTGTAATTAGAGGAATTTGACACTATCATTTTGAGCTACTTGTGAGGTGAGTTCTTCTCACTATATCAATAGGGTCTAAGACACCGATGCCGACCCTCTTCGGATTTGTATCCGGGTTTATTGCATAATATGCTTATTGATTTGCATCCTGGTAGTTAGGATGGTGATATTCTTAGTGACATGGTAGGTCGGTATCCTAGTATATAGGATAATGCTATGTTAGTGACCGGTTAGGTCTGTATCCGAGTTATAGGATGTTGCTATGATTAGTGATCTGTTAGATCGATTTGACTGTTATATATGCTAGCGTATGATCTTTATGTGAACACCATTGTTTAATTTGGGGGTTGGGTTGAGGCGGAACTGCTTTGTGTTGAAGGCAAACATACAATGGGGGGACCAGATAGACTATAGACCTAGGAGGGCATACTAGTCAGGCCGAATGCCTGGTGAGCGGTCTGGATAGGCTGAAGGCCCTGAGAGGCGGTCCAGATGTGCTGAAGGCTCAGAGAATGGTCCATATTGTTTGGCATTGGTATTTTGAGGGGGACTCACTAAGCTTCGAGCTTACAATTGTTGATTTTGTTTCAGGTACTTCTGATGATTGCGGGAAGGCGAAGGCATGATCGTACACCTCCATATGTTTTCATGATTTGATTTTGGGATACTCTGACACTCAACTATTTTGAAAACAAGTTTTGTAATAATTTTTGGTTTATGAATGTTTTAAAAAGTTTAAATTTGGCATGATTTTTATGGGTGTTACAAGTTAGTATCAGAGCCTTGGTTTGAGTGAATTGGAGGAAACACTCGTGTGCCTCCAATCTCAAACTAAGCGCAAGAATTTTAAAATGATTTTTCAAATGGTTTTCAAAATAATAAAGGTGGATGCAAGTGTACGATTAGCCGGAGCCAATAAGTAGACCCCAAAATACCTTACGGATTTTTTGATTTTGTGATATGTTAGACCAGCATGCTAGTACTAGGCTAAGGATCTTCAGGATTTGCATGATAAAATTGCCTGAGTATATGATGTCTAATAGCCTAGGGTTTTTCCTTATATGAAATTGACATCATTACTGTAGTTGCTTAGTGTATGCATCACGGTTGTACATAATTAAGATCTTATAGCCTGAGAATGTTTGGTTTGACCTTATTTCCTGTTCTTGCCTAATGAAGGGCTTAGGGTAGGGTCCGGTATTCGAAAGTCTACAGGGTTCAACGTAATGTATGGCTAGCATACACGAGTGTTGGAGGGTTGGTGGAAGTTTCATGGGTGGGTTATGCAAGGTCGATAGGCCACTATAAGATATTTAGCATTCCTCTAGGCCAGTTTCATTGGTGAGTGAGGATTGAGCATTCACCATATTTTTACGGCGTTGTGATGATACTTGAGATAAATATGGGTAGGTGTGGAAGGTAGTATAGTCCCGTATTACTAAAAGCACATGACTCATATGCATAGCAAGGAAATCACAACCCCTAGGGTTTAGTTGGGAGTTGGTTCCCCATGATTTATGTGGATTGTATGATATCTTCCGAGTATGTATTTTCAGTATGGTGGTTACGAGACGCTTTGTGACTGGATCTGGATCAAGATCAGGAGATGGTGGCCACGAGGGACCGGTAGTGCCCGAGGTTGTTGGTCAGATGAGGTCGGATGAGTTGAGCACCAGGATTCGAGAGATCCTGCATGATGAGTTTGCTACTTTGTTTCGGGCACAACTGTAGGCAGGGTTGTAAGTGAGCCGAGCTACTCGTGAGCATCTCGGGATCGAATCGTTAAAAGCTCGACTCGAGATCGAATTAAACGAGCCTGAGCTAAGCTCGAGCCTATATATATATATATATATATATATATATATATATATATATATATATAGAGAGAGAGAGAGAGAGAGAGAGAGAGAGAGTCAAGATCAAATAAGAAGGAAAATTTTGGTAGGAAGGTAAGAAGTTCTTTTTCTACATATTTTTTAGCGAACATACAAAATGAATCATTAGATGATTCAAAGGTAAAATGATTCACAAGAAAAAATTCCCAAAAAAACATCTTCATGATTCATTTTTAAGTAAATTAAGAAAAAATTCACTTTTATGACAATTTTAATGAATAACAACGAAATCATTGTATAAATGAATCATCGGTGTGTTTTTTTGAGATTTTTTTTGGTGAATCATGTTATTTTTTATTCATCTAGTGATTCATTTCTTTTGTTCGTCACAAAAATATATAGAAAAAAAAACTTCTTACCTTCCTACCAAAAAAAAAATTCTTACCGGATCTATAACCCATATATATATATATATATATATATATATATATATATACACACACATACACACATACATACATACATACATACACACACTAACACACACATACACACACACACACACATATATATATATATATATATATATATATATATATATATATATATATATATATATATATATATATGGAGGCTCATTTAGGCTCGATTAGGCTCGTGAGCCCACTGAATTGTTCACGAGCCGAGCTCGAGCTTCATTTTAAGGCTCGAATCGAGCTCGAGCTTCCTCAAAATTAAATGAGCCGAGCTCGAGCTTGGTCAGGCTCGGTCTCGGCTCGGCTCGTTTACACCCTAACTGTCGGAGATGTTTGGATCTATTAAGACTATTATGGTTGAGTGTTTTGACGAGCGTTATGCAACCATTTCTAAATGGCTGCCGCAACAGCTACAATAGGTGTAACGGCGGCAGGGGGTGGAGCTAGTTGGGCTTTTCGGTACCGGGACTTTGATAACACGAAGCCCCCAACTTTCGATCGCACATAGGACCCGATTGTAGCCATAGGACCCGATTGTAGCCATGAGGTGGTTTTCTGATATAGAGGGATTTTTCTTCACGTGCGTATATTCTGCTGACCAGAAGGTCAGATGTGTCCTAAACCTAGTAAGGTCCGGGGCAAAGGACTGGTGGGGGTTGATGACTTGGTCTTAAACTGATGATCACAGAGTTGTGGTTACTTGGGAGCAGTTCAGAGATATGTTCCGCGCTTGCTACATTCTGTGGGTCAAGCGGGAGCGGTAAGCTCGGGATTTCTTGGAGTTGAGACAGGATGGTGAGACGGTGACGGAGATCACTCGTATCTTCACGGAGAGGGCGATGTTCTACATGGAGTTAACCCAAGAACATAAAATGTGTTGTTTCAACACCTACCTAAAGAATAGATACACATACCATGATGAGTCAACTACACACTAGATTGTTCTCCATGATATCCAGGGGTTACCCTTAGTGAGACATGTCACATGTGACTATTAGGGGTACGTTTATGTGGGTTTAGTTCGGTTATTGGACAAAACTGAACCATAACCATTACAAACGGTTAATGCATTTCAGTAACCATTGACCATTGGGTACCGGTGAGTAATGGTTTCGGTTGAAAGCCTTGGTTATTGGGTAAGATCGGTTAACGATAATGAAACACAAATTAGATAAAAAAATAGAAAATACATTTCTATAAAAATGAAAAAACAAAAAGTGGAATGTCTAAATAAATTAAAATGAAAATCACATAGTACTATGTTGTTAACTAAGTTGTAATCATTCGGTTGTTAATTTAGACACCTAAAAGGCACCATACATTTCTTTCCAACTTCTTAAAAAGTTTATTAGATGTCAACAAAATTAGTCAAATATATGCTCCATAGATATTAAACATTATCTTATTGATTTTAAATAAATAAACCTATTACAATAATTTTTATTAGATATTATAATCTTCTCCGACAACCAAAACTTTATATTTATACGTATTAGCAACATACCCTTTTTTGTTAAATAGCAAATTTCATGGAATTTTTAATTTCGTTTAGACTTTATTTATTTAATATTATCTATAACTTCCAATTTATATACAACTAAATATAAGATTTCGGTTTGGCCTATAATGGTTCAATTTCCATATAAAACCATAACAAAACGATTACTTATCGGTTAACAAAAAAATCAAATTTGAACCGTTGGTTTTAAAAATGGTTTGGGTTTTATGGTTCGATTGTATCGGTTAATTCGATTTTTGTTCGGTTTTTCTTTTTGGTTATTATGGTCGCAGTATGGATTATTATTAAGAAATTACCCCTCATTGTTTACATTTCAAGAACTATTAAGCAAAAAAACTATGAACGTAGAGGAATTTGTGGTTTGTCTCTATTTAAGATGAGGAAGAAAAATGATTTAAATAGTAGCTACTGGTCTGCTTTGGCAAAGAAAAATTTGTCTCTGATTATAAATATTGTTTGCATAAATCAATCCATGTTTTTAATAGAATAACTCGTTCTATTGAAAGACTTTTGTAAATTCAATGATTGAGATGTTGTGTACTTCTGATGAAATAGCAGCAGATTATATACAAATTTGCAGAGTAAATCAACAAATCAATAAATTCAAATCCACTGTCCATGGGATAAATCTCTCTTAAATTCATCGTCTGCATGCAGATCCGCCAATGAAAATATAAATTCATTCGCCTTAATAAAATTGATCTTACGTGAATTACAAACGTATACGAGCTCTGTACATGATGACGCTAATTTAGTTAATCGATCTTACAAGCAATATTATCCTAAGACTTGAGATCATCGAGATCCATATGAATAATATTCATCATGGTGATTTCCTTCATCAAAATTGAGCGAGTAACTAACAGCATCATACTGGAATATCAAAGGCTTCGAAGATCCGTATATACTTTTTTTGCTTCCTTCGATCACCTTCTTCATGAGCTTCCTCCAATTCCGGCTCTTTTGTACATTGCCATTGTTAATTTGTGTGCAGTCTTCCTGATCGGAGATTGAAGAAGTTGATGTGCAGTCAGAAACGTTAGATAATCGTCCATCAATGGCAGCTATACAGGTAAGGTTAATTATGGTGGCCATCTCTTTTTGGAGAGAGGTGAGTTCTTGTGAATTGTGAATTGCGAATTATGATGATGAATGGAAGTTTAGTTACAGGAAGAGGAGACTTTATAGTTGATGTAGGAGGGGGTATTTGGTAATTTTAAGAGTGTGTAGTGTACCTTTAAATCTTAGGTGTAAAGAGGTGTTACAACGTAAGTCGGCAATCTTTACACATAAATTTACAACGTTGATTAGTCTTGACACAAGAAGAAAAAGATTGTTGAATACACGTCATAAATCTTATTTTATAACATAACTTTTACAAAAGACAGAGAATTCGTCTTTTGATGTCATTATTTGCTAAATTATCCACTCACAATACACGAAAAGATGTCAATAGATTTTATTAAGTATGCAACTTTATTCTTCAAGGATTCGAGGAGTCAGTTGGCTTCAAAATTATTAAGAACATATCACATGTCCAGATCAAATGGGGAAGTGTTGTGCCTTTTTTTAACATGGTATATACCATTAGCAAGATGTACTTGTATTTTTTGGTTTTGATTTTTTGGAAACAACTCACGATATGATTTCCGTCAAATTTTATTTAGATCTTCCACAATGGTGAGTTCAATGGAAAAGTTGAATGAGGTGGTAAGTCTAGTTGTCATTCAATAGATGAAACTCTACCATAGTGAGATATTATCATGAATTCAATGGATTTGGAGTTAATGACCATTGAGCTCTTCAATGGGAAAAATGAAAGTTTTCTAATCTTAATTACATACTATAATTCTATAAATTAGCTTTTGAAACTTTCTATTGAACTTTATAGAGTTAATTACATTGTTGGAAAAAATTGATTGAGTTGTACGAAATGTAGAAAAATGATATTTAAACTCTATGAAGATCAATGAATTGTGGATACTCTTAGTGAAACTGTGTTAAGCAAAGTTGTCAACTTTCAATTCGATCATTTTTCCGTTTTCGTGTATATCACATTAAGATTTGCAGAGACTCCACAAAAATTCCATTAACCAAAACGACAATTGGATCACAAATTGTGGTTAAGATTTTATAAACTCTAACAAGTCACTTTCTTCAACTACAAAATGCTAAATCTGGTGTTAAAAATTGTTAAGTTTTTTTTTTCTTTTTTTTTTTTTTTAAGTGCAGATATATTAAGAAGAAAAAGGGAGAAATACACCATTCAAACCAAGATAACAATTTAAACTTTAATTTTTGTTTAAGCCAATTAAACACATGCAGCAAGTTGAGTGTCATCCGTCGTCTTCGAAGGGGCACATCTTCTCTTGTTAAACACCAAAAGATTTCGGGCTTTGCAAACTGGCAAAATCACCGAGTAAATCAACGCCAAAGTTGCAGAATATATCAACAAATCATTAAATTCATATCCACACTCCATGGGCTAAATCTCTTTAAATTAACATAAAATTTAACTCAATAGAATTAATTAATAACACATACTATCTCTCTGTACATGATGATGCTACATTAGTTAATCGATCTTACAAGCAATATTATCCTAAACCTTGATATCATCGAGATCCATATGAATAATATTCATCATGGTGATTTCCTTCATCAAAATTGAGCGAGTAACTAACAGCATCATACTGGAATATCAAAGGCTTTGAAGATCCGTAGATGCTTTTTTTGCTTCCTTCGATCACCTTCTTCATGAGCTTCCTCCAATTCCGGCTCCTTCGTACACTGCTACTGTTAATTTGTGTGCAGTCTTCCTGATCAGAGATTGAAGAAGTTGATGTGCAGTCAGAAACGTTAGATAATCGTCCTTCAATGGTGGTGCTGCTGGTAAGGTTAATTGTGGTGGCCATCTCTGTGGATAGAGAAGAGTTGTTGTTTGCTGTTTGTTGTGAATTGTGAATTACAATGGTGAATGGAAGTTTACTTAGAGGAAGTGGCCACTTTATAGTTGGTGTAGGAGCGGGTTTTTGGTAATTATGATAATGAATGGAAGTTTATTTAGTGGAAGAGGAGACTTTATAGTTGGTGTAGAGGGGGTATTTGGTAATTTTTAGTGTGTGTAATGTACCTTTAAATCGTAGGTGTAAAGAGGTCGTTAGAACGTCAGTTGGCAGTCTTTACACATAATTTTTGGGACTTTGTAATATTTTGACTGGAAATCTTGAACCATCATATTCTAATTTTTCTTTTGTAATGAATTTTTAAATGAGCCGACAATCTTTTTTTCGAGACCATTTTATAACTATTGTAGCATTAAAACTCTTATCCTATGGTTTTATACTTTAACAAAAGAACATAGAGTGATCTGAAAGATGTGTTAACATCGGTTTTTAGTCCATGTGCATAGTCTAAACATTCCTAGCGAAAGTTCGCTTTAAATTTACATCATTGTCTAGTCATGATACATGAAGAAAACAGATCGTTGAATACACGTCATAAATCTTATCTTATAACATTACTTTTACAAAAGTCATAAAAACAAAAAGATCATTTTCATTCGTCTTTTTCTTTTCATGTCATTGTTCGCCAAATAATTCACTCAGAATACAAGAAAAGTTGATTTTATTTAAGTATCCAAGTCTATTCTTCGAAGATTCCAGGAGTTCAGTTGGCTTCAGAAGGACTAAGAACATATCACATGACTTCACATGGGGAAGTGATATGCCTTTCTGAACATGGTATATATAGCAAGAAATGTACGTGTAATTTTTGGTTTTGATTTTTGTTTCATACGGAATTAATTTTCGGTTATGTATCTTCCGTAAAAAAAAATATCTCTCGTCCACATGCACGGTTGATACTAAAATTTACTTTGGATTCCTTAGTCTTCCTCCTCGTACTATGTTTTTTTCAAGATTCTATCACTTTAATATCGAAGCGATAAAGCGATGTTCGTGATGGCTAATCTATCAAAAAACAAATAGACACTACATGAAATCCAAGTAATACCAATGACGGTATTATCGGCAAAATAGGCTTTACCGGCGACATCTGAGTTCCGTATTAAGTTCCGTATTAAGTTGTCACCGGTAAAGCCCATTCCGCCAGTAATACCATCGACGACATTGATAGTAAGGTAATATGGGTAATACCCTAAAATGACCGGGAAATCTTCAATCCATTACCATTATATGTCATCGCCAATGATGCATATTGACGCTAAAGCCCGTCGACGCTTGGGCCGATGTGTCTACATTGGGAGCTTTTTCCCCATTGCTCAGTTTATGCACATATCTCCTAAAACATTCTCTTCTTTGGTTATTTCGACTGTGATAATTAGGTTGTTGCTAAAGCAAATCGCGATGAACACCCATGATTATCACCACCACGAAACAGGAACCATTGGGGTGTATTATACCGGCGACGACTATCGTTTTTGTGGCAACGAATTGACCACAACACCGACGACATTTGCAATTCTCGCCCTCCACTCTCTATCTCCCTTCCTCTTTTGACCAAAGAAAACAAGTTTAATTGGTACTTCTTTGTGTTTTTAGTACCGTCGGTGTCTTCTCCCTCTCTGGCGACTATGCAACTGCTGCTTCTCCTTCTCCAGCAACTGCCACCACAACAACAACTTCTCATTCTTGATTTCAGGTTAGCGATTTCACTTTTGTCTAATTTTGTATGTGTATTTTGTATATGTTTATGTGCTTTTTTGTAAGTGTGAATATTTATATGTATATGTGTATCATTGTTTGGGTATGTGTATTTGGTATGTTTATATGTGTACATGTATGATGTATGTGTACGTGTATTTATATGAATCCAGAATTTATGTGCATAATACATGTATATGTGTACATATTACGTCTATATGTGCATAATATATGTATATGTGTGTAAATTGTATCTATATGTGTGTAAAATATATGTGAAATAATCGTAGGCTTAGAGATGTGTTAACTTGTTATGACTTAATTAGGCAAGCCTCAATGCTAAATAACATGTAAAATACAATTCTATAATTCGAAAAAAATAAATAGGATGCTATAATTCACAATGTCATTTAAAATACAATGCAATAATTGAAAAAAAAAAAAAAGAGTGACGCAATGATTCATAATGTCTTTTAAAGTACAATGTTATAATAGAAAAAACAATATAAGTAAATTGCCATAAATAAGCAACAAATATGAAAAAGTAAAATGCCATAATAGAAAAAAGAAAGTATATAATATTTAAAGTGCAATGTTATAATAGAAAACTTAAAACAAAAGTAAAATGCTATAAAAAAATAAAAATATGGAAAAGTAAGATGCTATAAATAACAAAAATATGCTACAATTCTATTTGTTTCTGTCTCTTTGTTTTGATAATCGTGAGCTTAGAAACACTCGTCTGAAATTGATTTAGAAATTAATTTTGGTATGGCCCCATTTTGGAACTGCTTCTTGAATATTTTATCTCATTTACAATGTGAACATGTATTAAATGGTTTTTTGCTTAAGACAAATATGATTGTCATTTTCTCTTTGCTCTTCAGGTACATACTTATATATATATACTTAGGAGCTAAGGGGGAATGTTGTAGAATTTTTCTTAAACATACAGCTATGTAATATATGTTCACTTATGAGATAAGGTATTCAAAAAGTGGGTTTAGAAATCTACCATTGAGAATACTCTATTTAATTTATGATGAATACTCTATTAAATTATTGTTTCTCGTATAGCAAAAACTTAAACCGAATGTAACTTTATTCGGGGATACCTTTTAAATAATCTACTTTCTATATACTCTATTCGATTATTGTTTAAGTTTCACCATACCTATTTGATATTAGTTGGGCCACTAATCCAAAACTAAATTCTCCTGAATTCTTGCAAGGGTTCGCTAATTTTATTGAGTTATGAAAAGTACATATCGATAGAAGAAATTATATCATATGTTCGTGTGAAAAATGTTATTGCTTTCCTTTAAGTGTAACTCATATCTATGTTCATGGTTGGTATTATGAACTTATAAATAAGATCTACAAGTAATATCGGTCACTATACTGATCGATCAACTTATGGGAGTGATGTCTACGTTAGATCTATGAGGTGTTTAAAGTGGAATTACCAAATGTTACATTTTTTTTATCAAACATGTCCTACCTTCTATATGATCTTTACCTGGTTATTCCTTATTCGATAAAACTTGAAGTATTCCTTAGGATTATTGAAGAATTTGGTAACTATTAAGATAACTGTATAAATACGAGTGAATACTAAGACTTAGTAATATTCATATTTAGGTCGTTTAAAACGGTTAAGTTGAAGTGCTAGTTAAGGAGCTGACTTTCCCACGAGTCTTCCACCTTTATCAGGTTAGTGGATAGTTACTTTCATGAACATGTTTTTAATACAACTACTTATTAAAAGTATTAAATATCTATTGAAAGCATATATGTGAAATAAGTTCTTATTATGTGGAATTCGTTTTAAATGTATATCTGATAACATATGTTATGCAAACCAGATATGGTTATATATTTTTTAAAGTATATATATGGTATTATTACATGATAATCTTAATGAAAGTATTTTTACTGAAAAGATTAATGTATATTAAATACATGTTACTTTGTGTTAAATAGATATATTGAATTATCATAGTGCTATATAATCAAGAAAACGGTTTTGGAAGTTGGTTACAAGCATTGTAGTCATTCTTATTTTTGAAATAAGACATATAAAGGATGCTTGGTTCCAGTATATTCCAGGAGAGTTTGATTATACCCTATATTTTAAAGATATTACCAAGGCATGAAATTTGTGTTGGAAGTTAATTACGGGTATCGTAAATCAATCTAGTTATGAACCGAGACCTAATGGGGATGCTTAGTTCAATTAAGTTGAAAATAGGTTGCATCATATTAAGGGTATGTGTGAGATGAGAAGAGAGACTTCAACTTTATTCGAAGACACTGATTTTTGGTGGGGAATGGGTTATGTACAAGAGTACTATATTATTATACTCCCTCCTTTTCTACAACTAGAAATGGTGTGTCTATTTTAGGTAGTTGTTAGGTGCCTGGTTATTTGTCGGAGTAGGATGAAAACCAATGACTAAACCTAGTCTTGTGGAATCACTGTCAGACTTATAGTCTGTAAGTGTTAATGAATTATATTCATATGAGGATACCGGATCATATTTCCATTCGTTGTACTATATCCTCTACTATGGTTGCTTTTATTGGCTCATGCATGCTGCCAAGGAATCCCCAATGCAGTATAGTCAAATCGTTGCTTACAATGACCTCGCAGGATAGATCTCATAAGATCACTCTTATAGGATCAGTATGTGAGGATCAACATGATGGGTAACTAACATTAAAATGTCTTATGGATAATTATGATGGTTTGTTGGATAATAGTTGGTTTTGCAGGATTATTAGTGTCATCATCATAATATTGTGGGGTTGAAAACCCTATATGTCTCATTAAGTTTCCTAACCTAACCTACTCAATTTGTATGCATCACATGTAGCGGTGTTAAGAATGTTCAAGACTTGAATAGGATGTTAGGTGACTAAAAAGAAGGCATGTAATAATGTTTAGGACCGTTTGGTCTTTATGTTGTAACTATGTTGTATATTGATTATGACATCATTGGAGTTTTATTATTTTGAAATAAACATTTGTACTTCAAAATACTTTAATATATACTGAGATTGTCTGCAAAAAAAAATGTTATGGTTTTTAAAGCGTAAAGAAAAAGTTTTTTTGGTTCTTCAAGGTAGGGGATGTCACACTATTAGAGAAAGTCAAAAAAGAATGATATCATGGTTGTACTTTGTTTTAGTCTACAAAGGGAAAGAAAGTTGCTCATAAGGTGTTGCAATACTTTCCCTTGACTCCCATACTATGTTGTTGTATGGTTCCAAACGCACAACTCAAAATATGATTTGGCATAGTACTGAGTGAGATGAGTGTGTGATTCATTATCCTATTGATGGATCTGCATGGACAGAGTTTGATAGTAACTACACAAATTTATCAAGAAATCCTCAAAACATTCTCATAGGGCTTGCAGCTAACGAGTTTAATCTATTTTGTAAAATGAGTACAACTCATAGCACGTGGCCAGATGTACTAACCATATATAATCTGTCGTCATTGCTATGTATGAAAAAGTCTTCGTTTATTTTGTCCTTATTGATATCCGACTCAAAATCACATAAGAAGGACATGGATGTCTTGCTTAGGTTATTGGTGGATGTAACATCCCGATTTCCGAGAATAAGATTTAGGGGTTTCATGTAATTAAGGAAGTCTAATCGACGAGTTGGAGGCCCCAACTCGTCGTGTAGAGTTTTAGTCAACCCACGTGATTTACGTGGTCTACTCGACGAGTCGGAGGACCCCGACTCGACGAGTAGGAGCTGGAAGATGAAACCCTAATTTTTAGGGTTTGCACCCTATATAAAGGACTTAATCCGCCTCTTATGGCCTCCCTTACCACTTCATTACCCGGAGAAGACACCCTAGCGATTATTTGTTGTTTGCTTGTGCTTGTGAGACTAGAAGAGTTCTTTGGGTGCATTTTGTTGTAGAAGTTTGAAGGTTGAGAAGCTTGGAACGAGAATGAGTTTGTAGATCCAACATCTATAATGTTTTGCCATCTTTTAGTATATTTGTGGAGCACTTTGGGTGTTGGGTAAGATCTGGAGTTGTAACTTCAGATCTAGACTACTCTAAGTCCTTAGAGTTATAAAGTCACTGAACTTATCAAGCATTGACCCTTCTCTTTAGCTAAAACCCCTCCTTTAGCTTCGTTTTGGCATTTAGGACCTTGCATGTACGTAAAGTTTGCAACTTTACAAGGAAACCATGCCCTATGAGGTTAGATCTGCAATTTGGAGCTTTAGGGTAGCTTAAAAACGTCTGATTGAGTAAAGTACTGAAGGTACTCGATGAGTTGCATGGCCAATTCGACGAGTCGGATGAAGATCACATGTATTAAATCTGCACAGGTTCGGCAAGTCAGTGAGAAGACTCGACGAGTTAGTTAGGGTTTTTCCGAACATTTGGACATCGCATGGACTTGACGAGTTGGCTGGGAACTTGGTGAGTCAACAAGGGTTTTCATGATTTTCTCGAGTTCTGGAAGAACTCAATGAGTCAGTAGGCTACACTCGACAAGTTGCGTCAACATGGACTGTTGACCTCTATCGTTGACTTTGACTTTGACCAAGGGTTGAAAAGTTTGACTTCTGGGGGTATTTTAGTAATTTACGAATTTATGGAAGGGGATCATTGGTGGATGTAGGTGTTGGATTTGGAGCTGTACTTGGAGGAATTTGACATTATCATTCTGAGCTACTTGTGAGGTAAGTTCTGTTGGATAAGGTGTCTAAGTCCATAACTATTTCTGGTATGTAGTTGACCAGACCCAGCATGGTCCATTTGGGTTGCATGGCACCATGCAATTGGATAGACTAAATGAGAGAAATAACACTTGTGGTTTATTAATATATTATAAGTTCTAATATATTAATAATATTATTTAATTAGTTTGATCAAGAATTAATTAAGTGATCAAAAGATAACTAATTAAATATATGGGTTGATTATGTAAATCATACATATCTTGTATAGTGGGCTAAGAGGCTCCATGGATAATCAAGTTAGGTTAAACCCATTGGATGCTCCATGGAGGCTCCATGGGAGTTAGAAACCTATGGGTCATGGAAATGAAGAGTCATGACACATTAGGGTTTACATGGTGTAACCCTAGATGTGTCAACACTATATAAAGCTCATGTTTCTCCCAAAATCGGCTACACATGCTTGCTTGAGGGCTAGAGCTGATTTTTAGAGTGTTATACTTTCTCTCCAAGTTTACACCAAAGCATTTAGTGTTGTGTGAAGCATTTGAGGCATCACACTTGGGGTGCTAGGCTCACAAGGTTTCAAGGATCAAAATCAACAACAAGGTATGTAGTTCTATCTTTTATTCAAGTTAAAATTGTTCCCCATGTATGCTAGATAGGATCATAGCCTTGGATATCAACATTGCATGATAATTAGACAAACATAGACCAAGGTTATTAGGGTTGCATGTACACTTAGGAAGTGTTAAAATGCTCAAAACCCTTCAGTGGTATCAGAGCCTAGGCTTGTTTGTTTGTTATTTGTGCTAAATAGTTGAAAAAAGTCGATTTTGTGCAATCCGCCTGATGAACTCGCCGAGTCCATGGGGGGACTTGCCGAGTTCATGTGTATCTTCATCCTACTCGCCGAGTAGGTTCATGCACTCGGTGAGTAGGAGCCACAGAATGCAGATTTTTGACTTTAGTTGCTGGAAATGGACTAGAAACATTACCCTAAACTATTTTGGTACTTGAAAACTTGTTTTAGATGGTGTAATGTCCTTGCTAATCCATTTACAACAACAAGTTATCAAAACTACAAAGTTTTAAGTGTAATTTTGATTCATGAAAGTGTTCATGTTCATGTTCTTGATCTTATGATGCTTAGGTGATCATAGGAATTGTTTGTAATTAACCTATGTGGTAGATTAATTCTTGATCATTATGTGTTTTAATGGAGTCCATTACTTGTCCTCAAGTTATGGAAAACCAAAAGTCCCTTTGCTTTAAAACCATGAAAAGAACACATGGGTTATAAAAATGAAGAGTCTACATTTTTAATACCCTAATAAACTCATAAGTTACAAGAAATGAAAAGTTTTGAAAGTTTACAAAACTTGCCCTCAAGTTTTGGAACAAGTAAAGTCATGTTAAAACTTTAGTTCCAACCCTTAGAATTTTAAAAGTTAAAATTCAACCCTTATACTTATAATATTATAAGTTAATAATATATATATATATATATATATATATATATATATATATATATATATATATATATATATATATATATATATATATATATATATATATATATAAGATCAAAGTCGTCTTACCGCTAATACACCTCATTCACGAAGCCAGTCTATAAGGTGGGTATAAGGTTGTTGCCTATAAAATGGCAACTTAATGGGTGTCCACTCTCACCCACCGCTTGCTTGACTGTTGGAGGGTCGTTAGCCGAAAGGGTAAGACAAGGACTTATAAATTCTCATTAAAAGTATAATGATTATTATAAAGTAACTAAATGTTTTATAAATTCCCAATCTTAGCTAGTTTAGGAAAATGTGAATAAGGTGCTAATCCATGAAATTACACTTTGCACCTTGTTTAAGTCATTGGTGGAGCGTGTGTGGTTTACCGGCACACTAACTTGGACTTAACAAGGAAGGCAAAGGGTGACTTAAGGTTTTTCATGAGGTCGGAAGGAGCGTGTGTGGTTTACCGGCACAACGATTAAGTGAAAAACATTAAGGGTACCAAGTAATTTGCATGGTTACTTCACACCTTGTTTTGTGATCCTCGGTATCCCAGTCACAAAACATGAAGGGCACACTCGAGATTGAAACATGCCATTGAAAAGTTCAATGAATCTCAAAGAATCTAGGAATTTCTAAAAGCCAAATAAAACCTAATAATTTATATTTCGTTTTCATGGTGGAAATTGGTGAATGGTCATTCACCTACCTTTCAAATATGTTATAACTTGGATTACGGCATCCCTCTTCTAGGTTATAATATATTGTGATTGGATCCTAGCCTTAATATTACATTTGGGTGTTTTATTAAGGACTATCCATATATCTAAACTAAACTTACTTTCTTCTTTTCAGATGTATTCCAACAATGCTACTCCTGGCTCAAACCCTACAGGCTCGTTCTCTCTTATGAACCTTTGTGGGAGAGTCATCTTTGATGGATCCAACTTCACTGACTGGATCAGAAACATCAGGATGGTCACTCGTTACGAGAACAAGGAATATGTTCTTGACAAGGAGCTTAAGGTGCCTGAGCCAACTGCTACTCCTGAGGAGTTTGCTGAATATGAGGCACATGAAAGAGATGCTACCAAAGTGGCATGCATCATGATGGCCACCATGACAGCCGAGCTCCAAAAGTCCTATGAGGACTACTATCCTTTTGAGATGCACCAGGATTTGATGGACCGCTACCATCAGAGTGCTCGTCAAGAGTGATATTAAATCATCTCCTCTATGATCACAACCCGAATGAAGAGATGGCGAACCCATCACAAGCCACATGCAAAAAAATGCAAAGGTATGTAGATCGATTGATGAAGTTGAATGTGAACTTCCCTGAGAAGTTAGCAATAGATATTATTTTGCACTCCTTACCTTCGTGTTATGATCAATTCCGCATGACATATCACATGAATAAGGAGGAAGTTACACTTAGCAAACTTCAGGGACTCCTAAAGACCATAGAATCAGGTCTTAAAGGTAAGTCGGTTGTGACCACTCCTGCTACTACTCCAAACTCAGCACCTGTCCTGGCAATCGGGAAAGGTAGAGGGAAGAAGAGAAAGAACCATTCGAAGGGTACCAAGGGTAAGAACCTTGATGGCTCCTCTTCTAGCGGAACCAAGAAAGGTTTCGTTACACCTTCTTCTGATCCCAAAGAGGCTGAATGCTTCTACTGCCATGAAAAGGCACACTGGAAGCGTAACTGCCCAAAGTACCAACAAGATTTGAAGGATGGGAAGGTTAAACCCAACCATGCAGGTATTTACACTATCTCATCTAATAATTCACTCTATTCTAACTCTTGGGTCCTTGATACCGGTTGCGGTATTCATATTTGATCTGAATTGCAGGGACTAAGAAGAAGTGAGAATGTGGAGCATGGAAAGATAAACTTGATCATGGGGAATAGGAAAGTTTCACCTGTCACCAAGATTGGAGTTTATACTTTGTTGCTTAGTAGTGGATTTACTTTAGATTAGAATAAATGTTGTTATTCGCCAGAAATGGCAACAAATGTTATTTCCTTTCATGGTTTGTATAAACAAGATTTTACCTTTTCTTTTGATAATGAAATTGGTGGAATAAATGCTTTCTTTAATAATGTGTTTTGTTTTAAAGCATTACCTTGTGATGGTGTGTATGAAGCTGTGTTTGTTGTAGATAACTTAGGAAATAATGTATTGTGTATTGATTCTACTAATGATAGTAACTTGGATAAAACATCATTATGGCATTGTCATCTTGGACATATAAGCAAGAAACGCATAGGCTAACTCCAAAAGGATGGAGTCTTGGAGTCATTTGACCTAAAGTCAGATGATAGTTGCGAATCATGCTTACTTGGAAAAATGACAAAGTCACCCTTCACAGGTTCTTGTGAGAGGGGTGAAGGTTTGTTGGATCTTGTACACACGGATGTGTGTGGGCCCTTCAAACATGCCACAAGGGATGCTAATTGTTATTATTTGACTTTTACTTATGATTACAGTAGATATGGATATGTCTACTTAATCAAGCATAAGTCAGAGACTTTCGAAAAGTTTAAGGAATTTAAACAGGAAGTCGAGAATCAATTGGGCAGGAACATTAAGATGCTTCGATCCGATCGTGGTGGTGAGTATCTTAGTACTGAGTTCCTCGATTATCTAAGGGAATGTGGGATTGTCTCACAATTGACACCTCCCAGGACACCACGGTTGAATGGTGTAGCTGAGAGGCGTAATCGAACCTTGTTGGACATGGTTCGTTCCATGATGAGTCGAGCTACGCTACCAATCTCATTTTGGGTATGCCTTAGAGACTGCCACCCATATCCTTAATCTGGTCTCTACAAATAAGGTTGCCAAAACACCTCACGCGATGTGGACTGGAAAAGTTCCTAGCTAGCCCACATCAAGGTTTGGGGTTGCGAGGCTTTCGTGAGACGCGAGACTCATGACAAGCTCGAACCTCGAAGCGTGAGGTGTATTTTCATCGGCTACCCACAAAAATCCTTTGGTTACCTCTTCTACAGACCTAGTGAGAATGTGGCCTTTGTAGCAAGGAGGGATGTCTTTTGAGAGAGAGAGATTTCATAAGCCAAGGAGACAGTGGGAGGCTAATTGATCTTGAAGAACTTCAAGAGTCAAGTGGTGAAGGAACCTCAAACCCTAGCAGTCAACTTGAGGAGGAACCTCCTGTTGATCCAATTATACCTCTAGTTGTACCTCTGAGGCGTTCCACAAGGGTTAGGAATGTACCTGAGCATTACTATGGTTTCCATATTACTACGGAAGGTGAGACACTTATTAGTGATGAGACACTAGTAGGTCTGGATGAACCTAACAGCTATGCGGAAGCCATGGCAGGCCCTGAGTCTTCTAAATGGAAAGAGGCAATGGATAGCGAGATACAATCCATGTATGACAATCAGCTCTGGGACTTGGTTGACAATGTGTCAGGTCGTAAGACAGTTGGGTGCAAATGGATCTTCAAGAAGAAGACCAACATGGATGGTAATGTACACACTTATAAGGCACGACTGGTTGCAAATGGCTTTTTTCAAACTCCAGGAGTTGATTATGATGAGACCTTTTCACCAGTAGCCAAGATTAAGTCTATTAGGGTATTGTTAGCCATAGCTGCATTTCATGACTATGAAATATGGCAAATGGATGTCAAAATCGGTTTCCTTAATGGGAAGTTGGCTGAGGATGTTTACATGAATCAGCCAGAGGGTTTTGTCAGCACAGAGTACCCTAATAGAGTGTGTAATCTTGAGAAATCCATCTATGGATTAAAGCAAGCACCTCGCTGATGGAATCTTTGCTTTGATGAGAAGGTCAAAGAGTTTGGCTTCTCTAGGAGTGAAGATGAATCCTGTGTATAGGTCAAGGCTAGTGAGAGTATAGTTAGCTTTTTGGTACTATATGTGGATGACATATTACTCATAGGAAATGACATGCCAACTCTGTAGCAAGTTAAGTCCTGGCTTGGGAAGTGTTTTGCTATGAATGACCTAGGAGAAGCTGCCTATATTCTAGGGATAAGGATCTTGAGAGACCGGAGGAAAAGACTATGTAGACTTAGTCAGAGTACATACTTGGATAAAGTGCTGAAGAGATTCAACATGCAAGATTCCAAGAAAGGAGAGTTACCCATCCAGAGTAACACTAGATTGAGTAAGACTCAGAGCCCGAGTACTGTGGATGAGATAGCAGAAATGAGTCGGGTACCTTATGCTTCGGCAGTAGGCTCGATCATGTATGCTATGACCTGTACTCGTCCTGATATAGCCTTTACTTTAAGCATGGTTAGCAGGTTTCAAGGGAATCCTGGTAAGGCTCATTGGACAGCAGTAAAGAACATTCTCAAGTACCTGCGGAGGACTAAGGATTGGGTCCTTACCCTTGGTGGGAGTGATGACTTGAGAGTTGTAGGGTATAGTGATGCTAGCTTTCAGACTGATAGGGATAATTTCTGCTCTCAGTCAGGCTGGGTCTTTACCCTGAACGGAGGAGCAATTTCTTGGAAGAGTTCCAAGCAAGAGACAGTGGCTGATTCAACTTGTGAATCAGAGTATATTGCAGCTAGCGAGGCAGCAAAGGAGGCGATATGGCTGAAGAACTTCATTGGAGAACTTGGAGTTGTACTAGCTATTAAAGAGCTAATGGAAATTTTCTGTGATAGTGAAAGCGTTGTTGCCTTAGACAAGGAACCAAGGGATCATGGGAGGTCCAGACACATTGACAGAAAATATCATTTCATCAGACACCGTATAGAAGAAGGACTTCTCGTGGCAAAGAGGGTATCATCGGATGAGAACCCGGCAGATCCCCTCACGAAGGGACTGGGTAGGGTTAAGCATCTCCAGCATGCTAGGAGCATAGGGATGAAGGATGATATTAGTCTTAGTAGTTAGATAATTTTGAAATTTGTAAAATATAATTGACATTTGATGATGAATAAAAGTTGTGTTTATTTATGAGTAAAGTGTAGCTATCCCTTGTCAATCGTTTACTATTATTTCTTTTGCATGTTTTGACTTCCAGAATATTATTGTTGTTTTACATATTATTCAAATTATCCACACTCAGTCATATGTTGGAAGTAGATATGAAGTAAGACTGTCATGAGTTGGTTGTAGAGGTCTAAGATGTTGGACATGGCCTCAACACTCATGAGTGCTCATAAGTTCTGCGTATTGGATTCAACCCACGCTCGCTGGTATCACTTAGTGGAATTTATCTCGAGTGATCGGGAGACGGTAATATCATATAAATGTTCAAACCTAGAGATATGACTTGTTAACTATGAGTTAGTTATGCATTGAACGTGCGAAACCGCATTGGTAACTCGATGTTATAAAACGTGCGTTTGTGTTTAATTTAACAAGTAGTAGAACAAACATATGAGTCGAAGTTTATCTGTTCCTTCTTGGATTAGAAGTTGATATCTGGGCCCCTCGATGATTTTGTTTTGACCTATGTACCGGGCCCGGTCAGAACTAAGTTGATGTGTTCAATTAAGTTCTATGTCAAACAAATCAGAAATCGGGAAACAAACTGCTGGACAATAAGCAAGACTATGTTCCATGTGTTTGTCCGGCTGATATCTAAGAACAAAGGATTATATGATCCCTTATCTGAAATGGCGAACCATCATCTTCTCTGTTTCGAGAAACCTTGAAAAGAGCAACGATTCTCGATCGGTTCCCGAAGTCATACTTGCAGTTATAGTTATTAGACTTATCCAAGTGGGAGATTGTTGGATAAGGTGTCTAAGTCCATAACTATTTCTGGTATGTACTTGACCCGACCCGGCATGGTCCATTTGGGTTGCATGGCACCATGAAATTGGATAGACTAAATGAGAGAAAGAACACTTGTGGTTTGTTAATATATTATAAGTTATAATATATTAATAATATTATTTAATTAGTTTGATCAAGAATTAATTTAGAATTAATTAAGTGATCAAAAGATAACTAATTAAATATATGGGTTGATTATGTAAATCATCCATATCTTGTATAGTGGGCTAAGAGGCTCCATGGATAATCATGTTGGGTTAAACCCATTGGATGCTCCATGGAGGCTCCATGGGAGTTACAAACCCATGGGTCATGGAAATGAAGAGTCATGACACATTAGGGTTTACATGGTGTAACCCTAGATGTGTCAACACTATATAAAGCTCATATTTCTCCCAAAATCGGCTACACATGCATGCTTGAGGGCTAGAGCCGATTTTTAGAGTGTTATACTTTCTCTCCAAGTTTGCTCCATAGCATTTGGTGTTGTGTGAAGCATTTGAGGCATGACACTTGGGGTGCTAGGCTCACAAGGTTTCAAGGATCAAAATCAACAACAAGGTATGTAGTTCTATCTTTTATTCAAGTTAAAATTGTTGCCCATGTATGCTAGATAGGATCATAGCCTTGGATATCAACTTTGCATGATAATTAGACAAACATAGATCCAAGGTTATTAGGGTTGCATGTACACTTAGGAAGTGTTAGAATGCTCAAAACCCTTCAGTCGTATCAGAGCCTAGGCTTGTTTGTTTGTTATTTGTGCTAAATGGTTGAAAAAAGTCGATTTTGTGTAATCTGCCTGATGAACTCGCCGAGTCCATGGGGGGAACTTGGTGAACTCGACGAGTTGGCTGGGAACTTGGTGATTCAACTAGGGTTTTCATGATTTTCTCGAGTTCTGGAAGAACTCAACGAGTCAGTAGGCTACACTCGACAAGTTGGGTCAACATGGACTGTTGACCTTGATCGTTGACTTTGACATTGACCAAGGGTTGACAAGTTTGACTTCTAGGGGTATTTTAGTAATTTACGAATTTATGGAAGGGATCATTGGTGGATGTAGGTGTTGGATTTGGAGCTGTACTTGTAGGAATTTGACATTATCATTCTGAGCTACTTGTGAGGTGAGTTCTTCTCACAATATCAATATAGTCTAAGGCACCAATGTCGGCTCTTTTCGGATTTGTATCCGGGTTTATTGCATGATATGCTTATTGATTTGCATCCTGGTAGTTAGGATGGTGATATTCTTAGTGACTTGGTAGGTCGGTATCCTAGTATATAGGATATGCTTAGTGACTTGGTTATGTCTGTATCCTGGTTATAGGATGTTGCTATGATTAGCGATCTGTTAGATCGGTTTGACTGTTATATATGCTTGTGTATGATATTTCTGTGAACATGATTGTTTGATTTGGGGGATGGGTTGAGGTGAACCTGATTTGTGCTGAAGGCCAACATACGCTGGGGGGATCGGATAAACTACAGACCCAGGAGGGCATACTAGTCAGGCCGAAGGCCAGTCGAGCAGTCCAGATAAGCTGAAGGCCCTGAGAGGCGGTCCAGACGTGCCGAAGGCTCAGAGAACGGTCCATATTGTTTGGCGTTGGTATTTTGGGGGAACTCACTAAGCTTTGGGCTTACAGATGTTGATTTTGTTTTAGGTACTTCTGAAGATCGCGGGAAGGCGAAGGCATGATCATACACCTCCTTATGTTTTCATGATTTGATTATGGGATACCTTGACACTAAACTGTTTTGAAAACAAGTTTCGTAATAATTGTCGGTTTTATGAATGTTTCAAAAAGTTTAAATTTGGCATGATTTCTTGTGGGTGTTACTAGTTTGTATCAGAGCCTTGGTTTGAGTAAATTAGAGGAAACACTCGTGTGTCTCCAATCTCAAACTAAGGGAAAGAATTTTAAAATGATTTTTCAAATAGTTTTCAAAATAATAAAGGTGGATGCAAGTGTACGATTAGCCGAAACGAGTATGTAGACCCCAAAATACCTTACAGATTATTTGATCTCCTGATATGTTAGAACAGCATGCTAGTAATAGGCTAGGGATGTTGAGGAATTGCATGATAGAATTGCCTGAGTATATGATGCTTGATAGCCTAGGGTTTTTCCTTATATTAAATTGGCATCATTACTGTAGTTGCTTAGTGTATGCATCACGACTGTACATAATTAAGATCTTATAGCCTAAGAATGTTTGGTTTGGCCTTATTTCCTCTTCTTGTCTGATGAAGGGCTTAGGGTAGGATCAGGTATCCGGAAGTCTATAGGGTCCAACGTTATGTATGGCTAGCATACACAACTGTTGCAGGGTTGGTAGAAGTTTCATGGGTGGGTTGTTCGAGGTCGATAAGCCAGTATGAGATATTTAGCATTCCTCTAGAAGTGAGGATTGAGTGATCGCCATATTTTTTTAGGGCGTTGTGATGATACTTGAGACAAATATGGGTAGGTGTGGAAGGTAGTATGGGCCCGTATTAGTGAAAGTACATGACCCATATGCGTAGCAAGGAAATCATTGATGGGTTTTGGTCATAAGACATCCTATGTGCTCATACAAACCCTAATGCTTGGATCTAGGTTTCTCTATTGTACATGCAAGTTATCCAAGACTATAAACACTAATTCTAGCATACAAGTAATCATATTAACATAAGAATAGGTTTAAGATGTTACCTTCATTGTTATGTAGTAATAACAATCCCAAATCTCCTTGTATTGACTTTAGAAAGCCTAGAGTCACAATTATCACTCCTCTAATGGTTCACAAACACCATAAGCAAGAGGATGAAGTGGAGAGAGGATGGAGGCTGCCCAAAAACGTCTACAAACCCTAGAGGAGTCTTAGCCACGTTTTTGGGTCATAAGGGATCCATATATATAGAAGGCAATTACGGTTATCTAACAAGGAAACCCTAATTTGGATGCTTAAGCCCTAAGCAACCCATGGAGCCCTTTCCTCAAGGCCTTGGATGATTTCATATGGGCTTCCCCCATAGAATTCGTCCACCTTATAATATAAGGCAATCCATGGCCCAAATTGCAATTATCTTATAATTACAATTCCAGTCCCTTAAGTTTAATTAATCTCTTTTAGTCACAAAACTAATTACCAATTAATTATTGACTAATATTAATGAACCTAATATGATTTCTCCTTTAATATATTATTCCCATAATATATTAATAAATCATATTTAATCCTTTCTCTCCATAATTCATCATATCAAGTTGCTTTGGTGAAGGAAACCCAAAAGGACCATGCACCATCGGGTCAAGTACATACCAAAATAGTTATGGACTTAGACACTAATCCAACAGTCTCCCACTTGGATAAGTCTAATAACTATTCTGCGTATGACTCCAGATCCTGATCTGCAATCGTAGCTTTCCAAAGCCGCTGTCAACTCTGATCCTATCAGATACGCGTGTCCTTAGATAAGGGATCATATGTTCCTCCATTCTAGATATCATATGAGATATGATTTCACATCATTCTCTTTGTACTATATCTTGATTCCGATTTATGACGACTGACTAATTGAAAAAATCAAATTAGCCCTAGCCCGGCCGAGCATTTACGTTTGTCATCACTAAATCATCGAGGGGCCCAAAGATATCGCTTTTATCCTACTTTGGATAAAAGGAACGGATAAACTTTGATACAATGCTTGCTTGCACTCACTCACCGAATCACACACAACAATATGTTTTATAACACCAAGTTACTAGTGCGTTTACATATTATCAATGTGCAACCGATTTGCAAGATACAACTCACACATCTCGGTTTCAAGAATATAAGATGTTATCGTCTCACCAATCACTCGTGATGCAATTCATGGAGTGATCCAAGTGAGCGTGGGTTAAATCCAATGCTCAAATCACATTCATAAGCACTCATGAACGTTGCAACAAACATTTGCTTATGTCTAATACTCTTTTAGACAATCCACACACCAATTCATGACAGTCTTCATTCATATCTACTTCCAACATATGAACGACTGTGGCCCGTTCGAATAATTCAATTATTCTTAATAAATTCAATTATTCTGGAATTCAAAACATGCAAAGTGAAACACAAGAATAATACTAAGCCCATATGGCCTCAAACCTTTGAGTATAAATAAAACTCCTTTTATTTATCACCATATCGATTACTCATTATTTGTCGTTTTGGGTAATCAACTTCTTACGTGAATTACAACACTTGTCTCATGCTCATAGCATGCACACAATGTTTACCTATGGTTCTTACTTTGTGAAATAGATCACATTGAACACATTTCCAATCATTATCATTTCACAACTCCAAATCCTTTTTCCATAAGTGAAAGAATATCAAATTCTTGCTACTTATAGAATATGCTAGATTCTAACATTCTATGGAATGATCCTTTCGTAATGTCACTGCACCAAAGTCACAAAGACTATTGCCAATGATATTACAAAGTCCTCTATCGGACATTGTTACAAGACAATTCCTTAGATATGATGTCTCTCACTCAAAGTACATTCCTTTGAACATCCTTTTGCATAAAAGTTTCTAATCTAGACATAGATTTTCAATATTCAATTCCCAATATGGACACGCTTCCATATTTTCCATATGACAACTCATTCTTAATAGAATCTTATCTATTCGTAATGATATCGATATAGTCCATCCAATATAGAAACATTTCCATAATTTCCATATGACAACTCATCCTTAATAGAATCTTTTCTATTCATAATAATGTCGATATGGTCCATCCAATACCATGCTTCCAACTACTCACAAGCGACCAATCCGCGTCAAACTTTGGATTGTCCTTTGATAGTTGTTTAATTATTTTAGTCAAAACCAATTCTAGTCCCTTTCCCCTCTAAATGCGCTCGACATTTGGAAAATTTTTAGAATGGTCAAACATTAAAGCATTTGCAATCGATCCTATACTCGAAGCGTATGGGACACGACGCATAATGTTTTATTTGCTGTGTTCTCAAAATTCGAATTGTGAAGAGGAATGCCGTAATCATAATCGAAATTTTAAGAACACACTATGTACCTTTGACTAAATTTATTAAAATCTCTCAACGTAAGCCTTTAGATTTGAAATGAAGAATAATATTCTCTCCCTTAATTGTAGCAAAACAACTTTATAACCCTTAGTACTTTGCAAGGTATAACTCGTGTTTTCTATAATTAATATTGCCAACTTGCAATACGTACCTTAATAATCATACAATCATAACATTTATGCTCCCACTATCATGATGATTATTATAAAACATAACACTTATGCTCCCACTAGCTTCGACATGTATTCATAAACATCTTAACTTTCAGAAAAACAATACTTATTGAATTTTTTAAGTTCATGTTTCTAATACTTAGTGCTTTGATAATCTTTTATCAAGGCTTCTTGAACTTATACACCTTTGCCTTCGATAGTTCATATGTGTATCTAAACAATTAAGACTAATTGCCAACCTCACAATTCAAATTATGGAAAGGGATACCGTAACCATAATCGAATTCGAGAATGCAATTTTACAATCACTATCTTCTTAAAATCTTTCTTAGTGAAAGCATTTCCTCACAATCATTTTCATGAAGGAGGAAATCTTATGACACTTAGATTTAAACGGTGTATGTGTTCCTATCCATGTGAATTTGTTAAAACCAAAGTTTACGACAAATTCAAACTCATATGGACCGAACTTTCTTAATCTTGATTTCTTGCCTTATGGTAGCACAGCTGCCCACCATGTCTTCCAAGTAGTTAAGCAGCTCACCCTTTCCTATCGATGTACCTTTCATTTATTAAGGTGCTTTGCCTTTTATGCGTTCAAAATGAGAACTCATAGGACTCACATGCATATTTAACTCGATTGGATTGGCACAGAAACAAAATAATGTCAACACGATAGGTTGTAAACCTCAACTCGTGTGCTAGTGATGATCGATAAGGTCTATTTGATTTGTTCTTGAAACCTTTCAAGACCAATAAGACTCCCACTGACTCCTTGACATATAAGATTCTCATGTCAACAACCATTTCTTGACAAACAAATATTCAAGAGTTAGTGTAGCTTTTATGAAAACACTTCATAAATTTGTCCTAGTTGGTCTTTCTCTTATCCAGGACATCACAACTTTCCACATTTGATGAATGTTATAAACCTTTCTAATTCTTATCACTCAATGTCGCAATCTTAACTCTAAGACTTGTTTTGGAACGAAGTATGATTAACTTCTTGATTTAACCATTTCTTCAATTCTTGATTCCTCTTCTTAGTCATACAATTGTACTAAGACTCACTTAGAGGATCAATTGACATATGGTTCTTAATCATTAAGATCTATCATAAAGCATAAAAGGTACTCTCCCTTCTTCTTAGAATGGAGAAGCTTTTATCTTTCTGCCTACTTGATTCTTCTTATTCGTTCTGCTATTGATTTATACTTTTTCAATCAATTCAGAATTACACTTAATCTTGTAAGTATAATCATATTTACTAAACCTTTAGTAAATCATGACAAATATATTTGTTACTCTTATAGTGGACTCGATTAACACGCAACTTTATGTGCTCGATCTCCTAGTCCTTCACTTGACACTTTGTCAATGAATTAGTCTAATTTCCAAATATGAAATTTCTCATTCATCGTGCAACCAAGTTGCATGATTCCAAGTTTCCGTCCAATTGAAACTTGGGCGATGAGAAACTCTCCCTATTTGGTAAATTCTCGACTTTCCATAAATAACATAATAAGAACCAAATCCATTATTGCTAATAATAGAAACATTTTAACATCAATTTTTCATACACGCCATTGTAAGGATAATATAAAATCAAAATTTATTTATTGTGGAAAAAAATTGTCCTTACAATGCATTTCATTGAAAAACTATGCTAATAGATCTTTCTTAGCAATCTAATTCTAACTCTAAGTAGTAGCTCAAGAATCTAATCTTCGAGAAATGCGAACGAAATCAATTCCTTCACGGTTAGATTTTGCTCACTTCTTCCCTTAAGCTTCCTTTCTTTTCTTCGATCCTATAAAACATCAATTGTAATCTTATCACATTATGTATTAAGAATCTAGAATAGAAGCTTAAAAGAGTTAGTTAATGGATTTTACCTATATTAGAGCCATACGTTTCGACTCTCCCATCTCTTAGATCTCTTAGGTAAATGGGGCAGCTTCGTCTCCAATGCCCTTTCTCTTGGCAATAAAAGCAAATTGACTCTTTTGGAACATGACATGGAACTACTTCAGACATTGTCTTTCTCTTATGATCAAACTTTTCGATCATAACATGTCTTTCGTTCCCATTGTCTATATCCATAGAGGTCTTAAAGGCAGATTCACCGATCAACTTTGCTTTTCCATTGCGCCAAAACATTTCTGTTTCAGCAGCAATAAGCATGTAGGTGAGATCTATAAGGGTCACGTCGCGGTTCATCATATAGTACTTTCTTACGAACTCACGATATGAGTTAAGAAGTGACTGAAGAACCCAATCAACAACCATTTCCTCATAGACAACGGATCCCAACATTCTTAACCTATCAATGTGTGACTCCATCCCTAGGACGTGTGCACACACCGGCTTTCCTTCTTTATGTTTACTTGCCAAAAGGGCTTGAGTGATCTTGAACTTTTCAAGCCTTTGAACTTGTGGGTTAGGGAGAATGATTGGAGGAGGTGGAGGAAGTGAAGCATGATTTCTTGTTCCTCGATCGAATCGTGGAATATCATCTTCATGTGGAAAGCTTGTTCCACGGAATTTGGGAAACCATAGTTGTCGAACTTTGACATCTACAAAATGGGAGAAAACGAATTCAAGTTAGTTGATTGATTGAGTCCTTAGTAAATCACCCAAATGAGATACTAAGGCTAGGACCCAACACAATATTCTACAACTCGGGAGAGGGATGTCGTAGCCCAAATTGCATAATATTTGAAGTTAAGTGAATGACGATTCACTAATTTCCACCATGAAAAACAAAAAAGAATTTAAGTTTTAAATCTATGAAAACTCCTAGATCCTTTGAGATTCATTGAACTTTCAATGGCATGTTTAAATCTCGATATGCCCCTCTTGTTTGTGACTGGGATGCCGAGGATCACAAAGCGGGTGTAAATAACCATGCAAACTACATGGTGCCCTCACATGTTACAGTCACCTATTCGATGTGCCAGTAAACCACACACGCTCCACCGAACTATGACAAACATTGATTCACCCTTTGCTACCTTTGCTTAGAACCAATAAGTGTGCCGGTAAACCACACACGCTCCACTAACGTCTTCGCAAGGGCACAATGTGTAATTTCATGGAATTGCATCAATTCACTTTTGCCTAAGTAACTAAGATTGGGAATTTGAAAAAAAAAACATTTAGTTACTTTAGTAATTCATTATAGTTATAATGGAAGGTTTTGTCCTATCCTATCCGTTCGGCTAACGACCCTCCACTAGTCAAGAGTGTGGTGGGTAAGAGTGGATACCCATTCAATCGCCATTTTATACGCAATTTCCTTAAACACCCCTTATAGACCAGCTTCGTGAATGAGGCCTACTAACGGTAAGACTGACTTTTACTCATATATATATATATATATATATATATATATATATATATATATATATATAATGTTAGACTTTTAATGTTATATATAGTATAGAGTGTATTTTACACTTTTAAAATACTAGGTGGTCTAATTTAACAAATATACTTTTAATTCAATTAAATTGTAAACCTAAACTTTTATAGATTTATTAAACCTCTTTTAATTATACACCTTAATTAATTAATAAAACCATAAGGGTGTGATTTGAACTTTTTAAAACAATACTAGGGTTTTAGAATTTAACATTCCTAATTAAACTTTTAATCAACTTTTAAATTCAAAAACTTGAGGGCAAGTTTTGAAACATTTAAAAACATTAGGGTTTAGAATTTAAATATACATCAAATTAAACTATTAATCCAAAATTTTAAATTCGAAAACTTGAGGGCAAGTTTTGAAACCTTTTCAAAACATTAGGGTTTTAACTATTTAAATTTCAAAACAACAAAACTTTTGGGTTCAAATTTAAACTATAAAACCTAAAGGGGAAAATATGAAACTTTTCATAACAATAAGGATCAAATAACAAATAATCTAAATTAACATTTAATCACATAATTATCCATATTTGATTAATTTAATGATTTCTTGCAAAACAATTTACCAATTTAATCAAAATAATTAATCAATTATCATATAAAGAAACAAATATTTTATTAATTGATAAATATCTTCAATTAGATCAAGAATATACTCATATATATCAAAAAATCGGATTTATATTGATCTAATGTGATAAGGCAACTTTCCATAAACAAAAACAGCAAGAAATCGCGAAGATAGCCCCATCTGACGAGTTGACTTGTCGAGTCAAGCTTGGACTCGTCGAGTCTGCATGGACTCGGCGAGTTCAGCTATGGACTCGGCGAGTCCAGCCTCCAGAAACCAAAAAATTGAATTTTTCAAACATATCAAGCATCAATACAATAGCAACCAGTCTAGGCTCTAATACCACTGATGGGTTTTGGTCATAAGACATCATATGTGCTCATACAAACCCTAATGCTTGGATCTAGGTTTCTCTATTGTACATGCAAGTTATCCAAGACTATAAACCCTAATTCTAGCATACAAGTAATCATATTAACATAAGAATAGGTTTAAGATGTTACCTTGATTGTTATGTAGTAATAACAATCCCAAATCTCCTTGTATTAACTTTAGAAAGCTTAGAGTCACAAGTGTCACTCCTCTAATGGTTCACAAACACCATAAGCAAGAGGATGAAGGCTGCCCAAAAACGTCTACAAACCCTATAGGATCTTAGCCACGTTTTTGAGTCATAAGGGATCCATATATATAGGAGGCAATTAGGGTTATCTAACAAGGAAACCCTAATTTGGATGCTTAAGCCCTAAGCAACCCATGGAGCCCTTTCCTCAAGGCCTTGGACGATTTTATATGGGCTTCCCCCATAGAATTCGTCCACCTTATAATATAAGGCAATCCATGGCCCAAAGTGCAATTATCTTATAATTACAATTCCAGTCCCTTAAGTTTAATTAATCTCTTTTAGTCACAAAACTAATTACCAATTAATTATTTACTAATATTAATTAACCAATATGATTTCTCCTTTAATATATTATTCCTATAATATATTAATAAATCATATTTAATCCTTTCTCTCTATAATTCATCCTATCAAGTTGATTTGGTGAAGGCAAACCAAAAGGACCATGCACCATCGGGTCAACTACATACCAAAATAGTTATGGACTTAGACACTAATCCAACAATCACAACCCCTAGGGTTTAGTTGGGAGTTGGTTCCCCATTAGTTATGCGGATTGTCTGATATCTTCCTTTGTATGTATTTTTAGTATGGTGGTTACGAGACGCCTTATGACTGGATCCAGATTAGGATCAGGAGGGACTGCCAGTGCCCGAGGTTGTTGGTCAGATGAGGTCGGATGAGCTGGACACCAGGATTCGAGAGATCCTGCATGATGAGGTTGCTACTCTGTTTCGGGCATAGCTGCCGGTCATATTTGGGTCTATTAAGACGACTATGGTTGAGTATTTCGATGAGCACTATGCAGCCATTGTTGAGATGGTTGCCGAAACAGCTACAACAGCTGTAACGACGGCAGGGGGAGGACCTAGGCGAGCTTTTCAATTCTGGGACTTCAATCAAACAAAGCCCCCAGCTTTAGATGGGACACAGGACCTGTGACAACCCGATATTTCGAATCAATGTAATGACCTAAAAAGTCAAGAATTTTAACCCCTTTTAATATAATGAAATTATTGTCGAAAATAAAATGTTCAAAAGTCATCTACTGGATTTCATAAATGATAGTTATCATGTCAAGGTTTTCAGAAATATAAAGAACACTAAAATCCGAGTTATAACGAAGAAGTTATGACCAGCCTAAGATTTCACCACAAAACCGTCAATACGATTAAACGAAGAACGCGAAGTTTTAATAAAATAATTTTAAACCTTCAATATCTAAATGAAAATCGTAGATATCATTAAAACCGTGAACATACATAAAAAGAACACTCAAATCTGACTTCGTAATGGGAAGTTGTGATTTTTCGAAGTTTCGGATGTAGCAGTAGACAACTAAAAACTCGAAATAGAGATCGAGGGATTTTTGACTAAAACAATCTAAATGAGAATCGAAGACCTCAACAATGGTAGTACAACGGTAAAAAGTCTGTCAAAAATAAACATCGGATAGAGAAGTTACGGAATTTTAACGAACCTTTTGTGTCTCGGCCTATTAAAAATAATATAGTTAAAATAAATTCAAAATTAGACGACGGGGTCTAAATGAAAGTTGTTGAGTACATTCTCACCTACGCGTGCATATAAAGAACGTCAAAACGGAGCTCGTATGCAAAAGTCTAGGATTTTACAAGTTCGAGGTACACAAACCGACACGAGTTACGCCGAGCGTACTCGGGTGCTAGGCTTCGGATCATCCACGTCTCCCCTCTACACCTCTATGCCCCGTCCCATCCGAATTCCGGCAGACGAGGATGCGGTCATGCATGACGTCAGGTACGCCTCGTGTAAGACCGTACGCCCCGCGTACCGAGGGTTTCCAGCCCCTATAAAAGGGATGCGAGGGTTCCAGGCAAAATTGCTCATTTCCTCTCTTTCTCCTACGTTTTTACTCCGTTTTGCATGCAAGCAAAATCCCGAAGCCCTGGTTTTCATATCCAAGTCCCGAAGGAAGTTTTACGCTCCCGAGATTCCCGAGAATCCTGAGAAACCCGTTTTCTCCTTTCGAAGTTCTGCTCGGTTTTCATCTCACCATCTTCGCTCTATCAAGTGAGTTCATAACGCTCAACTACGTTTTCAAATGCTTTATAAAAGCTTTAATACACTTTTAGGGGGGGGGGGGGTGGGGGAATACAAGTAAACACACGATTATCCTCTTTTGAATAACATAAATCTTTTGCTATACTTGTTATAATCAATCATATGTGATTTATAACTATCATACGTAAACATTTTCATACAACATATCACGATAATACCTTGTCCATTTTGAAATGATTCATGTTGTTATATAAATATCAAACACTTTATTTATATTTTGAGTATAAATGTTCAATGATGTTATTACAAATGTTATACTTTACGTACAAAGTCGACACCACAGTAGGGTTTACTATACAAACAAAATACACTTTTGGAAAAAACTATAATAGGTATAGTTTACGGAGAAATCATGAGATTTTACATACTATAGGTACTAAATCAAAAAAATACTTTCATATACAAGAACAAATGGACTTTTCATACGTAAATCTATTTGATACTAAGTTTTGTGAGACATTCCACTTCACGTACTTTCAAGTATGTCGTTAAAGTCCTATATTATATACAATAATCTCTTGTAGGGAGAGCGTGATACTTGTGTATAGATCTATACGAGATTGACAATCCCGCACCTAAACTGTTAGCTATAGTTAGACCGGCAGGTCTGGGGGTGACAAACGTCATAACATTCCAACGCCTGAAGAACGTTGTTACAGGCAGCCTAAGTCAATAGCATGGGCATAAAACTCACATGGAGTATTAAAAACACGACGATTTACAGGGTTATCAAATGTCTTAGTGATTTTATACGTACATAAATCTATTATTCTAGGCATGAGAACTACTAATGCATTACAGTTTCGGAACTTTTAAACTACCACACACTCATGGAAACATATTGGATTTTTCGGAAATAAACTCAGTGATTTTATACCAAACATACAAATTTTATACATAAACGCTTATGAACTCACCAACTTAATTGTTGACACTCTTTCAAAACTACTTGTATTTCTCAGGGATTCAGTAATACAGGTAAACCCAGCTTTTGGGGAAGAGAAGCTAAGGCGATAGTTAAAAACTCATTTTTGTCATCATATTTTAATTTATTTTGAACAAGTATCACTCAACAATGTAACTTTTAAATTATATATATGATGGTTGTTTTAATTTCTTTACTATGTATTCAATTGTTGCGATACTATATGAAGTCATCCGCCCTCGAACAATTCCACCGTTTTGGTTTGGGGGTCTGATAGATTGGTATCAGAACATTGTTTATAGTGAACTAAGTATATCGAACAACATAAGATATACAAACTATAAATGCATAGGGACTAAAACTCTCTGAAAAAATGCTTTTACACCTAAACCGCATTTCATTTAGCTTAAATTATTTGGGTCATAAAAGCACAAATACATGCATACAACGAGTCATTTTCATAGTTAGGACTATACAAAAAGTATTAAGACAAGTTGTACATCATGAATAGGTCTCGGATATGTAATCGGATTTGGGGCGAATATAGTCGGATCAACTATATTTATCCGAAATTGGACTAATGTATGTCGAGGGATGGTCGTAGTGAGCAACGAGTCAAAACTTACCAAAATAACACTATTATCAAACATACCAACTTAAATACTATAGGAGTATTTGGTAAATACAATAGTTTAACTTACGTATTTAGATGTACATGTTTTAAAAATTCTAGACAATTCTCACATCTCTATTCTCACACAGACACAATGGTTGGATTCCACCCACCAGGGGACCCCTACTACCCGAATCATGGCAATGGAGGATGGGTAGAGAAGGACCCCGAAGAGGATGAAGAGCCCATAGAGTTGGAATAAGGGGATGAATCTGGAATACACTCAGAATCAGAAGTAATCAACCCACCAGCCGCCCAACCTCCCGCGGTGAGGAGGAACATTCAGGGACCAACTCCCATTTGGGGAAGTCACCTTCACCATTGGAGCCAACACAAAGGAGTACGTCCTCCCTATGGTATGTGTCGGGAATTCTATGACGTCAGGGATGGAAGTTCAGCCGACCGAGCACTTCCAGTCATGATATGCAAACTAGCCAACCAGTCCTATCAATCTGGGGTCCAAGCAAACCGGATTCGGGAAGTCAACGTGGAAGTACAAGTTCACACTTCCGACATCCGTCAGCTAGACAAGTTGCAGGATAACGCCCAGCTCCACCCCGACACATTCCAAGCACAACTGATTGCAGCCCTCTCTGAGATAAGGGAACAACAAGCCTCCTTTGATAGGCGTCTTATGGAAGCAACACAATCAGACGCGGAGTCAAGCTCCAAGCGTAACTTACGTCGCAAGTAGTACTTGCCGAATCCCAAAATTTTGTTACAGAATAGGAACTCGGCTAAAAGTCTTACTTTTCTTTAACTTCCGTATCCGAGATCCCTAGAACGGTCGAAATTTTCCTAACTTCAAATGTAACTCAGCATGTGTTTAATATATATGAAGAAATTCCTTTGTGTGTAAATTCTTTGACTACCACTCAGATTCATAAGTTTATCTATCACTATGCAAACTTTTTATTATGAGTCAAACTTTAAACCTTGGGTAGGTTAGTCGAATTTATAAATTGATAAAAATAACAAATTTATTAACACACAACTTCAAATCATTAAAAACTTATGTTCATCATTCTATTTCCTTAGCAGCATGATGCCACCCCGTAGTGTTGGATAAGGTGTCTAAGTCCATAACTATTTCTGGTAAATACTTGACCCGACCCAGCATGGTCCATTTGGGTTGCATGGCACCATGCAATTGGATAAACTAAATGAGAGAAATAACACATATGGTTTATTAATATATTATAAGTTCTAATATATTTATAATATTATTTAATTAGTCTTGATCAAGATTTAATTTAGAATAAATTAAGTGATCAAAAGAATAACTAATTAGATATATGGGTAGATTATGTAAATCTTCCATATCTTATATAGTGGGCTAAAAGGCTCCATGAATTATCAAGTTGGGTTCCACCCATAGGATGCTCCATGGGGTTAACCCATGGATTGAGAAATGAAGAGTCATGTTACATTAGGGTTTTACCTAATGCAACACACTATATAAGGACCATGTCTCTCCTCAAAATCGGCTACACTAGAGAAACAAGAGGGCTTGGCCGATTTTGAGTGTGTTAGAGTATTCTCTCAAGTTTATACTTTGCATTTGGTGTTGTGTGAAACATTTGAGGCATCACACTTGAGGTGCTAGGCTCACAAGGTTTCAAGGAACACTTACAACAACAAGGTATGTAGTTCTATCTTTTATACAACGAAAAATTGTACCCCATGTATGCTAGATAGGTTCATAACCTTGGAAACCAACTTTGCATGATTATTAGACAAACATAGATCTAAGGTTATTAGGGTTGCATGTACACTTAGGAAGTGTTAGAATGCTCAAAACCCATCAGTGGTATTAAAGCCTAGGTTTGTTTGTTTGTTATTTGTGCTAAAAAGTTGAAAAAAGTCGATATTTTTGCAATCTGCCTGATGAACTCGCCGAGTCCATGGGGGGACTCGCCGAGTTCATGTGTTTCTTCATCCTACTCGCCGATTAGGTTCGTGCACTCGGCGAGTAGAAGCCACAGAATGCAGATTTTCGACTTTAGTTGCTGGAAATGGACTAGAAACATTACCCTAAACTGTTCTGGTACTTGAAAACCTGTTTTAGATGGTGTAATGTCTTTGCTAATCCATTTACAACAACAAGTTATCAAAATTACAAAGTTTAAATGTAATTTTTGATTCATGAAAGTGTTCATATTCATGTTCTTGATCTTATGATGTTTAGATGATCATATGAATTATTTGTAACCTATGTGGTAGATTAATTCATGATCTTTATGTGTTTTAATGGAGTCCATAACTTGTCCTCAAGTTATGGAAAACCAAAAGTCACTTTGCTTTAAAACCATTAAAAGAACACATGGGTTATAAAAATGAAGAGTCTTGATTAAAACTTTAGTTCCAACCCTTAGAATTTTAAAAGTTAAAATTCAACCCTTATACTTATAATATTATAGGTTAATATATATATATATATATATATATATATATATATATATATGTGTGTGTGTGTGTGTGTGTGTGTGTGTGTGTATAAGATTAAAGTCGTCTTACCGCTAGTACGCCTCAATCATGAAGCCGGTCTATAAGGTGGGTATAAGGTTGTTGCATATAAAATAGCAACTTAATGGGTGTCCACTCTCACCCACCACTTGCTTGACGGGTGGAGGGTCGTTAGCCGAACGGGTAAGACAAGGACTTCAAAATTCTCATTAAAAGTATAACGATTATTATAAAGTAACTAAATGTTTTATTAAATTCCCAATCTTAGTTACTTTAGGAAAAATGTGAATAAGGTGCTAATCCATGAAATTACACTATACACTTTGTTTAAGTCATTAGTGGAGCGTGTGTGGTTAACCGGCACACTAACTTTTACTTAACAAGGTAGGTAAAGGGTGACTTAATATTTATCATAGTATCGATGGAGTGTGTGTGGTTAACCGGCACATCGATTGAGGGGTAATTTATTAAAGGTACCAAGTAATTTGCATGGTTACTTCACACCTCGTTTTGTGATCCTCGGCATCCCAGTCACAAAACTTGGAGGGCACACTCGAGATTGAAACATGCCTTTGAAAAGTTCATTGAATCTCAAAAGAATCTAGGAGTTTCTAAGAACCAAATTAAATATTTTTAATATTTCGACTTTGGTGGAAATTGGTGAATCGTCATTCACCTACCTTTCAAAGATGTTATTACTTAGATTACGGCATACCTCTTCTAAGTATAATATATTGTGATTGGGTCCTAGCCTTAATACTAAACTTGGGTGTTTTATTAAGGACTATCTCTATTTCTAAACTAAACTTTTCTTCTTTTCAGATGTCTGCAAACACTGCTGCTTCTGGCTCTAATCCTAATGGCTCCTTTTCTCTTATGAACTTGTGTGGGAAAGTCACTTTTAATGGATCCAACTTTAATGAATGGATCAGAAACATTCGAATGATTACCCGCTACGAGGACAAAGAATATGTCCTCGATAAGGAGCTTAAGGAGATTGATGAGACAGTTGCTACTCCTCAAGAGATCGCTGACTTTAGGGCACATGAAAGGGATGCCACCAAAGTGGCATGCATCATGATGGCCACTATGACAGCCGACCTCCAAAAGTCCTACGAGGACTACTACCCTTTTGAAATGCACCAATATTTGATGAAAAGATACCATCAAAGTGCACGACAAGAGAGGTATGAAATCATCTCCTCCATGATAACAACCCGGATGAAGGATGGAGAACCCATCACGGCCCACATGCAGAAAATGCAAAGGTGTGTGGACCGCTTGCTGAAGCTTAATGTGAACTTCCCCGAGGAGCTAGCAATAGATATTATTTTCCACTCCTTACCGTCATGTTATGATCAATTCCGCATGACATACCACATGAACAAGGAAGAGGTCACTCTCAGCAAACTTCAAGGACGCTTAAAGACCGCAGAAAGTGGTCTTAAGGGTAAGGCGGTTGTTACTACTCCTGCTCCTACCAACTCCGCCCCTGTCTTGGCAATCAGGAAAGGACGAAGGAAGAAGAGAAAGAGTTCTTCGAAGGGTACCAAGGTTAGGACCCTTGATGGCTATTCTTCAAGTGGAACCAAGAAAATTTTCATTACTCCTTCTTCTGACCCAAAAGAGGCTGAATGCTTCTATTGCCATGAAAAGGCACATTGGAAGCGGAACTGCCCAAAGTACCAGCAAGATGTGAAGGATGGGAAAGTTAAACCCAACCATGCAGGTATTTACACTATCTTATCTAATAACTCACCCCATTCTAACTCATGGGTCCTTGATACCGGTTGTGGTATTCATATTTGTTCTGATTTGTAGGGACTAAGAAGAAGTGAGAATGTGGAGCAAGGAAGGATAAACTTGATCATGGGAAACAAGAAAGCTTCACCTGTCACCAAGATTGGAGTTTATACTATTACACCCCAAAACCAAGAACGGCGGAAACGTTCTGGGGCGGAGGACGTCAAGTACAGTATCACAACAATGTAAAGTAGTAAACAAGCAACAACATCATCCATTGCATTAATAGTAGAATTATTATACAATTTTGTTCTGTCAAATTTTGATAAACACTAAAGCATAAATCAAAATGAAAGATGAGTCTTGAACAAGCTCCATCTTCCTTAATCCTTGCGTCGGTACCTGTCTATAGATGACCTGAGGATACAAATAATTTTGAAAGCGAGTATCAGCTTTGAAGCTGGTGAGATCGTAAGTATTTTAGTGTCTTAATTTGTATGTAAGAAATTGTTTGTAAATGAACTGTAAGTATGAAAATGTTTGTAAATGAACTGTAAACGTTTGAAAAACCATAGAAATCCCTATGATTCCTACTATTAAACAAGTGTGTCTTCTACCAAGACCTAACTGTTCTAAATGTAGTCTTCTACCAAGACTTAACTGTACTAAATGTTCGTTTCTTGTAAAATTGTGTAATTTTCCCAAGTGTAACTATCATTATCAAAATATAGTTTTTACATTAAATGTTTAAGTGAAATCATCACTAAATATAAGAAAAGGGAAAATAAATGTAGTACTGTAGTGTTGTGTTATAGGAACTACTGTTGTACAACAACCTTAAACCGGATTTATATTAAGGTATTATGTGATTAATTGCACCATACTATCGACTGGTAACATCGACATACGAATGGTCGTAAAAATGGAATGACGTTTGGCACCCGCATACCTGCAGGTCCGGCTGTAGCTAGCAGCAAGGTGTAGGATAGTCAATCCAATATAGATCTATACGCAAAATCACGCTCTCCCTCCAAGAGACTCTGGCTACAACTCGGGCCATGACATTTAAGGCATGCTCCGATACAGTGGATCACAATTTTGTTAACGTATTCATGTATATGTACTTATGTAAGCGTAATCATGTAAAAGTATATGAACGTATGCCTTTGCTACCCAAAGGCACTGAACTGACTGAAAGGAACTATTATGTCCATATATGTATACATGATATATAACTAATGTTTAAACGACCTTCGGACGGTACGCGATATCACACCAGACCACATCTCAAGCGCGAAAAGAAAATAGGGTGGATAGCCTTCCTAAGTCTTTTAAACATTACTTATATAACTATACAAATATAGGCATGCATCTAACAAAATCTCTATGTAAACGTAATTATGTAATTGTATAGTAATGTACTTTGTGTACTAGTTGTAATGTAAGTTCTCTCTATCTAGCAAGTATTGACTCATGAATGAACTGAGTCCTTGTGTGATATCGTGTTCTAGTAATAGTTCTAGTATCTTCCTAAACTACCCATATGGTAGCTTACTAGTAATATAACTGGTACGTATGAACATGGATGTATACCCTTGCTATCCAAGGGCATTGGATGAACTGGAAAGACCTTTTATGACTATATATGTACACATGATATATAACTAATATTTAAACGACCTTCGGATGGTACCCGATATCCCACCAGACCACATCTCAAGCGCGAAAAGGAAATAGGGTGGATAGCCTTCCTAAGTCTTTTAAACATTTCTTATATAACCATACATATAGAGGCATGCAATTTATAATAAAATCATAAAATAAGTTTTGTAAAAACCTTTGAACATAAATATTTTCTAAGAAAAGATCAACTTGATGTCGATCTATAAAAGGGTTTTGAAGGCATGGGTTTGATAAAACGGTTTAGTATAAAGAAACATTTGTTTGAAACACAATTATAAATAAGTTTGAAATGTAATATACAGAGTAAAATGTACAGTGTCATAAGGAGTTTTAAACATATAAAGTGTTTATGAAAATCATTTGAAGGAAATTGTTTGTTAAAACGGCTAATGAGTAGTAAATCATTTGAATGCTGCTTATTAATCACATGTGATTGATATAATAAGTAGCATGATTCTACTTGTATCACCCCCCCCCCATAAAACATTTGAAAATATTTAAAACATCGATTAAGGGGTATGAACTCACCTGTTGTGGGTGATACGGATGAACTGAAGAGGTACGACTGCTAGGTGTCAAGTGAAGTCTTGTACACACTTATGATCCTAGTTAACATATAATTTCACATATATGTAACAAATTAGTCTATAAACAACTAATAAACAAGTCAAGACACCCTAGGACATGCTAAACACCTTTATCAAGTGTTATTAGCCTCTAGGATTGCATCTAAGTGTTTGTAGGGGAAGCTATTGTGTGTAGGGCTCAAGAAAAACTCCATAAGGGAGTTCACGACCCTAACAACACTACCAAATGAGTTTACGGCCGTGAACTCATGATTTTACAGCCGTGAACTCATACTTATGTGACCATTTGATATTTGATGCTCTATAAGGCCCTAATAAGCATTTCTACTTAATGGCTTGGTCTATGGAAGAGTTTAGGGCATAATATAACTCCTTTTAGGAGTTTACGGTCCTGGGACCATATTCCCTTGGAGATTACGGCCGTAATCTCCCTTGGGAGGATGTTTAAGGTGTTTTCAAGTCCCTAAATTAACTAGGAACTAAACTAGGCTATTGTACAAGGCTTTGGAAGAGTTTATGGCACCTTTTGGCACCATTTTATGGAGTTCACGGCCCTAGAACCTTTTGGGCCGTGAACTCTCTTTATCCCTTGAATCTTAATTGTTTTGGTGGTCTAAACATGTAATGTAGGCTTCTAGTTTGAGATCTGAGGCTTTGAGGAGCATTGGGACTCTTTTGGCCCTTAAAATGGAGTTTACTCCCCAAGTGTTCTTGGGTAGTAAACTCCCAAATCTTGGGGTTTTGGATTGTTTTCTAGTCCTAAATACATTTATAAATAAGCCTAAGCTCGTTACTTATCATGGGGAAAAGACTAGGTAGCATTTAAGCCTCATTTTGGAGTTTACTCTCCAAGAACGTTCTTGGGCGGTAAACTCCCGAATCTCACAGATTTGATGTGTAATCTAAGTTATTAAGCACATAATAAGCATTATAAGACAACTAGAGAAGTGTACTCACGATTTGGGATAAAAATCCGAAGATCTGTGAGAGAGAAAATGGCTTTTCTCTAATTGGAAATGCGAATAATGAATGAATTTGGTTTAGAATTCTATTTATAGTCCTGAGATATTTTTTGCAGAAAATATTTTTATTTCCGGAATGAACTCTACTATCCTAGAGTATTGGAATAACAGTGTTGCACAAAACCCTAGTGTATCCACTCTCCTGACATCTCCTTAAGTGTAAATCCTGAAAAACTGCCAAACTTATACCCGAAGTCTGGAATTTCACTAAAACTGTTCTACTTCTATTGGCTTCAAATGGTTTGTTCAGAATGGAAATTTCGGGTTGTCACATATACTTTATCGCTAAGTAGTGGTTTTAGTTTAGATTTGAATAAATGTTGTTATTCGCCAGAAATGGCAAGAAATATTATTTCTTTTCATGCATTGTATAAACAAGGTTTCACCTTTTCATTTGATAATGAAGTTGGTTCGATTAATGCTTTCTTTAATAATGTTCCTTATTTTAAACCATTACCTTATGATGGTGTGTATGAAACTGCATCTGTGGTTGATAACTTAGGAAATAATGTGTTGTGTATTGATTCTGTTAATAGTAATAACTTAGATAAAGCATCATTATGGCATTGTCGTCTTGGAAATATTAGCAACAAACGCATAGGCCAACTCCAAAAGGTTGGAGTCCTGGAGTCATTTGACCTAAAGTTAGATGATAGTTGCGAATCATGCTTACTTGGAAAAATGACAAAGTCACCCTTCACAGGTTCTTGTGAGAGGGGTGAAGGTTTGTTGGATCTTGTGCACACGGATGTGTGTGGACCATTCAAACATGCTACAAAGGATGCTAATCGTTATTATTTGACTTTTACTTATAATTATAGTAGATATAAATATGTCTACTTAATCAAGCATAAGTCAGAGACTTTCGAAAGGTTTAAGGAATTTAAACAGGAATTCGAGAATCAATTGGGCAGGAACGTTAAGATGCTTCGATCCGATCGAGGTGGTGAGTATCTTAGTTCAGAGTTCCTCAACTATCTTAGGGAATGTGGGATTGTCTCACAATTGACACCTCCCAGGACACCGCAGTTGAATGGTGTGGCTGAGAGGTGTAATTGAACCTTGTTGGATATGGTTCGTTCCATGATGAGTCGAGCTTCGCTACCAATCTCATTCTGGGCGTATGCCTTAGAGACTGCTGCCCATATTCTTAATCTAGTCCCTACAAAGAAAGTTGCCAAAACTACTCAAGAGATGTGGACTGGTAAAGTACCCAAACTAGACCACATCAAGATTTGGGGTTGCGAGGCTTTTATGAGGCGCAAGTCTCATGATAAGCTAGAACCCCGAAGCGAGAGGTGTATTTTCATCGGCTACCCACAAAGATCCTTTGGTTACCTCTTCTACACACCTAGTGATAATGTGGTCTTTGCAGCAAGAAGAGGAGTCTTTTGAGAGAGAGAATTTATAAGCCAATGAGACAGTGGGAGGCAAATTGACCTTGAAGAACTTCAAGAGTCAAGTGGTGAAGGAACTTCAAACCTTAGCCCTCAACTTGAGGAGGAAACTCCTATTGAGCCAATTGACAAGTCTGTACCTCTGAGGCGTCCCACGAGAGTTAGGAATGCACCTGAGCATTACTATGGTTTCCATATTACTGCGAAAGGTGAGACACTTATTAGTGATGAGACACTAGTAGGTCTGGATGAACCTAACAGCTACACGGAAGCCATGGCAGGCCCTGAGTCTGCTAAATGGAAAGAGGCTATGGATAGCAAGATACAATCCATGTATGACAATCAAGTTTGGAACTTGGTTTAGAATGTACCAGGTCATAAGACTGTAGGGTGCAAATGGATCTTCAAGAAGAAGACCGACATGGATGGTAATGTACACACTTATAAGGCTCGACTGGTTGCAAAGGGCTTCTCTCAAATTCCTGGAGTGGATTATGATGAGACCTTTTATCCAGTAGCCAAGATTAAGTCTATTAGGGTTATGTTAGCCATAGCTACATTTCATGACTATGAAATTTGGCAAATGGATGTCAAAACGACTTTACTTAATGGAAAGTTGACTGAAGATGTTTACATGAGTCAGACAGAAGGTTTTGTCAGCAACGAGTACCCTAATAGATTGTGTAAGCTTGAGAAATCCATTTATGGATTAAAGCAAGCACCTCGCAGATGGAATCTTTTCTTTGATGAAAAGGTCAAGGAATTTGGCTTTTCTAGGAGTGAAGATGAATCTTGTGTGTATGTCAAGGCTAGTGGGAGTATAGTTACCTTTTTGGTATTGTATGTGGATGACATACTACTCATAGGAAATGACATCCCAACTATGCAGGAAGTTAAGTCCTGGCTTGGGAAGTGTTTTTCTATGAAGGACCTAGGAGAAGCTGCCTATATTCTAGGGATAAGGATTTTGAGAAACTGGAGTAAAAGACTAATTGGACTTAGTCAAAGTACATACTTGGACAAGGTATGTAATTATTTTACAGGTTAAGAAAATGGTGGAAGGACATACTTGTACTCGAAGTAACAAGGGTGGTAATAAGCATGCTACTCAAGGATGGATTGCAAATATAGTTACTGACAAATTGAAATATGATGGGGATGTCTCTCGTATGGAGCTTAGAAAGTGGATTACGAAAACTTACAATGTTGAATTACCATATGTAAAAGTATTTAGAGGTAAAGAGCAAGCTTATACCACTACTAGAAAAACAACCTTTTACGACGCCCATTGCGCGTTGTAAAAGGCTCAGATGACACGCAAATGCGCGTCAAGGAAGGCCCTGTCATAAAGAGAGACGATGCGCTTTTACGCGTCGTCTATAGACGACGTGCATTTACGACGCTCATTTACGACGCGCAGTTACGACGCGCGTTTACGACACGCAATGCATATCAAGGAAGGCCCTGTCATAAGCGAAAACGACACGCATTCGCATGTCGTAACCTTACGACGTGCGTGTTAATGACAAACAATGCGTATCAAGAAAGCCCCTATCAAGAAAGGCCATGTCATAAATGAAGATGACACACATTGTTGCGTATCATAATTTTAAATGTTTAAAAAAATATATTTTTTTATAGATTTACTAATTTTCAAATTATATTTGCATTTAATGCCTCATAATAGAAAATAAAATCTCATATACAAAAAATATAATCAATTTCATAAAATTTAATGTCATACAGAATATCATATACAAAAAATAGAATCCATTGCATAATATTTTATTACAAATTTCACATTTTTTTGTTTCCGTACTTTGACAATTTGTGTTGTTGCTGATTCCGGAGCCAATCCGCGACTCCATCACTTGAAATTACAAGCCCACCAGCAGAAGATAGCTGAAGATCATGAATAAATAAAAGTTGTTAATAAAAAGAGGAATAAATTGAGTTTAATTACTAAACTAACCTTCACTTGTTTGACATGAGGAACTGGAATAATGAACTCCCCAACATCTCTATCTCCAATAGATCTTGAAAGGCATAACCCACCCCGCCAACATTTTAAAGGAACAATCTATCATAAATATAAAAACATTGGTAAGTTAAGTAAGATCCCATTTAAGTTGTAGCATATGCAAGAACAATTTGACACTAGTCAAATGTGCTATCTATGGAACTCCAGGATAACAAATTTTCTATGATGTAACAATAAATAAACCTATTCAATTAGTGAAATAATGGATTTATGTTAAAGGAGATTCACTTTAGCAATATTTTCAAGTTCTTCCACAACATGATCAAATTCCTGCACCAACATCATAAGATATCACTACTTGGACATATTAACATAAAAATGAGAATAATATCATATGCTTGCTTGCTGAATCAGCTCCTTGCTCCAAAACTTTGAAGGATAAAAAAAGACATAAATTCCCTCCTGATCCTTATCATTAAATGCAATACAAATGACAAGAAACAAGAATAAACCTGCAAATATGCATGCACTGAAAAATCAGGGACAAATTTTATAGTTGTGAATGATAAGAAACGTTTCAAGATTTGTGCTGATGAACCCATCCCTGCTCATTGTCAACAAGAATTGTGCTGATGAACCCATCCCTTCAAGCATGAGGGCAACCTGGTCAAAATAACCAAAGGAAGAGTCAGCAATATCATTATTATATAACTAAAAAGAAAAAAAAATAGAATTAAGAAATAAGAACACCATTTACAATTGTTGTTCAAGTCTAGAAGTTGTTTCCTTCGGCCTTCAATCTTGCAACCTGTTATTCTGCCAATTGTTGTTCAAGTCTGGAAGTTGTTTCCTTCAGCCTCGACTCAACCTTTAAAGAAATAAGAACATCATTTACAATTTCAAATTAATATTAAACATGAATTAGCAATAAGAATACCATTTCTAGACTGAATAAACCTCTGAATCAGACAGAATTACCATTTTACCCTTACATCCGAAAAGCAAATTTTGCAATATTCATCAATTCTAATGTGGGGAGTTGGAAGGATAAAAGAAGATGGGAAAAAAGGTAAATGGTTATTTTTTTGATACATTAGGCCAGGTATATTTAAAGAAACATAGATGCCTATGTTTAGTGCTTAACTCATCAAATCCATTAAGTAAAAAAGCAACAACCTCATAAATTCATACAAAGCTTTGGAAGCATCAGAGGAGCTTAAAGCAGTTGCAGAACTATCATCTGCTTTGCAGACAACACAATTTCCATAAAAACATAGATGCCCATGTTTAGTGCTTAACCCTGCAAGTCCATCTAATTACCATTCTGACAACAAAAAATGGAAAATTAAATCAGTATTACATTTACATTGCTTTATTTTAATTATGGAAAGCCATAAGTATAGAATGTTACCATTGCTTTATCACTACAGAAGCACCAAACCATTGCCTTGCAAGCCCATATGCAAGTTTTATTCTTGTATCTATTCTCTTTTGTTCCATTACAATTACAGATTAATGTAAGCAACATTAAATTTCATTGAATTATAAGTTTAGCCATTAAAAGCATTACATACCTGATCTATGATCTTCTCTTCATAAAGAATTTGTGAACTGAAAATACTCATTGATGCACCCAAGCTTAATGAAGATACTGCCATCTATGGATCTATAAAAACTTGTGTGTACGACCCAAATGGAAATTTGGTGGAAAGGTAATGCTCATAATGACTGTTACAGAATCAAACAAGATATTATTCTTGTACAGGTACTCAGGGACACAGAAGGCAACTGTTGCTGGCAAGGCTGGTGGAGAAGCTTGATGTCTGCCTGCTTGCATGCTCTTTTTTATTTTTAAGTGAGAACCTTATTGGCTTTCTATTGACTTGAATTTAACTTTTTTTTTCTGGTGCCTTTATGTTAAATCTTTTTTTTTCCTGTGTCCCCCCTTCTTAACTGATAGCAATCTCCTGAGTCAGGGTCTCTAATATATTTATAAAAACAAAAAAATATAGAAAGTATTATAGATATGAAATAGTGAGTAAGCCAGGTTAGGATTTAGGAGAGTATAATTTAAAGGAAGTAACTAGTACCTAAGTTGCATTTGATTCTCTAATAGTAGTCGTCAATCCATGCCATGCTTTAGGGAAAACTTCATCAGTTTGAGTACCCTACCACACAGCTAACATAGGGAGGAGGTATGTGCATCATTTGAATTTCCTCATAACTGAAACGATAAACAAAATTGTTAATATAAAGTGTTCAAAACCTTAAAACAAGTGCCTACTTTATAAACCTGAAGGAAATAATTGTCTCATACAAGTTTATACTATTGATGGAGCTACAATTATCAGATGACAGGTGGAAACTTCAAGGTTGATGATGGTTGTGTGCAAGATGACTGGTAGTGTTCAGAGACTATTTGACCCAAAACAAGATTCTGAAAGTGTTACCTTGTCAACATGTTGACTTTGTGAATTAAATAAGAAAGTGTTACCTTGCCAACATGTAAAAGTTTGTTTAACTATATTTACAAATTTTTATTAAGTAATAGGCTGAAGGATTCTTGAGGTTGAATTCTTTCTGTTGAGCTAACTGTCAAGTAACACTATGATCAAAGAAATAAAGCCCTGCTATCATAAGAGCTGGTATGAAGGCTGCAAAGATGTATGCAGGGGGGGGGGGACTTTACTCATATCATGTAGTTAAATTTTAAGGGAATTAAGATCTAATTTTGAAGTTTAATCATATAAAATGAATAAGAAAAATCAGGGGGAGGGGGACTTCTACATTTTCCTTCTCTGGACAAATTTTATTGTCTGCTCCTAAAACCTCCTATAATGTCAAATCCACTATAATAAGAAAATAGCGAAAGAAAGTAGAAAATTATAAAAGAAAGAAATGGAAGTAGATGAAAAATGAAACCTGAACAATGTGATGCATGATCTTTCTAGGGACCATTTTCTGCTTCAAAAGCTCACTAATAAGTTTGATGTTTCCAAGTGTGCGAAGTTTAATCATTCGTACCAGTACCACTTCTCCTTTCTTTTTGTGTCTTAATTATCTTTGGTCTTCCCTTATATTAAGAAAATATCACATAATCTAAATTATTATTATTTAGCTGAAGAAATTTTAGTTAATGCTAATAGATACTTATGATTGATTACTATATAATATTCATATGAGGGAGGATATATGTTTACACTTGCTACAAGTACATAATTTGGGAATTGAATCTTACACTTTGATACGCTCTCACTAAAACATGATTCTGATTCATGATACAATTCAGAATCTTGGCTAAAGGGTGTGTACAGAATATAGTAAATGAAGGATCAGGAAGCATGGTGAGAGGTCTAATGTAAAAGGAGCATCTATCTGAATATACTTTTATAGATTTTTTTGGTAGACTAGTTGCAAGTAGGAAAGAAGGAAGCGTTACTTCAGTTGTTTCATAGGGTGTAAAAATGATCCTTAAGTTTGATTGGGATCTGGAGACATCAGCAGGGCATGCAGACCACGCTAGCCTCAGAATAAATAGCGCGTCCAATGCAGCTTCTTGTGTTGCTTCTGAGCCGGTTTTGAGTGATGTCACCAAATGTGGGATGCTTAATGTTGCGGGTTCAGAGGCTCTTAAACGTGGGAAGTTTCCGAAAAGTTCGTTTAGGGCTTTTAAATATTCCTCATGGACTGTTCCTGTTGCCCATAAATCTTTTTCGATAGCAGCTGCAATAAGAGATGAAAGATCAGCAGAAGGAGATAAATTAAAGGCAATATAGCATTCTACTTTCAATTTTTACTTATTAAGATTTACCGGTTATAGCTCTAACAGTCTCACTAGATGCATATTCTTGGATGGTTTTGTTGGAAAAAAGAAGATTAATAAACATTGCAGCCTGAATCAATGTATCTGTATCACCCGAACCAATCAAATCAAGCACAACCTGAACCCCTCCAGCTTCCGCAACCGCTCTTTTATTCGATCGACTATACATCACAAGATTCTGCAAAGCACAAATCACCACAACTTTCTCTCTTCAGATGGTTGGTCTTCAAGCAAATTCACCAAAGCCCGACACGCAACAACCGCATCAGTAGATCGCGCCAAAGTCTCATTCTGGAACAAATCCCCAAGAGCAAGAGTCGCCAACAATCGAGCCTGTTGACCTTGAGTTTGTGTGAATGGAGGTATCTCTGATACGATAAGCCATATATCATCAGATGGCTGTTCAAATTCAAGTTATTGAGAACTTGTCTCAGTATATGAAGGTGGAGAAACAGTTTGATCAACAGACCGATGAGAAGTTATAGAGACAGGTGGCATGTCAAAGGCAGTTTCTTGAGAATCTTGAAAATCTTCTACATGTGCCTTCTCTGATTGGGTCTCCGGAAATCTAAAAGAAGATTTGTCTCTTTGGTCTCTACGAGTTGAACTTCTTAGTCCTTCTTTGTAAGGGCTTTGATCTTTTTCCTTGTTATTTGTCTCAGTTGGGAATGCATGTGCATGCTTACCAAATCCATGAAAGGGGCCAATGTAATCAAAATCAAACACACCCCTACTTACTCCAACATTAGTGCTCCCGAATTTATTCATCTTGTGAACTGTTTCCAGTGGATCAATAAAAACACTTAGGGGTGATGTGACAGGTGTTGATGCAGATTCTAGAACCACAAATGGATCATCCATTGCTTTAGACGAGACTGCATTGAAGATACGAATTGATAATGTCATCCCATTATATCTACAATACCATCCTCCTCTGTGAGAGGACTTGAACTAAAAAAAAGAGCATCAGTAGACAAGAAAATTACAAAAATACCCTTGTTCTAGTTAAAAATACAAATCTTGAAGGGTAAAAAAATAATGCTATAATAAGTCCCTGATGCCAAATTTATCTAAGAAACATGTATTCATAACATAAGAGCCAAATTGATCTAAGAAAAATGTGAATTCAAACTGTTTGCTAGCTGATGCATAAGTCCCTAATGTCCACATAATTGGCATAATATGTTGGAAGTTCTTTTCTTCGAAAAGAAGCCAAGAAAGAAAAATACAATCCAAAATATTGGAATCGTTCTTAGAAGAGTTTGGGAAATTATGAACTTACATATTGGTTCAAAAAAGGCAAAAAAAACCTCATTCTTATATGATATAGCTGCCTTATACCAAAAATAACATCAAAATAAAAATAAGAAAGAAGGTAAAATGCATATCACAATTAATCTAAAGTCTAAACGCACATGTAGTTAGAAAGAAGGTAAAATGCATATCTAAACCTCATTCTGATACGATATAGCTGCCCTTGTATCGACTCAGATCTTCTCTTCGCTCAGAAGAGCTGATCACAGATTAACACACCAGGTGAAGAAATCCCATTTGTTCTCTTTTCTTCTTCTTCTTCTTCTTCTTCTTCTTCTTTTTCTATCTTCTATTTTTCCTCTTCCAATCACTCTAACAAATTCACGGTTGTTTAGCTACAAACAAGAATCGCGTCGACGCTTGTTCAAAAAACATTATGAAACAAACAAACAAACAAACCCTAGAGAAATGGAAATTAAAAGGGGGGAAATCGAATAACATGAGTAAAGACTTTGTTGAGACAAACGTGAAACAAGAAATGTGGGGAGCAGAAAACCCTAAAAAAAAGGGGGTTAACGAATTAACTGGAGATCGATTAACATCTAGAAAGAGATCATTAGCTAATAAAACCACCGAAGCCTTGTTATAGGATAAACTTGGAATGATTGAAACAGAAGAGTGTAGTGATGCATAAAAGAAAATCACCAAATTTAATAGTAAATATGCATCCAATCGGACGAACTGATACATCATCGGAATCATCAGAAGCGTTATCCAAAAACTCATACCCAGCATTTTAGTGAACTATCGATCTAAATCAAAATGGAAGAGAATGTTGCTTAATTTTTGATTGATAACTTTAAAGAAGAAGAAGACGAAGGCCCTAGGGCTTTTTCTTGCTAATTAGAAGAGAGGCGAGGGGGGGTTAATTTTTGGGATTCAATAGGCGGGTGAAATCCTGCCTTAAAAACGCGTGCTTCATTAAACTTTATAAAGCGACACATTTAGACGACGCACATTTTATGAAACGCGCCCTTCGCATTTCCTTTTTTTCCATTCTGACACTAATTTTACGGGCACGCACAAATGCGTGGCCTCTATCCCTCAAATTTTGCAAAACTGACATTATTTTTTAGGGCACGCATGAATGTACGTCCTCTATCAGCGAGTGTCATTGTTTGTGCGTCATTAAAGGGACTTTTTCTAGTAGTGTACTGATATGTATGGTAAGTGGGAAGAATCATTCATGAAGTTGGATGCATTTAGAGAAGAACTATTAATTAGGAATGAAGGAAGCATTGTGGAAATTGACTTTGATATTGCTGGTGACAAGAAACGATTCAAAAGGTTTTTTATTTCTCTAGCAGCTTGTTCTGAAGGGTTTCTTGGTGGTTGTTGTCCTTATATTTCTCTTGATGCTTGCCATTTAAAAGGAAAGTTCACTGGTGTACTAGTTGTTGCAACTGGTATTGACGATAACAATTCCATCTTTCCAATAGCTTATTTTGTGCTTGAATTATAGAGTACACAATCATGTACATGGTTTCTTAAATTACTTAAAAAAGCAATTGGGATGCTGATGGTCTTGTGATCTCATCAGACATGGAAAAAGGGTTAGAAGTAGCTGCGATGCACATTTCTCCTAATGCTGAGCATAGAGAATGTGTACGAAACCTATATAGCAATTTCAAGAAACAATTTCGTGATGAATTCTTCAAGAAACTTTGGTGTGCGGCAAAAACCTACCGTCCTACCAAGCATGACAAATTATTGAAGGACATTGCTGATGTAAGTTAAGATGCCATTAAATATCTAAATAACAACCACAAAAAGATATGGAGTAGAAGCAAGTTTGAAACACCATCCAAGTGTGATTACATCACTAATAATATTTCGGAATCGTTTAATTCTTGGATTGGTGCAACACATTATAAACATGTGCTTGATCTACTTGATGCAATTAGAGAAAAGCTTATGAAACGGTTTGACAAGAAGAGGATGTTACTGAAAAGATGGAACGGTGTATTTGTTCCTAATGCTATGATTCGTCTCAATGACATCTCTAAGGTAAGTATGTTAAGTTATAGTTCAATTATATATGCATATTTTTTAAACTTGGATGATGCATATAGATCTCAATAATAAATGTTTGTTTATCTTTCATGTAGAACTTGGGCGAGTATGAAGTATGTGGAAGCGGTGATAATCAAGTTGAGGTGAAGTTCAATGGAATGCGCTTGGAAGTCAACCAAGACACAAGAAAATTTGGTTGTCGAGTGTGGCAAGTTACGGGGTTTCCATTTGTACATTCAGCGGCTTTTATTGCTTTTACAAGGGATGTTATTTGGGCCCAATATGTTGATCAATATTTTAGTATACAAAAATTTAAAGAAGCATATGCTTTCAAAATTGCTCTGATGCCCGGAAAGGATCATTGGATTAAAAAAGATGGGGAGAAAATTTACCCACCTCTCATGAAAAGACCGCCTGGAAGACCCAAAAAAATATAATTAAACCCTCGGATGAGCCTAAAAGAAGGCACATGTGTCCGCGATGTGGTGAGTATGGACACCGTGAAAAGACTTGCAAAAATACCGCATCCCAAAGTATTGATCCAAGTGAAACATCCACGTCTACAAGGTTGCTCAAAATTACATTTATTTTGTCTTATTTCATAAATAGATATCAAAAAATATACAATGCTGAAATTGTTTTTATTTATTTTAGGAAACGTGGAAAAAAAACAAAATCTGGCGGTAGCTTGGGAGTTTCATGAGGTCCATGTGAAAAAAATTGATGACAATAGTTTGTCCTTTTGACAATTTTCTTATTTTTATTGATTACAAGCTGTAAGATGTTGCTAAATAGTTTTTTCTAAAAAGTATGTAACTAAAAATAATTTGTTTAGTAAGTATGATGGTAAAATGATTTTTCTACAAAGTATGTTGCTATAAATACGTTTGTTTACAAACTATGTTGCTAAAAAGATTTGTCCAAAAAGTATGTTGCTGAAATTTAAAACAACAAGGACCAAACTGTAACTAAAGCAAAATTTAAAACAACAAGGAGTAACCTGTAACTATTGCTAAACTAAAAACAACGGGTACCAAAATGTAATTACTGCAAAATTTAAAACAACATGAACGAAAATATAAGTACTGCAAAATTAAATCAACAAGGACCAAACTGTAATTATTGCAAAACTAAAAACAACAGGACCATATTGTAATTAATGCAAAATTTAAAAAACAAGGACCAAACATGTAAGTATTGTTATTAAAAAGTACATAAACAAAAACATTGGCTATTGTAATTAATAGCATCGTACTTACACGTCATCCATTATAATACCACATATGTACTTCATACATTACATTACATGCTCCTAACATGTTACATCAAACATAAAGGGCGTTGTAAAAATGACGGTGTAGTTGTAACAAGATGGTTGTTTATGGTTCAGGTAGCAGATTCTGAATGTTGCATCTTATTTTCTTCATTATCATTCTTTAGTATCTCAATGGCATGTGATGAGGGGCTCACTATTGATGTTGAAAATGAAAGTGTAGTAGTAGTAGTACATGTGTCTGCCTTGTGCTTTGAACTTCCATTCGAACTCACTATATTTGTAGCAAGAGGTTGGCTATTTGAAGCACTTGTTCCCCTATGTAAGCATATTATCAATCAGAATATATCCAAGAAAAGTATTATAATTTATCCATTAGAAAATACATATCATGAGACTTTTGCATGAATAGCTATATATCTCCCAAAACTACTATTTGGTAGGAAACTTTCATGTATTCATACTTTTAATAAATGAACAACAAAAGCTTCCATCTTTCAAATTTCAAAAAGCTTATCTAAATTTCTCTTAAAACTCAAACTAGTAGAATAGAATCAATGATGAAAAATCTCAATTCCATAATACCATGAAAAGTATATGAAAGCCATATGGATATATCTCATTGTCAAACATACCAAAATATCAAAGAAAAGCTCTATGATGCACAAACTACACCACCAGCAAAATCTCCAAATCTGATCCTTATTGTTACTGATCATCATTTCATTACAATAAAGAATTTATATGTATTAAACTCGAAATTACCTGAAATTGTTGGTTTTCTAACCTATAGTAAGCTCAAAAGCATCACGATTTAACTCCACAACAAGGAAATCAATAAAATTGAACGACGATCACCATAAAAAACATCAATATCTAGAGCCTGTAGATGTTAACCTTTGTTGAAACCCCTACCACCATCGCCACCAATCTGGAACCTACAGATGTCGATAAATATCTGGAGGTGGGAGTAATGGAGGGAGAGATGGACAACGCAGAGAAGACAGATGAAAACCCTAGAAGCGTCCGTGATTAGGGTTCGTGGATTGCAACCCGGGCATGAGGACGTCTCGGGGGTTGTGACGAGTTGCTAGAAGCATAGGGCATGTCGTCATCTTTCCGTGGATATAAGTTTCTTTGGAAACATAGTTATATCGAGGAAGAATTGGAAGTTTGATGTTTTGGCAGGATTAATCCCTTATTTGAGAAAGGTGGCAGCTGAGTACGATGGGCGTACATGTGTGTACGCTTAGCGTACTGATGTGCGTGATTTTTAAGCACTGAATGAAAAACCTAGTTTACAGGTGTCCCTTTATAAAGAATGAGATGGCCTCATTCTTGGCCACCATCCTCATATTGCAAACCCTCTTAAACCCTAAACCTTCGTTCATGGAGCGTGTGAGAGCATTTGAGAGCTTTTGAGTGTTTTTGTGTGTTCTTGATTTGAAAAAGAAGCTTTGGAGAAGAAGGAGTGAGAGTCCAGGCCCTTGGATCTAAGCATATCTATGTTGGGAGCTTCATATAGAGGTATAAAGCTTCAAACATTCTCACTCTTTTGATTTGTGCATCTTAGTAGAGCATTTTAGGGTATTGTCCCAAAAGTTGGAGACTTTATGAGATATTGAGCTCCAGAGACTTTGATCAACCCCCTTTGAGTGTATTTAGTAGTGCAATTTCATAAAACTCAAGACTTTGGCATTAGAATCAAGCCATGCATGAGATATGAGCATTTTATGATAGAAGAATGAGAGTTTTTTGTGTTGGTGACCTTATATGCCATGTAAAGGCTTAAAGTCACTGACTTTATGGAGTAAGAGCCATTAGGGATTCCAAATCTGTGATTTGAGTTAATGTCTTAACGGTTTAAGACCAAGGAGTAGGAAAAACAATCTTGGTCGTACGTTGAGCGTAACTCCAGTACACCCCGCATACTGACCAAATATCCCCGATGGCCAATCTGGATTCGTGTGTACATTGAGCATACCAAGGGAGGTACGTCCTGCGTAACCTCACTGTCGACTTTTGGGCTAAGTCTCATTTTTGGGCTTTGAGTGTTGGGCCTGGAGTTTGGGCTTGTTGCACTAGAGTTTTGGACTAGAGGACTATATATATATATATATATATATATATATATATATATATATATATATATATGTGTGTGTGTGTGTGTGTGTGTGTGTGTTTGTGTGTGTGTGTGCTTTGGGCCCTTGAGTTGGGCTTGCCATTTAGATTTGAGAGTCAGGCCTCGGGGGAGCCCATCTATTATTGGGCCTTGGTGGGCCCAATGGGTTTTAGATTATTGATGGGCTGGTTAGTGGGCTACCTTTAGGCCTAATGAGTAAGAGTTTGGACATAGTTCCTAATTGGGTTAATTGTGGGTTTGGCTCAGAGATAGAGGATGGTGTGCAACAATAGCGTTTATAGGGGATGTTAATCATCTGTGGTAAGTCTTCTCACTATACTTTACCTAGAGTGGTAATTCTTGTGTGACCGGAGGGTCTTATGTGTTTATATTGAGTACCGTGATATCCTGCATTATGTCTTTGTGATTTATGTTGTGTATTATTTTGTGCTTACTGAGTTAGGACCAGAGGGTCCATCTGAGTTAGGACCGGAGGGTCCACCAGAGTTATGGGACCGGAGGGTCCCACTGAGACACATTGATCGGAGGGCCTTATTGTGTTATAGCCTCTAGTGGATAATGAGTTGTGTGTGGTATTTTAGGGAACTCACAAAGATTCGTGCTTACCGTGTTATGTGTTATGTGTTTCAGGTTTTCCTCAAGATCGAAGGAAGGCACCGACTTGATTGTACGCACCAATGAAAGAGTTATGTTTTACGGATTCTAGATTTTAATCAAACAATTACGGAGTTGCGATTAATAAATTAAATAAATGAGATTTTTTTGTGAAAATGTGTTATGAGAATTATGTGATTTTAAATGAAAATTTTCTTTAAAAATTTACGGTGTTACAACTTGGTATCAGAGCCTTAGTTAGAGGGATTCGGATGCAACTTCAGGTATATCTAGACTCAAAATGAGGATTTGTGAAAAAATTTCAAAAGAAATGATTTTTCTAAAACGAGCAAGAGTTTCTAAGAGAAAAACAAGAAGGTGCAGTGTGTACAATCAGCCAGAGCCCGAACGATGATTTCCCAAAATACCCTTATTTGTTTGTGTTATGAGTTATTATTGAGATATTAGTGACGCATGCTAGAGGATAGGCTTGGTGTTTCATATTTTAGGGCTAGAGTTGCATGATTTGTGATGCCTAAGCCTAGGTATTTTTGCTATCTGTGATGTGCCTTTAGTGTGTAGAGTAAGAGTATCCAATAGGGATCTTTTAGAGAGAGCTTTGAGTAGAGGAGTGATCTAGGAGAGATATCTAGATGAGAATTTGAGGAGCCTACTGAGAGAGTAGTTAGATACCACGAGGGGTAGGGTTGCTTGAGTTCGGTGATACCTTTTGATTATAAGTAAAGAAGTGGAGTTGTAATGCCCCGATACTCAGGTATTGATTTATGGTTATAAATTTTCATGATTCAAGCTCTACTCGACGAGTTGGTTGCCATGACTCGTCGAGTAGCAGTGGGTTGGTCCACATGCTTAAGTGACCTACTCAACGAGTCCAAGAAGGGACTCGACAAGTAGGAGCTAGAGGATGAAACCCTAATTTACAGGGTTTTGCACCTTATTTAAGGGATCATTAGCCTCCTTTGGCCTTCTTGCAGTTCCTTGAGAGATCAACAAACCCTAATACGTGTGTGTGTGTGCTCCATTGGTGTGTTTTAAGCTTTGGAAGAGGATTCTTGGTGAGAAGAGCTTGGAGAACAAGTGACTAGAAGCAAGGAACGTGTGGGAATCAGAAATCTACGTTAGTTAGAATCAATTGAAGGTATCAAGTCGTTATCTTGACCTCATTTCCTTCTAGATCTCATTTAGGTGAAGTTTAGGGCTTTTTCTAGCATATTAGGAAGCTTTTCTTGTGTATGAGCTAAGATCTGACGTTGCAACTTCATATCTGAGCTCTCTTGGGTCTCTAAGTTCATAAAGCTTCCAGCTTTTGCAAGTATGAAACTCTCCTAAAGTGTAAAACTCCATTTCAAGCTTGGTTTTGTCATTATAAGACTTTAGAGCCTTGCATGCACATAAAGTTCACAACTTTACGTGATAAACATGCCTTGGGAAGTTGGATCTGCAATATGGAACCTTATGACGACTTAATAAGCATCTATATGGATATGGACTAAAGGGACTCGGCGAGTTGCATGGTCAACTCGGCGAGTCCGATGAAGATTGTCGTGGGCTCGGCGAGTCAGTAGAGTGACTCGACGAGTTAGCTAGGGTTTTCCCGACCTTTGGACGCGCATAAACTCGGAGGGTTTTAGGGAAACTCAATGAGTTGGCCAAGGAGTTTACGGCCGCAAACATTAGGAACTCGACGAGTCACTCAAATGACTCGACAAGTTGACGAGTTATGTAAGGAACTCGGTGGGTGGCTGGTTGTACTCGATGTGTTGAGGTCAACATGGACTGTTGACGTTGATCGTTGACTTTGACTTTGACCAAGGGATGACTATTTTACTTCTGGGGCATTTTGGGAAATTGGAAATTTAAAAGCATGATTCTATGATGAACATAGGTGGTGGAGTTTGTACTGGTGATCCGAGAGTTTGAGCTTATCTTCGAGTCGACAGTTGTGATGTGAGTTATCCTCACTATATTAATAGGGCTAAGGCACAAAGGCCAGCCCTTTATAGATTTGTATCCGGATTATGGCATGATATGTTTATTGCTTACATCCCGGTATTTTGGATAATGATATGCTTATGCTTAGTGACCCGGTTAGGTCGGTGTCCTGGTTATAGGATGATCTTATGTTAGTGACCGGATAGGTCTATATCCCGGTTATTGGGATGTTGCTATGATTAGTGATCTATTAGATCGGTTTGACTGTTATATGATATGAGATAGCGTATTGTATTTTTGTGCACATGTTCGTTTGGTTGGGGGTTGGGTTGAGGCAGTCATGCTTTGTGTTGTAGGCCAACATACCCAGCAAGCGGTCCATATAGGATGTAGGCGCTGCGAGGTGGTCCAGTCATGCCGAAGGCTCAGGAGCGGTCAAGGTAGGATGTAGGCCCTGCAAGGCGGTCCAGTCAGGTTGAAGGTGTCACACCCCCGAACCAGACGGGGGAAACGTTCGGGGGCTTGGTCTGACTTCATCTTTGTAGTATCATCACATAGTATATAATTGAAACATAACATCATCATCATCACATGTAATATAACAACATACATTGTTTACATCGAATATTGTGTCTGAATATTACATGCCAAAATAGTTAAAGTATAATGTAAGAAAATATAACAAAATATCCATTAGTTTGTTCCGATCAACCTGCTTCAACGGTTTCCTGAGAATACAAGTTAATTTAAAAAGGTCAACATAAAAATGTTGGTGAGTTCATAAGCATGTTTGAGAAAATGATTTTTATAATTTTGTAATCACTAGAAAATCCTATATTTTCTAAAAACAATTTAGTATGTTTGTGAAAATGATTTGTATGACTTTTTATCAAGATATTTTGGATTATAGACCAGTAGTTGTAAATAACTGTTGTAAGGTCTATTTTGTACTGTTTATGCTTTTGGTCTATATCGAAACATGACATTCCAAGATTTCGTTATATAACGAGAATACATTTCTTTAAGAAATGCTTTGATAAATTTTTATCATATTTTGTTTTGGGAACAAATTTCTCAACTCTTTTAATCAAATGATTACACTGAATTATTTTAAAAGCATAAATTAAATTGTTCTTTTCTGGCCATGCATTTGGGGATCTCACGGTTGGTATCAGTGCATTAGTTTAAGCGAACTAGGAATTTGTAGCGTTTCTAGACTTAAAATTAGAATGCTAAGTAAAGATTGTGAGATGATTGTTTATTATATTTAAGACACGAGCACTAGTTTATTTTAGGAAAGATGCCTAAAATGCTTTTATGTGCTAAATGCTTTATGTTTTCATTGTATGCTAATATTTGTTCGGTCTATGGTCTGTTGTCGACCGGATCCGGAAACCTTATGTGTTTAGGATTCCAAGCGTTCGAATACGATATTAGAACTAGCATGTAAACGTTTCGGAGTGTTATGGATGATTTAAATATCAATCGTGAATGAGGATCTAAATTCACCTTATTCGGTGTATATATCAAGTATGGAAAGAACCATAAGTGAAGTTGGAAATGCAAACGAAAATAGGAATTAACCACCTGTGATTGAGCAAGTGGCTGTTGCATCAGCAGCACCCGAGCCAATAACAATGGATGGGGTACAAGCGATGATCCAAATGATGTTGGATCGTCAAATGGAAGAAACTAGACATCTGCTTTAGCTAAATTATGAAGAACTTTCGATGCCGATTGAACAGCCCGAGTTGAATGAAGGGCAGTCGGAAGGAGGTAACTTTAGTGGGATTGTTGGTCAAGCCAACCAACTGTTAGTTAGACAAAACAACCTAGAGGGAGGAATTTAGGGACTTGGATGTAAGTACAAAGATTTTCTGACTTGCAAACCATCGACCTTCACCGGAAAGGAAGATCCGATCGGAGTTATGGATTGGATCTCAGAAATGGAATTAACCATTATGGCATGCAGTTTCAAGGGAACACTACAAACCATATATGTCGTACGTCAGTTCAGGGGTGGCGCTGTTTATTGGTGGAACACTCTGGGGAAAACCCTAAGCCCTAATGAGCCACTGTAACTGACTTGCCCAGAGTTCTTGGTGCAATTCAAGCGCAAGTTCTGCTCGGCCCAAAATCTGCTGGAGTTGGAGAACAAATTTATAACATTAAAGAAATACATCATGTCAGTTGATGAATACACTAATTCCTTCGTAGACAAGATGGAGTTTGCTTTCCGCATCGTCCCAGATGAGCTAAAAAAAGTTGACCGGTACGTAAAGGGTTTCCCATGGGAGCATGCAGCGCCAGTACGTCAGGCACCTACTCTAGAGGCAACTATTTGGGCTGCCAAGTCTGTTTAGGATATGATCAAGGGGAGAACCGCTGACAAGGTTGACGTTGGCGAATAGAGAAAGTTTGAAGGAACTTCAGGTTTCAACAAGAAAAGTAAATTTTTGAAGTCTAATTCGAAGAAGTTTGAAGGAGGAGGAAGAGGTGAAGCGAAATGGTGTGAAAAGTGCAAGAAAAAGCACTCTGGGAAATGTAGTGAGGAAGTGACTTGCTACAAATGTGGAAAAACTAGGCATTATGCTAACGAGTGTCTGTCCAACAAGAGGATGTGCTTTGGATGTAACGAAGAAGGAAACATTTTGAAAGGCTGTTCGAAAAATAAGGAGGCAGCAAAACCCAACATTCCACCAAAACCGAAGGCGAGAGTCTTTCAAATGACACTTGAAGCTGCGAAATATGAAGTTGATGTCGCTTCAGGTACCTTTCTCGTAAACGAATTGCCTTCCCAAATTTTGTTTGATTCTGGAGCCAACTACTCTTTTATTTCGCATGAATTTGGTAGAAAACTCTCTTTGCCTGTTGATTGACTAGATAATGCTTTAGTAGTCGAGGTTGCTAGTGGCAAGTTTATATTTGTTAGCCAACACATGAAAAACATCTTCATTGATTTGAATGGGAATAAGTTCCACGAGGAATTATTGCCTATTGAGCTAAATGGCTTCGACATCGTGCTGGGAATGGATTGGCTTAGCGCCAATGATGCCGAAATATTGTGCCGAAAAAAGCTAGTAAGGATAAATCCCACTGGAAAGGATTCATTTATGGTGTATGGGGACAAACGCAGAGTGAATTCTGGAATCATCTCCCTAATGAAAGCCAGAAAATATTTTCCAAAGGGTGTGCATCATATTTGGCATTAGTGATTGATGCAAAGAAGGAGAAAAAGGAGATGCAGAGCATTCCTTTGTTGTGTGATTATCCAAAAGTATTTCTCAAAGATCTTCCTGGATTACCGACTGGTCGACAAGTAGAATTCTGTATCGACTTGTTTCTAGGAACCACGCCCATAGCAAAAGAACCTTACCGATTAGCGCCAACAGAGATGAAGGAGCTTATGACACAACCTCAGGAATTATTGGACAAAGGTTTCATTAGACCTAGTTCATCATCCTGGGGAGCACCGGTGTTGTTCGTAAAGAAAAAGGACGGGAGTATGAGAATGTGCATTGATTACAGAGAGCTGAATAGGGCAACAATAAAGAATAGATATCCATTGCCAAGGATTGATGACCTGTTCGATCAACTACAAGGTTCAAGCTATTTTTCCAAGATCGACCTAAAGTCAGGATATCATCAGCTGAAGGTGAGAGAGTAGGATATCGAGAAGACTACATTCAGAACACGCTATGGACACTACGAGTTTTTGGTTATGTCGTTTGGACTAATCAATGCTCCAGCAGCATTCATGGATTTAATGAACAGGGTTTGTAAAATGCTCATTGATAAATCTGTGATAGTGTTCATAGATGACATTCTGATTTATTCGAGAGGCCAAGAGGAGCATGGAAGACACTTGCAAGAAGTGTTAGAAATCTTGAAGAGGGAGAGTTGTATGCAAAGATCTTCAAATGTGATTTTTGGATTTGAGAAGTCCAATTCTTGGGTCATGTGGTCAACCATGAAAGGATAATGGTTGATCCAGCAAAGATTGAAGTTGTGATAAAGTGGGAGCAACCGAAAAGTCCCACGGAGATCCGAAGCCTTCTAGGATTAGCCGGATATTACCGAAGGTTTATCCAAGGCTTTTCTTCGATCGCTACTCCATTGACAACTTTGACCCACAAAGGAGCTACTTATACTTAGAGTGATAAGCACAAAGAAGCATTCGAGTTGCTAAAGAAGAAGCTATGTGAGGCACCGATTCTTTCTCTACCCGACAGAGTCGAAGACTTCGCTGTCTATAGCGATGCGTCTGGTGTTGGGTTGGGTTGTGTTATGACCTAAAGATAAAAGGTGATCATGTATCCCTCTCGACAGTTGAAAGAGCACGAAAAGAACTACCCCACTCATGATTTGGAGTTGGCAGCGGTAGTATTTGCTATAAAGATTTGGAGGCATTACCTCTATGGCACGAAGTGCAAACTTTTTACTGATCATAAGAGTCTCCAATATCTCTTTAGTCAGGAAGAATTCAATATAAGGCAAAGACGTTGGCTAGAGTTACTCAAGGACTACGGCTGTAAGATACTTTACCACCCCGGTAAAGCTAATGTTGTCGCTGATGCTTACAATCGGAAAGTCAATCTTGAAAGAAAAAGGCCAAGAGCGTTGAGAATAGAAGTTGTCTCGACAATTGTGGAGGGTATAAAGAAAGCTCAAGAAGAAGATTTAGAAAAGAATGACCGAAAGGAAGAACGTTTGGGTAAAACGTTAGTGTTCAATATAAACAGTCACAGACTGAAGGTATTCCAAAATCGGATTTGGGTACCTAAGACATGAGGAGTAAGAGATCTTCTGATGGAAGAAGCTCACAAAACCATGTACTCGATTCATCCTGGTAGCACTAAAATGTATAGGGATCTCAAACCCTATTACTGGTGGCCGACGATGAAGCTCGATATTGCAAAGTATGTGTCCGAGTGTGTGACATATGCTACAGTTAAGGCACAACTTCAAAAACCATATGGGAGTTTAGAACCTTTACCTATACCTATGGGTAAATGGGAGGACACTGATATGGATTTTGTCACTAAACTACCCAGAACAAAGAACGGTCGCGACATGATTTGGGTGGTCGTTGATCGCATCACTAAGAGTGCGCACTTCATAGCAGCCACTAAGAAATGGTCTATGGATAAGCTCGCGAATTCTTACATGAAGGATATTGTGAGGCTTCATGGTGTCCCGTTAACGATTGTATCAGATCGTGACAGCCGTTTCACCTCAAGGTTTTGGAAAAGTCTAGAAGAGGAATTGGGTACCAATTTGTGCTTGACTACAGCTTACTATCCAAAGACTGATGGTCAGAGCGAACGAATGATACAAACACTTGAAGATATGCTGAGAGCATGTACCCTGGAATTCCAAGGTAACTGGGATGAACATTTACCTTTAGTAGAATTTTCCTACAATAATAGTTTCCACTCGAGCTTAAAGATGCCACCTTATCAAGCTTTATACGGACAAAAGTGTTGTATGCCATCTTGTTGGCTTGAGGCTGGGGAGAAGCAGTTTATGGGACCCAAGATAGTCCATCAAACTGCTAGAAAGTTGAAAGTAATTAGGGAAAGGATGTTAGCATCTCAGGATCGTCAAAAGAGCTATGCTAACAAGAAAAGACGACCGATGACTTTTGAAGTTGGAGATTCAGTTTTTCTTAGAGTCTCACCGTGGAAGGGACTTATAAGATTTGGTAAAAAGGGAAAGTTAAGTCCAAGATTTATTGGACCGTTTAAAGTTCTTCAGAGGATTGGGAACCAAGCTTACAAGCTCGAATTACCCGAAGAACTGAATGGTATTCATAACACTTTCCATGTGTGTTATTTGAGGAAGTTCATAGGAGAAGTCCCCGACATAATTCCAATTTCTGAGTAAAGGATTGATGAAAACAAAAGCTCAATTGAAGAACCAGAGGCAATCGTTGACCGTAAGACTAAGAAGCTGCGACGCAAGATGGTCGAATTAGTGCTTGTCCGTTGGAAACATACGAATGCGCCAAATCTCACCTAGGAGACAGAGACTGACATGATGAGTCGCTATCCGTATTTGTTTGTTGATATGTGATTCTGGGGACGGAATCATCCTAATGGGGAGAGAATTGTAACGCCCGTGTTTCTAGGCTAGGCACTAATGATGATGTAATAGTCTAGTTTAACCTTTGTAGCCCATTTCAAAATAATAAAAATGTTTTATTTGTGTATTATGTGTATTATGCTTAATTGTGTGACTTAAATGAATTAAGGATAAAGATAAGTGTTAAAATAAAATATTAGAAAACCTAATATCCATGAAGGAAGTTGTAGTGGTCATCACAAGGATTCCGAATATATAAAGAATGTCGAAATCCGAGTTATAAAGAAGAAGTTAGGACCTGTCGAAGTTTCGCGACAAAACAGGTACGACAATGCATGACCTAAATAGTGAATTTACGATACAGCGGTATTTAGTGTTAGTGATCTATATGAAAGCCGTAGAATACGTTAAACCGAGGGCGTGCATAAGAAGAACGTCTAAATCTGACTTCGTTTGACGAAGTTATGATTTTTCTATGTTTCGACTTAGCAGTATGCAGCCAAAGTTTGAATATGAGATCGAGTGATTTCTAGCCGAAACAATCTAAACGGGAATCGAAGATCTCGACGATAGTAGTGCAACGGTAGAAAGACAGAAGAAAACGGACGTCAGATGAAGGAGTTATGAATTTTTAACGGAGTTTTCCTATCCTAGCCTACAAAAAAATAGAATAAAAATAAATTCAAAATTAGCCGACGGAGTCTAAATGAAAGTTGTAGAGCCTAATCTCACCTACGTGTGCATATAAAGAACGTTGAAAATGGAGTTCGTATGCGAAAGATATGAATTTAGGATGTTCGGGGCATGAACTTCAACCCCTGTGTCAGAGCTCACGACGTTAACAGGTGATGGACACCTTCCAGAGCAAGTGGCCTGATGGCGAATGCAACGACCTATGCAGGATCGAGTTCACGACGTGAACATTAAAGGTTCACAACGTGAATCTAGAAAATCGGCCCTATAAATAGAAACTGAAGGGTAGTCGGCCATGTTTTCTAATTCCTTCATTCTCTCACTCTTTATACCCTCTATAGTCGTCTTGAAGCACCCCCGAAGCCCCGATATCATCCCGACAACCAAAGCAAGTCCCGAAGCACCGAAGATCCCGAGAAGAAAAGAGTTTTCGACCCGAAGCTCTGCCCGCGAGAAGCCCGGTGTGTGAAGATATTCCAGTTTCACCAAAGAATACTACTTTAAGAGCCGTAGTGCTTTCCGAGCATTGTCTTATCAAGTGAGTACATAGTCCCTTTCATAAACATGATTTTAATACAAGTATTATTTGAATGTATTAAATATATATTTTTTGTATGTGTATATTCATTTTCATCTAACACATAGATTTGAAGTAATGTCTATAAAATACGTGCTATGTGTATATATATTATTTGTTTATTTGAAATAAGTGTTAAATGAATGTTTTATACACGTGTTACATTGTATATGTATTCTTTATCTACAATTATGTTGGGTGAAACATGGGTAGATAGTTGATGTGTGATCAAATAAAATGATGAAAGGCATCGATGTTGTTGCTGATTCAGTCATCTAGCGGAGTTTAGATGACGACCACAAACTCTTCTAGACAGTCCAGTGGAACGCTGGCAGGCTCGCCACCTATAGGTGTTATTGAACTTGGAGTTCAATTGTTGTACTCCATCCCCCACATTGTTGCCTTGTTTGACATATATTGCTGAGTAACCCTCGAAGCATGTGTTGTCGCCCCGATGAAAATCCTTAGGCTAGGTCCCTTGTGATAGTTGTTTTAGGGACGTAAAGTGAGGATAACGGGAATGGGTAATTGGGTTATTGTTGGTTGACGAAATTAATATAATTATTTATTGTGGGTTGAAAACCTTATATGCTCACCAGGCTCCCAAGCCTGACCCACTCAATTTTCTTTGTATTATAGGTAGTGGCACCAAATCATAAGTTGGATGACCTATCAAGATATTTGGATTATAGATCAGTAGTTGTAAATAACTGTTGTAAGGTCTATTTTGTATTGTTTATGCTTTTGGTCTGTATCGGAACATGACATCCCGAGATTTCTTTATATAATGAGAATACATTTCTTTAAGAAATGCTTTGATAAATTTTTATCATATTTTGTTTTGGGAACAAATTCTGCAACTCTTTTAATCAAAGGATTACTCTGAATTACTTTAAAAGCATAAATTAAATCGGTCTTTTTTGGCCATGAATTTGGGGATGTCACATTTAATTCCCTATAATCGATGCACATTCAGAAAGACCTGTCCTTTTTCTTGACAAACAAGACTGGAGCTCCCCAAGGTGAGAAGCTTGGTCGGATGAATCCTTTGCTTAACAACTTGCTTAGTTGGCTAGATAACTCCTGCATTTCCGCGGGAGCTAACCTGTAGGGTGATTTGGCAATTGATGTGGCTCCTGGTATTAGGTCGATTCGAAATTCGACCTGTCTTTCTGGGGGTATTCCCGTAAGGTCTTCTAGAAATACATGCAGGAAGTCACATGCGACCGGGATGTCTTTAATGTTTACTTATTCTTTGGTTTTATCCACAACATGAGCGTGGAAAGCATAGTTTTTCTTGTACAGACACTTTTGTTCTTTGATGCACGAGATAAGACAAAGATTGGCGTCAGGTTTATCACCATAGATTATTAGGTTTGTGATTAGGGAGGTGAAGGCGAACGGCCTTCTTGCGACACATAATATCAGCATGATGGGCGCTTAACCAGTCCATGTTGATTATCACATCAAAACTCCTAATATTTACTGGCATCAAATCTATTTGAAATGAATCGTTGCTTAGTGTTAATGAGCACCATATGTAAACATCTTTGGTTGTTTCAGTTTTCCCATTAGCCATCTCTACTGTGAAGGCTTCGTTGAGCTTTTGGGGTTGTTGATTTAGTAAGTGTTTGAATTTGTTACTAACAAAGCTTCGCTCGTCTCCTCTATCGAATAAAATGCATGCCTAAGTGTTGTTAAGTAGGAACGTACCAATAACAACTGTTGGGTCCTGAATTGCTTCACCTTGACCCAATGTCAATACCCTTCCTGATACTCCTGGTCCCTGGTTGTTGGCTTTGGGTCAATCACGTTTGAAATGAACAGTTCCTCCATACCCATAACAAGTGTAACTAGCCCCAACATTGTTGTTGTTGTTATTGTTGTTGTGATTGTTGTTGTTGTTGTTATTTGACTGTTGGTTCTATTGGGGATGAGTTCTAGAATATCTTACAATATGACCCTTTCGATTGCAACTCGTGCAATGCATCTCCCTGCATTCTCCATGGTGGTGAAAACTGCATTTGCTACACTTGGGTAGGGTTCCTGAGTATTGTCTGGGAGCAGTTGGTGTAGATGAGGCTGGAGCATGTGGTGTTGTGGTGACTTAGGCAGTAGCAGTGTGGACAACTACTGTTTGTTGCTTCTTTAATGAATCTGAGTTTTGTCGCCCTTTATGCATGTTGTTCTTTCCTTTCTTGGTATCACTTTCCTTCTTAAACTTCAGCTTCTCCTGCTTTGGCACCCTTCTTGTTTCCATGGTCGTATAACTTCTTGGCTAGCCTTTTATCACTGTCATACATTCCAGGGTATGTCGCGATTACATTTCCTTGAATTGGAGAGGTCAATCCCCAAATGAATCTTTCGATCTTCTTCCCTTCGGATGTGATTATCCCTGCTTTGGCTAAACCTTGATATGTAAGCATCGATGTCAGAGTTTTGGACTGTGAGGTTCCATAGTTCTTGTTCCATCTTCTAGATTTCTCCCCTTGGACAGTACTCGGCCATCAGCATTTCCTTAAGCTCCTCCTATGGCATAGCGTTCACCACATGGAGTGTCATGGCCTCCACGTGGCCATTCCACCAAGAAAGAGCTTGATTGATGAATGTGCAAGCCGAAAATTCACCTTGCACTCCTCAGGACATCTGCAGATCTCGAATATTGATTCTACCTTTTCTATCCATCTTTTCAAATTTATCACGCCTCCCGTCCCGTTGAAGGTTCGAGGCTTGGCGTTTGTTAAGTCTTTGTAGGTACAGGTTCTAGTAGGTCCTTGGTTCATCCCATGGGTTGAGCTTCTGGCCCCTTGCCCATTACCTCCACCGTTGTTCCCGTTGTTGATATGAGCCAGTGTTGCTGAAACTGTTGCTTGAAATGCAGCTGAGTCCATTTCTATGGATCCGGTGGTGGTGTTGCATTGCGGTTCCCGCGAGCCTGTCTTCGAGGCATCTTTCTGTCATGGAACGGAAAGATGTTGAGTATCCAGTGTATTCCAATTTCACGATTTCTTGATTATAGAACACTGTCGGTGATTCGGTTGTGTGTAAGTAAGTGAATGCATACAATCAACATGTAGTAAAAGTAATAGAACACATAGGAGATAATAACATCATGAGAAAATATATAGCCATTTTCATTAATGATAACTTTTGAGTACATGACAATTTTCCTACATAAGGCATACAATACATGAAATGAAATAAAATCTGGCAGAGTAACGACTCCATGAGTAGTGTAGTCACTTAATCATGTAGTCGATAGTACATAGAGTAGTGTATAAAGGAAAATCAAAACAGTAGTAGGTAGCAGATGATCGGGTACTAGCTGCGTCAAGAGACGTCTGATGGTGAAATCACATGCCAAAATGTCGCGCCACGAGATCAGCCATCTTGGTCATCTCCCTGACGACCTCATCCCTCTCGTACTCCACATGTATGCCTCAGGCCTCTACTACTAATAGTTGTTGCCGATGGGTGGAAAACTCCTCTTCTAAGGATCGAGTCCTATCGATGCGATCATGTGGTGCTACGGAGTGGTACTGTACTATCTCCGAAGTGGGAGGATCACTGGGAACTTCATTAGTGTCCCTATCCACCTCCATAACCTCATTGGATTCCCCGAACTCGTAAATCTGTTTCCATGTACTCCTCAGGCTCAACACCAGGTTCTGCATCTTGACCTATCGCAGTGTCTCCTCCAATTAGCCCATTGGCTACCAAAGCTTGATAGGAAAGGATTCCTTGTTGTACTTCTTCCATGAAGGCGGTGTGTGAAACTGGAAGGGTGAGAAGTGTGTAAGGAGAGTATATGTAAATAGGTTTCCAAAATTCTCCTATGGTATTTTAATTGTTTAAGTTTGAGTTCCTTAGAGTTCTTGGATATGAGGTAAGCTTCTAAATTCATTTCCCACAATGCTTACTCCCAAACACATGTTGGTCGTATTTTGAATAAATAGTTGATCAGGCTATATTTATCCCCAATATGACTACATGACTGTCCGGGTTTAACCATGATGTTCAATTTCCTCCAGAGACTTTTAGTGTTATACTTATAATGCATGCGTAGGTATTATCTTATTCAGAGTGTTTTAGTCCCATTGTATTTATAGTTGCATACCCTGTATGATTAGATATGCCAGTTCACTATAAACAATGCTCTGATACCAATCTGTCACACCCCCGAACCAAACGGCGGAAACGTCTGAGGGCTTGGTGTAACTTCATCTTTGTAGTATCATCACATAGTATATAAATGAAACATAACATCATCATCATCACATGTAATATAATAACATACATTGTTTACATCGAATATTGTGTCTGAATATTACATGCGAAAATAGTTAAGGTATGATGAAACAAAATATAACAAAATATCCATTAGTTTGTTCTGCTCAACCTGCTTCACCGTTTCCTTAGAATACAAGTTAATTTAAAAGGTCAACAAAAAAATGTTGGTGAGTTCATAAGCATGTTTGAGAAAATCATTTGTATAATTTTGTAATCACCAGAAAATCCTATATTTTCTAAAAACAATTTAGTTTGTTTGTGAAAATGATTTGCATGACTTTGTATCGCCAGAAAAATCCTGTATTTTCTGAAAACAGTTCAGTATGTTTGTGTCCGATCTTATATTAATGCATGTGTGTCATTGTTTACTAGTATGCAAAAGAGAATGAAGAAAATCTAAAGAGAATGTACAGAGAATGCCCCCAAACAACCCTATGTTCTCTGTAAAAGAGAATGTTGGTATACCAACCCCCGAGGTTGAGTACCGGCGCGAGTATGTTCCCGAGTAATCCATTTAGAAAAGAGAATTGTCTCCCTTAAATTTATAATGTTAATTCCTCAAAGTGAGTCGTTATAACCATACTAGATAATGACAACTTCCCCTGTCTTGGCGTTATTGAATGCCGACGGAAAATAGAATAAGGTTTTTGTCACCCTAGACTGGCCTAGTCTAACAGTAGCGAACAGCTCAGGTGTGGGGTGTCATCTCTGTATAGATCTATACACAAACCCCCGCTCTCTCTCCAAGAGACTCTGGTTATAACTACAGGCTACGATCATACACTCAATAGGTGTCAACTGACACGTCTAACTAGATCCTTAATTGAATTTACGCGGAGAGAAACATATAAAACACATTTCAGGCCCAAATAAACATGTAAGTGAACGACTAAGGCCCACTAAACATGTTAATCATTTCTAGGCACATAAGGAATAAAATTATATAACCCGGGCCCAAAATATATGTAAAAGGACAACTAAGGCCCATTTCACATCTAAGGTATTTACAGGCCCAAATAGCATGCAAAGAGTATCCAAGGTGCGTCGAGCATGTTAATGGGTCAATGAGGCCCAATAAACATATAAAGAGTATTCAGGTTCTATCACGCATATAAATGGGTCACTAAGGCCCAATAATATGAGAAATGCAAAACTAGCCCATTTTTTATATTATTGCTTGTTTTAATTCAGTTATTTACCACAATGGCATAAAAGACCCACTTTTTGTAAAAATGACATTCTTGGCCCATTAAGCCAAAAAAATTACAATTAAGGCCCATTTTTGGTAAAAATAGCATTTTAGGCCCCTTTTTGGACAAGACTTGCATTTAAGGCTAGTTTTTGTATAAATAACAATTTTAACTCACTTTTGAGCGACCACCATATGATGTATATTGTTAGGGTGTTGTGATGATACTTCAGACAAAGAAGCGTAGGTGTGGAAGGTAGTATGCGCCCGTACTACTAAAAGCACATGACCCATATGCATAGCAAGGAAGTCACAATCCTAGGGTTTAGTCAGGAGTTGGTTCCCAATTATTTATGTGTATTATCTAATATATTCCTATTATATTTTCAATATGGTGGTTACGAGGCGTTTTGTGACTGGATCCGAATTGGGATCAGGGCAGGGCGATCAGGAGGCTCCAGCAGCGCCTGAGGTTATTGGCCAGGAGGGGCCAGTGTTGAAAGAGGATCGAGTCAGGGAGATCACCCGCGAGGAGGTGGTCGAGATTATCCGGGGTGAAATTCTGGAGTTGTTTGGGTTTATCAAGACCGTTATGATGGAGTACTTCGATGAGAGATACGTAGCCCTTGCGGAGACGGCTGCCACTGTAGCTGCATCGGCTGTATCAGCGGCAGGGGGAGGAGTAGGAGCCACTCAGGGCTTCCAGTACAGGGACTTCGATAACACGAAGCTCCTTACTTTTGATGGGAATCAGGACCCCATCAAGGCTGTGAGGTGGGTTTCTGATGTGGAGGGGTGTTTCCTTACTTGCTTGTGTCCTACTGACCAGAAGGTCAGGTGTGCTCTAAACCTGCTAAGGTCTGGGCCAAGAATTAGTGGTGGTTGACGATAGGGTCGTACACTGATGATCAGAGAGCTGCTGTTACATGGGAGCAATTCAGGGATATGTTTCGCGCCCGATACATTCCACGGGTTGAACGGGATCGATTGTCTCTAGAGTTTTTTAGTTTGAGACAGGATGGGGAGTTGGTGACGGAGATCACTCGTATGTTCATAGAGAGGGCGATGTTCTGCCTAGAGTTTGCTTCCGAGCAGGCTCAGATGACTCGTTATCTGAGCATGCTCAAGATGGACATCCGTCAATTTGTTGTTTGGATCTACAGCAGACCGCTAGGTGGCGTGAGTTGGAGATTGAGCTGCAGTTGAGGAAGTAGCGTCAGACCCTGGCACATTCTCAGCCGGCGCTGAAGCGGCCTAAGACCATTGATTCTAGGACCTGGGGTCAGCAGAGTCGCACTTGTGGCAAGTGCATCAATGGTCATTCTAGAGTTTGTCGAGCGGGTAGTGGGTGCCACAAGTGTGACAAGGAGGGGCACTATGCTAGGGACTATTGCTAGTCCACCCCTGCATCGGATATGAGGATATGCTATCATTGTCATCAGGTTGGTTACATGAAGACCAACTGTCCACAGCTCGCAGCCAGGCCAGTGCAGGCCACAGCACTGGCTACATTGAGGATTGCAGATGGGAGGCTAATCAAGGAAGAGCCTACAAAGGCTCATGGGCTTGCCTTCCAGCTTACAGAAGAGGAGGCCAGGGCAGCACCGGATGTGATTGCTGGTATATTCCTATCCTTTATCTCATTTATTATATATCTTTTATGCTTATCGGTTGTACCTCTTGTTATGTACATTTTTAGTGAACTCCTTGCCTGCATTGGTTTTATTTGACTAAAGGGCGAGTCGGTCTTTCATATCTTAGACATTTAGTAGGGAGTTCAGTGTGCCAATAGGCGAGCTAGAGTGTCCACTGTGAGTCTCTATTGCCAACAAACACGAAGTTTCTACTTCTTCGGCCTATCGAGGATGCGAGTTGGAGATCTTCGAAGTGTCCTTTTCCGATAGATTTGATTCTGATTCCCATGGGGGAGGTGTGCGTGAGTGTGGGGATGGATTGGCTTAGCCAATTCGGTGCCATGATAGATTGTGAGAGCCAACGGGTGGTAGTTCGAACCCCATGTGGGGGAGAATTGATTGTATATGGCGCGGGCACCATAGTGGGATCAGAGTTTTTTTCAACTGCCAAGGCTCGACAGTATATTCAACACGGGTGTGCGGGTTATCTAGCATATGTGGTGGATACGCGGGTCGAAGGTCAGACCCCAGTTTCAGAGGTTCCAGTGGTTAGAGAGTTTGCTGACGTGTTACCGGAGGAGTTACCAAGGGTACCTCCGGAGAGACAGGTCGAGTTCTGGATCGACCTGGTGTTGGGTGCGGCTCCTATCACCAAGGCACCATACTGGTTGGCACCACCCGAGATGCAGGATCTGTCATCATAGCTGCAAGAACTGATGGGCAAGCAGTTCATTCGACCTAGCAGTTCACCATGGGAAGCACCGATCCTCTTCTTCAGGAAGAAGGACGGTTCGCACCGGATGTGCATTGACTATAGGGAGTTGAACAAGTTGACGTTGAAGAACTGTTATCCACTCCCGAGGATAGATGATCTATTTGATCAGTTACAGGGTGCATCTTGGTTCTCCAAGATTGATTTGAGGTTGGGGTATCATCAGGTCCGGGTCAGAGAGGAGAACATGGAGAAGACCGCATTTCGGACTCGTAATGGTCATTATGAGACATCAGGAGTTTCCTAGGGTTAACTGGGTACTACGATTGCACGATCCTTTACCACCTCGGTAAAGCGAATGTGGTGGCGGATGCTTTGAGCCGCAAGTCAGTTGGATCTTCTACCCCAACAATATGTATGAGGATAGCTGTGGATTCACCGTTTGTGAGCTTGATCAGGGATGCTCAGGTTGAGGGCATGTGATCGAAGAACTGGAAGTTGGAAAGGATCAAGGGCGAGAACACCCGGTTTGAGCAGGATAGTCGGGGATTATTGACCCGATGCAGTCGAGTATGGGTTTAGATTTCTTTTGGGGCCAGACAGACAGTCATGGAGGAGGCTCATAAGTCTCACTTCTCTATTCACCCAGGGGCCACCAAGATGTACTGAGACCTGAGTTTGAGTTACTGGTGGCCATATATGAAGCGAGAACTCGCTTGGTATGTTGAGAGGTGCTTGACCTGTAGGATGGTCAAGGCCTAGCATCAAAGGTCACATGGTATGTTGTAGCCCCTAGAGATTCCCATGTGGAAATGGGAACAAATCAAGATGGACTTCATTACCAAGCTGCTGAGTACAGCAAAGGGATTTGATGCTATATAGGTCATCGTAGATCGATTGACCAAAAGCACCCATTTCTTGGCTATACGGGAGAGTTCGTCGGACGAGAAGTTGGCCGACATGTACGTCTACGAGATTGTTGCTTTCCATGGGGTTCCGGTCTCCATTGTTTCTGACCGAGATGTTAGATTTACCTCTCGTTTCTGGCAGAAGTTCCACGAGGAACTGGGCATGCGGCTGCATTTTAGCACAGTGTATTATCCGCAGACCGATGGTCAGAGCGAGCGGACCATTCATACCCTCGAGGATATGTTGAGGGCGTGTGTTATTGACTTTGGTGAGAGCCGGGATTCCCACCTACCCTTTGCAGAGTTTGCATACAACAACTGCTATCATTCCAGCATTGGCACCCCGCCTTTCGAGCTGTTGTATGGGCGAAGATGTCGCACCCCGGTTTGTTGGGGTGAGGCTGGACACAGGGTGATGGGACGGATGGAGGTAGTATTGTAGACTACCAAGAAGATTCAGCAGATTAGTTAGTGACTGCAAACCGCTAAGAGTCGGCAGAAGAGTTACGCCGACAGACGCCGATCTGAGTTAGAGTTCCAGGTCGGTGACATGGTGCTCCTGAAGGTCTCGCCCTGGAAGTGTATGATCCGCTTCAGGAAGAGGGTTAAGTTGGGTCTGCGGTTCATTGGTTCATTCAGGATTGTTGCTAGGGTTGGCAAGGTGGATTATAGGATGGAGCTACTGAAGGAGCTCAGTCAGATCCACATCACCTTTCACGTTTTGCAATTGTGAAAGTGCATTATGGATTAGGAGGCGATGGTATCATTAGATGACATTCAGCTCGATGAGCGCCTGAATTATGTTGAGAGGTCTGTGACCGTTCTGGAGAGGAAAGTGAAGGTTCTAAGGAACAAGGAGGTACCATTGGTAAAGGTACAGTGGGAGCACCGAAGGGGGTCCGAGTGGACATGGGAGCCGGAGAGAGAGATGCGGGAGCACTATCTGGAGTTGTTCACCATGACAGACTTCAAGGACGAAGTCTAGTTCAAGTGGGGGAGAACTGCAACGCCCCGATTCTCAGTTATTGATTTATGGATATAAATTTAAATGATTCAAGGTCTACTCGACAAGTTGGTTGCCCTGACTCGTCGAGTAGCAGCGGGTTGGTCCACGTGCTTAAGTGACCTACTCGCCGAGTCCAAGAAGGGACTCGACAAGTAGGAGCTGGAGGATGAAACCCTAATTTATGAGGTTTTGCACCATATTTAAGAGATCATTAGCCTCCTTTGGCCTCTGTGCACTCCCTTGAGAGCTCAACAAACCCTAATACGTGTGTACGTGCTCCATTGGAGTGTTTTAAGCTTTGGAAGAGGATTCTTGGTGAGAAGAGCTTGGAGAACAAGTGACTAGAAGCAACGAACGTGTGGGAATCAGGAATCTACCTCAGTTAGAATCAATTGAAGGTATCAAGTCGTTATCTTGACCTCATTTCCTTCTAGATCTCATTTAGGTGAAGTTTAGGGCTTTTTCTAGCATATTAGGAAGCTTTTCTTGTGTATGAGCTAAGATCTGAAGTTGCAACTTCAGATCTGAGCTCTCGTAGGTCTCTAAGTTCATAAAGCTTCCTGCTTTTGCAAGTATGGAACTCTCCTCAAGTGTAAAACTCCATTTCAAGCTTGGTGTTGTCATTATAAGACTTTAAAGCCTTGCATGCATGTAAAGTTTGCAACTTTACGTGATAAACATGCCTTGGGAAGCTGGATTTGCAATATGGAACATTAAGACGGCTTAATAAGCATCTACACAGATATAGACTGAGGGGACTCAGTGAGTTTCATGGTCAACCTGGCGAGTCCTATAAAGATTGTCGTGGGCTCGGCGAGTCAGTAGAGTGACTCGACGAGTCAACTAGGGTTTTCCCGACCTTTGGACGCGCATAAACTCGGAGGGTTTTAGGGAAACTCAATGAGTTGGCCAAGGAGTTTACGGCCGCAAACATTAGGAACTCGACGAGTCACTCAAATGACTCGACAAGTTGACGAGTTATGTAAGGAACTCGGTGGGTGGCTGGTTGTACTCGACGTGTTGAGGTCAACATGGACTGTTGGCCTTGATCGTTGACTTTGACTTTGACCAAGGGTTAACTATTGGACTTCTAGGGCATTTTGGGAAATTGGAATTTTACAAGCATGGTTCTATGGTGAACATAGGTGGTGGAGTTTGTGTCGGTGATCCAAGAGTTTGAGCTTATCTTCGAGTCGATAGTTGCAAGGTGAGTTATCCTCACTATAACAATAAGGTCTAAGGCACCAAGGACAACCCTTTATGGATTTGTATCTGGATTATGGCATGATATGTTTATTGATTACATCCCGGTATTTAGGATGGTGATATGCTTATGCTTAGTGACCTGGTTAGTTCGGTGTCCTGGTTATAGGATGATGCTATGTGAGTGACCGGTTAGGTCTGTATCCTGGTTTATTGGGATGTTGCTATGATTAGTGATATGTTAGATCGGTTTGATTGTTATTTGATATGAGCTAGCGTATGATATTTATTTGCACATGTTCGTTTGGTTGGAGGTTGGGTTGAGGCGGTCCTCCTTTGTGTTGTAGGCCAACATACCCGGTGAGTGGTCTGAATAGGTTGTAGGCCCTGCGAGGTGGTCCAGTCATGCCAATGGCTCGAGAGCAGTCTAGATACGTTGTAGGCCCTGTGAGGTGGTCCAGTCAGGCTGAAGGCTCATTATGTATGTTGTTCTGTATTTGTTGATATGACATAATTATGGTTATATGCGGTTGGTATCTTGGGGGAACTCACTAAACTTCTTAGCTTACATTTATTGCTTATTGTTTTAGGTACTTCTGGTAACCACGGGAAGGTGAAGGCATGATCGTACCGCTCCTCTTGCTGTTATGATTTTATGATTTGATACTGGGATACTCTGATATGATTATTTTGAAAACAAACTTTGTAATGTTAAATGGTTTTAAGTGTTTTGAAAAAGTTTAAATTTGGCATGATTTTTTTATGGGTGCTACAGGAGTTGTAACCTAGAGTGGTTTTATGTGTTGGTGGAGATTATTCGATGCCCGAATGCTACTTGCTTCGTGCTTTGTGGAACTCTTGATGATGGGAGTCAACTACTAAGTGAATATGACGATATTCAGGAGGTAGATGGTTGGCATCATAAGGAGTTCTTCAGCAGCTGATGGCAGAGAAGTGTGAGAACCTAGGAAGAGACTAGGGAGTGACCTTAGTCAGATGATTATGCTGATAGAGGAGAGTATTCGTTGGGGAGCGACCAGGTTTAATGGGATTGGTGATCGAGAAGGTTGAGCAGCTACTTTGTAACATCCCCCTCTGGCACGTATCACAATATTGTCCGCTTTGGGCCACTCGGCACGAGGACTTCCCAGGGGGTCACCCATCCTGGTACTACTCCCGCCCGAGCACGCTTAACTGCAGAGTTCTTATGGGATCTGCTGCCCTCACGGCTTTAAAACGCGTTGTGAAAAGGAAGGTATCCACACCCCTTATAAGGAATGCTTAGGTCTCCTTCCGAGCCGATGTGGGATCAGATCTAACCCACTTTCACCCCCCCATTATAGGGTTCGACGTCCCCGTCGAACACATCGACCCGTGCCCTAGCTCTGATACCATTTGTAACATCCCCCTCTGGCACGTATCACAATATTGTCCGCTTTGGGCCACTCGGCACGAGGACTTCTTAGGGGGTCACCCATCCTGGTACTACTCCCGCCCGAGCACGCTTAACTGCAGAGTTCTTATGGGATCTGCTGCCCTCACGGCTTTAAAACGCGTTGTGACAAGGAAGGTATCCACACCCCTTATAAGGAATGCTTAGGTCTCCTTCCCAGCCGATGTGGGATCAGATCTAACCCACTTTGAAAGTGGGTTGGATCTGATCCCACATCGGCTGGGAAGGAGAACTAAGCATTCCTTATAAGGGGTGTGGATACCTTCCCTATAACAACGCGTTTTAAAGTCGTGAGGGCAGCAGATCCCATAAGAACTCTACAGTTAAGCGTGCTCCGGCGGGAGTAGTACCAGGATGGGTGACCCCCTGGGAAGTCCTCGTGCCGAGTGGCCTAAAGCTGACAATATTGTGATACGTGCCAGAGGGGGATGTTACAAATGGTATCAGAGCCAGGGCACAGGTCGATGTGTTTGACGGGGACGTCGAACCCTATAATGGGGGGTGAAAGTGGGTTGGATCTGATCCCACATCGGCTGGGAAGGAGAACTAAGCATTCCTTATAAGGGGTGTGGATACCTTCCCTATAACAACGCGTTTTAAAGCCGTGAGGGCAGCAGATCCCATAAGAAATCTACAGTTAAGCGTGCTCGGGTGGGAGTAGTACCAGGATGGGTGACCCCTGGGAAGTCCTCGTGCCGAGTGGCCTAAAGCTGACAATATTGTGATACGTGCCAGAGGGGGATGTTACATACTTAGTAATTTGGGACGATGCATGTGGAAAGTATGGGTAGATGTGGCAGGTAGTATGGGCCCATACTACTGAAAGCAGAGACCCATACTTGAAACAGGGAGAATTCCAGAGGTTCTAAGTAGCAGATTGAGAGGGTATAACATGGTTCGGGTACCATGATTGATAGCAAATCAAGAGGTGATCACATGGTTTGAGTACCATGATTTGTGGCAGTTAGTGCTTATGGTTTTACTAGTTATCCCGTTGTTATTGATTAGACTGAAATCAGATGTGATAGATTGTGGGGCCAGAGAGCCATGTTGAACGAGTTTCAATGGAGCATACCTTAAGAGGGACATGGAGTTAGTTTCCGAGAGATTTTTGGTGAGATGCTAGTTGGATTCACAAGGTTCAGGGATGAGTAGAGATGATGCATATCGAAGGATCACGGTCTGAGTTGAGCAATCGACTGATAGATGAGGCATCACCTTCTGTGGCAATAGTTGCGTTGTCCCCATTTCCTAGGAGAAGCAAAAGAGTTGACGAGCTTCCGGTTTCAGATTTTGGAGGTAAACCCTGTGGGGTAGCATAGGGTTGCAACCTTTTCACCAGAGTATTTGGATAGTATGTTTGCGACGAGGTATTTCTTATACCATGAGAGAGTCATTTGTGGGACTAAAATGGAAGAGAACAATGAGGTGCCTTACTGAGGGAGGTATACTTTTAGCGGCAATTTCAAGTGGTTAAGAGGAGTATAGCGGCACGGTGTCCCTCGTTGTCTATGTTGTGTATCAACTGTGAGAGTGAGGTCTCTTGCTTTTATGATGATTCTCGCGATGGTAGGTTGGTTGAGGAGTCAGAGACGAAGTGCATGATAGTGCATCATTTTCGGACCGAGAGTTAGGATTAATTCGGAACAGTTGGGGTATCCGGCGATATATCGATATGAGGCTTCAAGATGACTAGAGGCAGTCACGTTGGGGGGATTCTGAGATTTGTTTCTGAGTTACGAGATATTTGGAGTTGCTTGGTTCCATCGGGAAGATCATTGAAGTGATTATGTGGTACGCTCCAAGAGTCAAGTGTGATATACCTGGTGAAACAGTCTATGGAGTAGATTGTTGGTATGCCAATTGGTGATGGTTCAAACCCTGAGTAGGGGAGAACTGAGTATTCTATTGAGAGGATCAACGATCCGTTCAAGTTCAGTTAGAGAACTGGTTATGGAGATCTACGATGCGGACACATAAGACATAGGTTATTCGTGGATGAGGCAAGGTGCAAGACGGGAAGATGTATGAGTATGTGTTTAAGAAAGAATGAGTGAATCCACGGCAGGTGCCCGTTGGTCAGAGAATTTATTGTGGCTAGGGATTTTTCGGGTTGCGAATGTTGAGTTTGAGGTGGTTAGGTCGCTGATTTCAGGGTGCAATAGAAGAGATTTGCGGCTATTGGTATAGATTGTGATCTATATTCCAGGAGGGGCAGAAGTTGATTGTCAACCAATTTCAGAGTCGGTATGAGTAGTTCGTATGGGTGGTGATCAGTAGAGGGTGGAGCTTCGGATTTTTGTCAACATCTTTTCAGTCGTGTATGATTCCTCCGTGTTTCAATTTGTGAGATGGGAATATTTTGAGGTTTCGAGTTGCTTAAGTGGAAGATTAGTGGTTGAAGGAAGACATCGTGAGATGCTGTGATGGTGTACCGAGGTACCCAGGTGAATTTGTTTCAGTAGGAACCCATCAGTTAATTGCCGCCGGAGTGGGACTGTCTAAGGGTGTATCTGTGTTGAGACTAGTGTCTTGCCTACAAGAACTTTCATCAAGTGTTGTGGTGCATAAGTTGGGTGGGTGTAAGCACCTATCTATGTTGAGTTGCGGAGCATGAGTTGGTGAACTCAGTGTAGTGATGACTTCACAATGAGATTATGGGGGATAAGAGAGCAAGTGAATCCGAGTGGGGAGTAATCGCTTGGGATTATCAGGAAAAAAACCATGAAGTGAGCCCATGGTGAGCCAGTGAACGAGAGAGTGTTGTAAGACTACGGGGAGCCGTAACATCCATGAGTCAGTGGGAGAGAGTGGTGTGGTACTGCGGGGAGGTGTAGTATTCTTTATCAATGAGAGAGTGTCGTGATACTACCGGGGGGGGGGGGTAGTATTCACTGGATAGCGGGAGAGTCGTATGATTACGGGGAGCCATAACATACATGAGTCAGAGAGCGAGTCGTATGATTATGGGGAGTCGTAACATACATGAGTCAGAGAGCGAGTAGTATGTTTACGAGGGTCCGTAACATACATGAGTTAGGGAGAGAGAGTATTGTATGATTACGGGGAGCCGTAACGCACGTGAGTAAAAGAGAGGGAGTATCGTAAGACTGCGGGGAGCCGCAACCTTACTAGTCAGGGTGTGATATAGAGTGGCTTTTAGGCCTGGGTAGCCTTACCGATGGAGTCTGGGAGGGCCTGGTGGCCGAACCAAGGGAGAGATTGGGGTCTCAATAGTGGTCGAAACCCGTGGTGTTTTGAGTTAGAGAGGGGCTATCGTGAATCGGACGGATTGAGGTGTACTGAATGAGTACAATTGTGGAGCATGGGTCATGAGTTGAGCGCTAGATTAGGACGAGTGGTTCCAATTTTGTGTCGGACCAGAATCTGATGGGTGAGTTTGGCTCTATCTTTGTGGAGGACGAGCAGGTTGGGATTTCGGGTGGATCTCATTTCTAAGAGGGATGTGTTTTCGTCTAGTGTTTTAGATATGGGTAGCTTTTGGATGTTCAACTATTGGGTCGGGAGTTGACCTATTTGCTCAGTGTTGGAAGGGACTTGCGAGAAGAGTTGGGGTTTATGATTGTGGGTGTCATAGGATCATTCTGAGCTGACATGATCATTTTTTTCTGTCTGAGGACAAAGTTTTAAGGATCATTCCTTCAGAAGAGTTCTGATAGTTGTTCAGGCGGTGGGTCCTTAGTGGGATACGATCTTTCAGTTCCTATTGAGTTCAACCGGGATCGATTACAGAATCAGAGTTGGTAGAGTGTTCTTAGAGTCTGTTATTCAATGAGAAATTAACATGATGATATTTTGCGAGGGTGGTCTGGTAGGGAGACAGACCACTAGAGTTTACAAGTTCTGGAGATTCAGACCGAGTACCGTAGCGGCAGAAGAGTCTGTCCTTCTTCAGGGTTGGGAGTTCCTGTTGGGTTCAGGTGCTCTTGGAAGAGATTGTTGTATGATATGAGGTCCTTTTGATGGTACTTCTCAGGTTTGGGTTTGATCTATGTGTTGATAAGGAGCGATTTCGGGGGCGAAATCTAATTCAAGCGTGGGAGAATTGTAACATCCTGTTTCGGATCGTCCATAATTAGGGTTCATGGACTGCAACCCGGGCATGAATAAGTCTTAGGGTTGCGACGAGTTTCTAGAAGCGTAGGGCATCTGATCACCTTTCCATGGATATAAGGTTCTTTGGAAACGGAGTTATATCGAGGAAGCAATGGAAGTTTGAAGTTTTCGCATGATTAACCCCTTATTTGAGAAAGGTGGCAGCTGAGTATGTTGGGCGTACGTGTGTGTACGCTTAGCATACTCATGTGCGTGATTTTTAAGCAGATCCACCTAGTACGCTGGGCGTACCAGAGGGTACGTTGGGCGTACAAGGCACTGAATGAAAAAACCCTAATTGAGGGGTGTCCCTATATAAAGAATGAGATGGCCACATTCATGGCCACCATCCTCAGATTGCAAACCCTCTTAATCCCTAAGCCTTCATTCATGGAGCTTGTGAGGGAATTTGAGAGCCTTTGAGTGCTTTTGTGTGTTGTTGGAGTGAAGAAGAAGCTTTGGAGAAGAAGGAGTGAGAGTCCAGGCCCTTAGATCTAAGCATATCTATGTTGGGAGCTTCATATAGAGGTATAAAGCTTCAAACTTTCTCACTCTTTTGATTTGTGCATCTTAGTAGAGCATTTTAGGGTTTTGTACCAAAAGTTGGAGACTTTATGAGATATTGAGCTCCGTATACTTTTATCAACCCCATTGAGTGTATTTAGTGGTGTAATGTCATAAAAATCAAGACTTGGACGTTGTAATCAAGCCATGCATGAGATATAGCATTTTGTGACAGAAGAATGAGATTTTTGTGTGTTGGTGACCTTATCAGCCATGCAAAGGCTTAATTTCACTAACTTTATGGAGTAAGATCCATTAGGGAGTCAAGATTTGGGATTTGAGTTAATATCTTAGCGGGTTAAGACCAAAGGAGTAGGAAAAACAATCATGGTCGTACGTTGAGCGTAATTCCAATACGCCCCGCATACTGACCAAGTGCCCCCGATGGCCAATCTGGATTCATGAGTACGCTGAGCGTACCAAGGGAGGTACGCCCAACGTAACCTTACTGTGGACTTTTGGGCTAAGTCTCATTTTGGGCCTTGAGTGTTCGGCCTGGAGTTTGGGCTTGTTGCACTACAGTTTTAGACCAGAGGAATATATGTATATATACATATATATATATATATATATATATATATATATATATATGTAGGTGTGTGTGTGTGTGTGCTTTGGGCCCTTGAGTTGGGCTTGCCATTTAGATTTGAGAATCGGGCCTCGGGAGAGCCCATCTATTATTGGGCCTTGGTGGGGCCAATGGGTTTTAGATTATTGATGGGCTGGTTAGTGGGCTACCTTTAGGCCTAATGAGTGACAGTTGGGACTTAGTTACTAATTGGGTTAATTGTGTGTTTGGCTCAGAAATAGAGGCCGATGCGCAACAGCAGCGTTTATACTTTACCTAGAGTTGTAATTCTTGTGTGACCAGAGGGTCTTATGTGTTTATATTGAGTACTGTGATATCCTGCATTATGTCTATGTGATTTATGTTGTGTAATATTTTGTGCTTACTGAGTTAGGACCGTAGGGTCCATCTGAGTTAGGACCGGAGGGTCCACCCGAGTTATGGGACAGGAGGGTCCCATTGAGACACATTGACCGGAGGGTCTTATTGTGTTATAGCCTCGAGTGGCTAATGAATTTTGTGTGGCATTTTGGGGAACTCACTAAGCTTCGTGCTTACTGTGTTATATGTTATGTGTTTCGGGTTTTTCTCAGGATCGTGGGAAGGCACCAGCTTGATTGTACACACCAATAAAAGAGTTATGTTTTGAGGATCCTGGATTTTAATCAAACAATTATGAAGTTGCGATTTGTAAATTAAATAAATGAGATTTTTTTGGTAAAATGTTTTATGAGAATTATGTGATTTTAAATGAAAATTTTGTTTAAAAATTTACGGTGTTACAATGTTAACGGAACCTGCAGATGTCGATCAATGTCTGGAGGCATAGAGAAGACAGAGAATGTGACGATTGAAGAAGATTGCATTAGGAGTCGATCCGATTTTGTCTGTCAGTCGATTTCAATTAGTATTTTTTTTTTTATACATTTAAAATATAAAAACTGATTAAAAACATTTGAAAAATGGTTAAAAAATAAATTTGGGAAAATACGATATTTATAAAGTCAAAAAGGCTAAATATGAAAATTTGATTTTAAGTTGGGTAAATATGATATTTTGAAGCTTAACAAGGGCATACACGGAATTTTTCCTAAATATTTTGATTTTCACATTTTCACTTTTAGAGACTATTAGTGTCATTCAAGCTGGCCATGGACTTTTGCAACTTGGTTCATGCAAGACTGTAAGTTTAAATCTATTTCCCTTTTTACATACACAAATGGGTCGGACCAGGTAAGGGTCTGGGTGTGCTAAAAATGGTAATACATGATTTTTGACGCATTTTACCTTACTGAATAGTACTATCTTTACTTCTTTTTTTTACCTTTGGATCTTTATGTAATAATGTCATGAGTCATCACCATTGTTGAAAATCGTATCAAACATTACTATTTTCTGTAAAACAAAAAAGGAAAAAAAATATCGTTATGTAATAATGTAACAAGTAATCACCATTGTTGAGAATCGTATCAAACATAACTAACTTTTGTAAAAAAATAAAGAAAAATAATATTCTTCCAACAATCCATGAGTCAGCACATAATAATCTACACAATCACGTATGTACAGTAGCCCGTTAGATGGGTGTTAGTAGAGCTCCACATGAAACTTTTGTACCGATTATTGTTCAGTTGTTGATGTTGTTTCCGTGACTTGAACCACTGACCATTTTTTTTCTTAAGTTTTTCAGGTATGGGAAGACCTCCAATTCATGCATAGAATGTGTCACACATTCGGGTCACTTGGCTACCAATCCGGTTTTTACCTTTCCTAACTATCCGCATCAACGTGAGTCAACATGTTAACGGCCCTTCTACAACTGGTCCCCATTTATACCTAATTTCTATGGGAAAAAAATTGAAAGTACATTGTTATAATTTGCTATATTTTTTAAAAACCAAAACTCAACATAAACGTATCAATCTAGATTGCTATTTGTTGCTAGTTGGCGCTATTTCAGACATATATAAAAATTCCAACATGCATTAATCATATCATATGGCAAGTTGTTTCAATGCAGAGGTAATCCAAAGACAAAAGTATGGAAAAAAAGAGAAGAGGTTTACGAGCATTTCTCTAATAGAGGTAGCCTGGTAAGATATTTCATTTATAGCATCCTACTTTTTGTTTTTTTTTTCTTTTTTTTAGTTTGCTTTATTAAATTTACCATATATAAAAATGAACTTACTTCGTACTTGGATTAGACTGTTGTAATTGGCCAGATTTTTCAAAATGCAATGATATATAAAGATGTCCTCTTACAACAACCTACTTTCATTTCATGGAGATTTGAAAAAAGAGCAATAAACATTTACATAAAACAAGATTTTATGTGTTATTTGGGGTTCTTGTTAATTTAAATAATGGCACCTCCCCGTTCATTGATTTGTCCAAGCCGAACCTTCCTGAACTACTCCACATATCTGCCTAGATGTTAAGACCTAAAAGCATAAACTACCAAAACAGTATTATAAATCAAATAAATAAAATATGGTGACAAATTTTAGGTCTTCTTTTTTCATATTTTGGCGTGGCAGGAGCAAAATATTCGATGTTAATTTATTACATAAAAGCTCTACAAGAATGTAAATGGCCCTTCTGGTGTTCAATTTGTACGGTATCTGATGACAAACAGTTTTCTTTTCTCCAAAATTATCAATTTCCATCATGACTAATTTGATCATTTGATAACCATATAGAATTCTTATCAGGTACCAGGTACCAGTGATGCATCAACCAACTGTCACAAAACTGAAAATAAACAATTCAACAAAGATAATCCCAAGTTCACTTGAGTCAGACCAAATTTCTGGTAAAGGTGGATATGAGTATTCGATGAAATGCTTTGCTAGAATTTGTTTGAATTTACTTAGAAGAATCATTGCTTTTAGAATACGGGTGACTTTTCTTGTCATTTACATGGTTACGATGCATTGTATTGCCCTTGTATCTGTTTGTCACTGAATTGTTAGGTACTTATCCTTTTGATATCTATGTCTTTTGTAGTTACACTTATTAGCATGTTTTATATAGTAAAAATGCCTAACATTGATTGGGAGTGCTCTAACATTGCAACAGTGACATTCGCAATATATATATATATATATATATATATATATATATATATATATATATATATATATATATATATATATATGAATGAGTAAATAGGTATTCTACCCAAAAATGTGTAACAAGACTGCAATAGTTAAATGTTGATGGACAATTGAATAATCTACAACAAATTATTGGGATTAGAAAACCAGTTTAATGTAATCAGTTCAATGTAACTTAATAAAATCTTTGTGTGTTGTCAATTTCTTTGACGTATCCAACCTTACAAAGCGGAGATTCTTCCCTAGATTGTCGTAACTAATACTTCTTATACGTTTCCTTAAGGTACACATGTTAAAATATCCCAACAATTAATTTGATATTAACATTCTTCCCTCTATTGCGGAATCAAATCTGGATCTCACTTGCGGTTCCCTAAACTCACCCTATATTGCACCTAAATATATATCAAAGCCAAAAATTAATGCTCATAATCATCAAGATTCTTGAATCAAATGAATTGGTTTAGTTTAAATTTCATCAGTATTTTCAGTAAAAGCACATAACTGAAAGATGTAAAAAAATGATGAAGATAAAACAGTTAATCGTGCTAGAGATAGAAGAAACAATGATGAAGACCCTACTGATTCGAGAGGGAGTTTATAATTTCTTCGACGTTATAAAGATAAAACAAGGAAAACACAAATGAAATATTGTCTAGACAATATGAGCACTAACACATTATCACCTTGCTTTGTTAGTATATACCACATACAATTTTCATCATTTAACCATCGTTAGCATCTATATTTATTGTAGGATATCATGATCGATAACATCTATCCTTATTCTTTATTAAGGCCCACCCCGGTTTTGATCCAATTTTCCTTTATTGCACATTTCACTTAGTTAAGGTTTTTTTTTTTTTTTTTTTTTAATTTTATTTTATTATTTTTTTTTTTCAAAACACCAACCGTTTTTTGAAATTTTAATCCAACTTTAAACTTTTCAATGAAATTTATTCAAACTTTGCTTAACTCTTTTTTATTTTTTACAATTATGTTTTTGTATGATTTTTGAAACTATTTTTTTATACAAAATTACTTTTTTAAAAGTTCCTTACATCTTATCTTACAACTTTATTTTTTATGAAATTTTTTCACATATTAATTTATTTAATTACTCTTTTTACACAAAAATTCAAATATTTGTTTTTATAAATATTTTAAATTTTTTCTACATATTTGCTTTCATCTATATAGTGTTAAAATAATTCAAATTTGGACATATTCAGTTTTACAAATTAATTTTACATTTTTTGCATATATATATATATATATATATATATATATATATATATATATATATATATATATATATATATATATATAAATAAATAAAGTCGTCCATCCATTTTATAGTTATTGTTTGTCATCATTTAAGAGAAAATGACGCAACGAAGCTATTATGTTTTGCGACTTTGCGTATTCACTCTCTAAAGTTATTGTCCTCTAAGGGAACAAAGTTGTGTTTTTCGGGTTTAAAAGGTTCTTTTCAAAATTTTGAAGGGGTAAACCGGTTACCCCTTTACCATGTAAGTAGATGAAATGCCAAAAAAGAGTCTTTCTTATTAAATGAGATCCCACCCTCTCCCTTCTTTTCTTTATCTATCTGTCTCTCACGCACACAAAAAAAGATACATGAGGGTGACAACAGGTGAGAAGAGGCTTATTTTGTTCACCAGAAAACCCACCTTTGGGTGGTGTCTTTCTTAGCAGAAAAATCTAGATAATAAGAGAGTGTTTCAGGTAAGAAGATGGGCTATCATGAGTAAAAACTTGTTGAAGAAAATATTTGATTCAAGAATTTCACCGAATAGTTGGTGTGCATGTAAATTGAATGTTTGGTTCTTTAATTCCTTGGCTGATTGGAAGAAAAAAGAACAATAGAAGGCAGGAAGCAAAAGCGGAGCACCTCATGTGATTGACTGGTTCAAAGAAGGAGAAACACAAAAGCAGCAAGGTTGCTTCTCTTCTGAATCTGGCAGTGGGTGTGAAGGGGAGGGGGATAGCTGGTCTGATGAAAGAAAAACATGCAACAACAGCAGGAAATCTAAGGTTGTTTAGCTACTATGGAGTTGTTGAGAGAGGAGGGCAAGATGTGAGGGTGTTGTTGCCCTCTTGACTGCCGGAAAACCCCACATTCAGTGGAGGTTTTCTTGTGTGAAACTGAGGAAGACGGAGGGAGGATAGCATCAACACAACGAATTCAGGGGGTGTTTTGATGGTCCAATAGACAAGAAAGGAAGAAAAGGGAGAGGTTGTTGCCTCTTTGATCTCACCGGAAAAACAACCACCTCCCGTGATGTTTCTTTACAGCAAATCCGAGAGAGAGAAAGAAAGAAAGAAAGAAAGAGATTGGTGGGCCCTATGTTTTATTATTTTTGTTTTTCAACTAATAAATGCCAAATCATAGAGAGTGAAGCCACATCAGCTTTAAGTGTTTACATGGCTTATGTAACCTGGTATATTAGGTCTCAGTGACCTAAAAAGCAGGTCGACATCAACTTTGTTCCATTAGAAGGCAAGAAAATAACTTTAGGGACTAAATGTGCAAAGCCATAAAACATAATAGGGACGTTGCGTCATTTTCCCATTCTAAACCCTCTTTCTTTTTAGATTTTTGTCATCTACTAAATTAGTCATTATTATCCATATAACAATTTTTATTGTTATTTATTTTGTGATTTGCACACCATATTTGTTTATTTCATTACTAGTCGAATGCCCGCGCGGTGTACAAAAACACAATATATTGTTGAAATCATTACAAATATATGTTTTTGTAAATATAACAATAAAGTTGTTAAATTTGATTTAATAATTTGTATACTAAATTGATATAATATATTGATTATTTTGAGTTATATGATAATATATACATCTATTATAGCTACATAATTTCAATTGTTTAAATGACTTCTACCCGCGAGTTACTCATGAATAAAATTAAATATAATATATTGTAGAATGTTATTTATAGTTGTTATTATTGTTAATTAATTTTTTAAAATTTATTTGCTTAACGTTTTAATTTCTATCATTATAACTAGAAGGGTATCCCACGCGTTGCGTGGGGTAGAAGGTGTTCGATTAAAATATAATTATAAAGTTTCGATTGTTAAATTAATAAATTTAATCAGATACGACCAAAGACAGATTGTTAAATTAATAAATTTAATCAGATACGACCAAAGACAGAAGAAGTTGCACATCTTTGTCTTTTTTAAAACTTGCACCACTCTATCCTTTTTGGACATTGCGGGAAAGAAGTAAATCACATCGAACACTATAATTAGTAATCATATCTAGATTTGGCTGCTTTACGGTGGCATTCGATGGAGATGAATGTGTATCAGGTTTTTACTTCCATAGTGAGATGGATTTGATAAGGAAGGGAAAATAAGGATCTAATCAAATCCTGACTCATGATAACCTGAATTATACAAACATAACAGATAACTGAGATTGAAGCAAGTGTAAAGGAAGAGTTTCCATTCCAACCTAAAATGAAAATTTTCTATTATTAAAAGAGAATACAACACTAAAAATGGCCAACACAAAAGTTAATACCATTTTCTTTATTTATACTTTAAGATTAAGAAGCAACATGAAAATTATTATTTATCTTTAAATTTCCATCAAAATTTTAATAAAACTAACCAAATGGTCTAGAAAATATCCACTTTTTGTATGATCCTTGTAACATTGTTCAATGGGATCAACTAACTGAGAAATTATTTATGCATGTTAGATATTTGAAAATAGATAATTGGATAGATACATGAGAAAAAAATTGAAAAAATGCGAAAAGAAAACCTTTTTGAGTTCATAAAGTGTAGCTAGAAATGAGCCTTCAGTTTCCTCTTCCTATCGTCATACAACCAATCTTCGGTTTCTTGAAGCTTACCAATTAACATCTAAATCTGTAACATATTCATGTAGCTTATCATATAGCTAGAAAACCAAAGTTGATGGTGGAAACTAATATGCATCATTCATATGCATTTCATACATATGCAAGCCATAAAATCGAATCATAAATTTTTAGGAAAAAACCTTAAATATAAAAACCAAAACTGCAAGGGAACTTCTTAGGAAAAAAATGAAATAATGACTATACTTACAAACATTATGACTTATAAATAACTTACCTAACAAAAGATTAGGTTGATCCACAGGCAATGGTTCATCTGGGGTTTTTCTAAAGACTTTATTAAATGATTAACCATTTGTTTTAGTTCCTTACTTCCTTTAGAATTTCTTTATCCTATGAAACAGATTCAACTTGTCCATTCAAAAGCTTCCTCCCATTTGTTTTAATGCCCAAAAACGACCAACACAACTACTTAACAAATAGCTGAAACATAAGCTTTCTCGGTTGCAGTTTTCTTCTTCTGGAAACTCAAATCTGTACACAACAAAAAAAAAATCCCAGATATATGAAGTTTGGAAGAAATTGAATGAATAGAAGTTAGTTTATTTCATTTAGTTTTTTTTTCATTTATGAAATAATTACAATTTCTTGGTAAAACTAAAGAAAAGTAACGTCTTAATTTTCCAATTGTGTATTTATTTTGAGCTCTTGAAATGTTCAGAGTATCAAAACCCCACTGCTTATTGGACAAATTTTCAAATTATAATTTGTGACAACCCGAATATTTCATATATATAATTTCTTGAGTCAGACATTTCATTTGGAAGTCAAATTCATTTTCCATCATCTTTTAGCACAAATTAATGTCCGTTTTAGTATTCTGAGACTTTCACACTTAAGGATCAAGTCTTAGAAAACAACCACTAAAGCCCTAACACCAAAAATCATGCCATAACCTCCATAAGATGGAGTTTACGGCCGTAAACATGGGGTTTACGGCAGTAAACTCCGGGTAGTAAACTCGGGAATAAACTCGACAGTAAACTCGGTAGTAAACCCGGCAGTAAACTCTGGGCGGTAAACTCTTGTACAACAAACTCACCCTATATAAGGATTTATTAGACTTCATTTGCACACTTTCCACTCTCTCACTCTACCCTCTCTCTCTAAAACTTCAATAGAAGAACCCGTGTGAGTGGGAAGGGATTGAATCATTCATTCATCTTTTATGTCTTCTTCCATGAAAACCCGATTTCATCCAAGAATCGTCAAGTTTTCGACCCCAAATTGTAAGTCCTCTTACCCTAGATTGTTCTAAAGCTCATTACATGTTTACATAGCTTGAAAATCATCCATGGAGGCCTAGAACAAGGAGTTTACGGCCCAAGAACCTTCTTAGGCCGTAAACCCCTAAAAGTGTGCCAAAATGCCCCCAAATCTCTTTCTTAGGCTTAGAGGCTAACTTAGAACATACCCTAGAAGTGTTTTAGACATTAAACCTTATGTTTAGAGGCTTAAAAGAGGGTTTACGGCCCAAGAATACCCTTAGGCCGTAAACTCCCTTAAACTATGCAAATTGAGCCTTTAACCCCCTATTTAGCCTTGGACCTTCACATAGAAACTTGTAGGAGTAAGCTAAGGACCTCAAAAACGAAGTATAAGGGGTGTCCAAGAGTTCATGGCCGTAAAACATGGGGTTCACGACCGTAAACTCCCAAGGAGTGGTCCTAGGACCACAAACTCCAAGGGAGTGTCCCTTTTGCACCCTAAACACCCCTTAAGCCTTGGAATTTTCTTTGGAACCCTTCCTGGAGACACAAGAGACTTGAAAACACACAAATACACTCCTCCCATGAGTTTACGGTCGTAAACTCATGGGGAAGGTGGTCCCTCAGCCGTAAACTCACCTAAGGTGAGTATGTGAGGAGTAAACTCCATAGTGAGGCCTAAAACTCCTTCCTTGCAACCCAATAGCCTTCTAACACTTGACCAAAGAGTTGTTCTTCGCATTAGGATGTATATATGTGTTTAATTAGTGTCTTAATCACTAATTACTTGTAAACATATGTCTTCATATGCTACTAGGGTCATAGAGTGTGTTCAAGTCTTTACTTGACACCAAATGCTCATCTGACACTTCCACCCGATCTACTCGCTACAGGTGAGTTCATACCCCTTAATTAACATTTTCAAATGTTTTTACATGTTTTAGGGGGGGGGGATACAAGTTAAATGCAACAAGTTTTAGTATCCAATCATATGTGATTTATAACTTGCAACCAAAAAGGTTTTTCTATACTTTTAGCTACTTGTCAATAAAACTATTTTAGATAAATATCAAACGCATTTTCTATATTATATTGTCATGAAAACTATTTTCAAACTGCTTTTAAATTACTTTTATTTTAAACTATATCTACACCAATATATTTATATAAGTAAGACTTGAAGGACTTAGGACCGATAACTCGCCTTATTTCCTGTTCTTGTTTGATTGTGGTCTTAGGGTATATTGTTATCCGTCCGACTGTCGTTGAATTCTTAGTTATATATCATATATATTTGTGTTAGATATGAAAGTCTTCATCTTATTCAATACCTTTGTAAATCAAAGGCTTGCAATTCCACACTCTATTTAACTATAATAGGTATAGTTAAGACTACTGCTCGTTACCTCTATTACTATGATACTCACTATAATTACTACTATTACAAGTTAATGCACGTTAAAGAGAACACTCTATATACTATACTAAAAGTTTACTACATTATAATACAAGAGAATACGCTAATCCAAAATATAACACACTATCCCTCTATACGGCACTCTACCGCGCAAATACCATGTAACCAGAGCTTCCCGGAAGGAAAGAAACATTACATGTATAGATCTATACAGGACGGACGCTATAACATCCCGACTGTTAACTACAGTCCGAGCCGACTAGGCCCAGGGGTGGCACTACATCACTACACTACGTATGACCGGGAAGGTCATCGGACCGGCTATCATCACTCAGTTTGGTTATATGAGAGATCACATCCATATCCAAATTAACACACTAAGACTTAAAGTCTAAGCTAACTTCCCGAAGTAAATAAATATATATTGAAGTTTGCAACACTACTACAGCCAACCAGCAATACTTTTCCTCATCTACGTCACTTGAATGGAATTTATTACCTTATTTTTATAATTGAAAGTTTCAATGGAAATACTTTTACACACTTGAAGGATTTAACTTACAAATGCTCAATTTTGGAAAATATAGGATTTTCTAGGGATTTCTTCCATACTCAAATAGTAATTACAGCTTTTACATTACATGATTGTAAACACTTTTATACAAACAACGACACTAAATTCTTATGAACTCACCAGCTTTATGTTGATACTCGTTTTCAAAATAACTTGTATCCTCAGATCAAAGATAGACAGGTACTGGTGTAGCTTTTGAGAAGATGGAGCGTATACAAGACTCATCTTTTATGTTTGTTTATACTTTTGGTGTCTATTAACTGTGCAGAACACGTTTGTATTTATAATCACTATATTAATGAAATGGTTATTGTCGCTTGTTTTTACTATTGTGCAATTCTTATGATATTGTACATGACGTCCTCCACCCCAGAACGTATTCCGCCGTTCTCGGTTTTGGGGTGTGACATAATTCCCAAGATAAAACGGGAAAGTGTAATGCTAGAAAACGGATAAAATGGTTCGTTGACCTATTATGTCAAGGCTAAGTGAAATAGAAACAACCATATGTGAAAACTAACAAAAGTTGAGAAAAGATATTAAATTGGAGCCATAGCTGAAAAAAAAAAAAACATATCATTTTAAGATTTTTTAGGAGTCATGATACTTTTTTTTAATAGTTTTAGGCTAATTATTGTTTTCAAAAACTTATTAACACTATGACATAAATAAGTAAACAGCCACAAATGTAACACAAGTAGTTGCATTTTTGTTTTAGTATTTTTCTGTCAAAGAGAGAAGCGTGAGATGTTTTTTTTTTCCATTTCTCCCCCCCCCCCCCCCACCTTTTACTATTTAATTTTCAACTCTAATTTTTATTACACCCAAAGCATTGAGTAATTACTTTTAGTTTGTGGGTTATAGGTTAAATGTATGTTTATTCTTATCTATTCTTATTTGATGTTATATAATTCATTCAAGTCATAGGGAAGCAATCAAGTCCTTCGTTTTACTTTTTTTAACCAAATCTTGTAACTCAAACCCACATCTTTCACAAAAAAAAATCACAAACCAATGCCTATGTAACTCAAACCCACATCCTTTTACCCATAATCAAAACACATATATAGTGTGAATGAAAGATATTTTCTTAGCGATGAACAGAAAAATGTGAACATGGATTTGAGTGGATAGGATGCATGGGAGGTAGTTACATAATAGAACCAAATGATACCTTCATTAGTATTACCTTCACCAATTCAGCCAGGTAAATGCTTCCTGGCTTTTCCTTTGCAACCCTCTTCAAACCGAACCACCTCATTTTACACAGGCTGAAAGAAAAAGACATCTTTACCCTTGTTACATACACTTACAAATACATTGGTAATATAGTATTTGATAGACTAACCTTCACTGATGTTGTGCAACAGTTGCATTGGTATTGAATATTAGAAACTTTGTTGGTTTTCTCAACTTGAAGCCGACGTGGCAGAAATAACTGCAACAAAAACAATAACTTTTAGGGAAAATTATAGAATAAAAAGTACAATATGTGTGCAAAAGACGTAAATACCCTCCAATCACATTATCAAAGATAGGTTACAAAGATGATTATTCTCACCTCTTGTTGAACACAGAGAAACTTGGTGATCAAGATAAATTGTTTATATTAATCTGTTATGAACGTATACACAAGAATATATATAAATAGATAAGATTAGTTACATAACAGCCCCTTGTAAATCACTAAAGGTTAATTATACCTAAATTGTCTAACACCCCCCTACAAGTTGAGGCCGGGTATCGACCTGCAGCTTGAGCCGTATGTTTCCAAAACGTTGCGAGGACAGAGGCTTGGTAAATATATCAGCAATCTAATCATTGGTAGAGATAAATTGAATAGAGAGCTTTTTCGCAGCAACCTTCTCTTTGACAAAGTGAAAATCAACCTCAACATGCTTAGTGCGCGCATGGAATACCTGATTGGCGGATAAATAGGTTGCACCAAGGTTATCACACTATAAGACCGGCGTTGTTGTCATTGGAACACGCAACTCCCGTAAAAGAGCCTCAAGCCAAGTGATCTCAGCAACAGTGTCGGCTAAGGCTTTGTACTCCGCCTCTGTGGATGACCGAGAGACGGTCTTTTGTTTCCTTGCTGACCAAGAAACAAGGTTCGAACCAAGATAGACAGCATACCCCCCCCCCCCACTAGTGGATCGACGGTCATCCGGACAACCAGCCCAGTCAGCATCGAAGTAGGCAGAAATAGCAGGAAATTGAGCATCAGTGTATGCATGAATAGTGGTGACACGGGAGGGATTCAAACGAAGACCAAAGTCACTAGTGCCTTGTAAGTACCGTAAGATACGCTTGACAGTAGACCAATGATTGTTTGTTGGAGAATGCATGAACTGGAAGACTTTATTAACAGTAAAGGTGATGTCTGGTCGGGATAGAGTGGCATATTGAAGAGCTCCGACCACTTGACGGTATCGTACCGGAAAAAGCAAGGACTGTCACCAAGAGATAAAGTAGCAGAGGTAGGGAGGGGGGTGGGAACCGGATTAGCTTGAGCCAGGCCGGCATTCTGTAGAATCTCCTAAATGCACTTTTTCTGGGAAAGAAACACGTATGTGCCACAATAAGCAACCTCAACACCAAGGAAGTAAGAAAGCGCTCCCATATCTTGTAGAGCGAAGGTTTGACTAAGGCTTTTGACGATATGATCAATAACAGTTGGATTGTTCCCTATGAGAATAATGTCGTCAACATATACTAACATATAAATCAGTGTTCCTTTTGTCGATAAGATAAACAAAGAGGGATCCGTATGAGACCCTTTGAAGCCAAGAGAGTGTAAGGCTCGTGATAAACGTTGGAACCAAGCGCGTGGGGCCTGCTTTAGCCCGTATAGGGATTTGTGAAGTAAGTAGACATGGTTTGGTTTTTGTTGGTCAATGAAGCCTGGAGGTTGACGTAGGTAGACAGTCTCAGCGAGATCCCCATGAAGGAAGGCATTTTGAACATCCAGTTGTCGAACGGGCCATTTTTGTGAGACGGCAAGTGATAGAACAACTCTAACGGTTGTAAATTTGACCACGGGACTAAAGGTCTCGTGGTAGTCAATCCCGGGTTGTTGATGAAAACCTCTTGCCACCAGACGGGCTTTATAGCGCTTGATAGAACCAGTGTGATCTCATTTAATTTTATAGACCCATTTGCAATCCACAACAAGGAAAACACATGATGAGAGGAGCTGTACCCAAGGAAAACACATGGTGTGGATCTGAAGTCCATTTTGTGCCGGTTGTAGAGACGTAATTGAGGGAAACATTGACACCCAAATACCTTTAAGAATGTAAAATCCGGTTGTCGTTTAAAAATGTGCTCAAAAGGAGATATACTAGATGAGTTTCGAGATGGCATTCGATTGATGAGATAAACCTCGGTATCAAAAGCAAGATGCCAATATATTTTAGGAACACCGGAAAAAGCAAGGAGTGTCATGCCCGTTTCCACCACGTGTCGATGGCGGCGCTCAACCAAGCCATTTTGCTCACTCGTATAAGGACATGAGCGACGATGTATAATACCAAGAGGACCAAACAACTGATTAAGGTTCCTAAATTCACCTCCCCAATCGGTTTGAACTGATTTTAATTTTTTTGAGAACTATCGCTCAACAGTTGCAATAAATTGTTTGAAAACATCATTAGAGGTCACAGGTGCTGGTCCCAACACATCACACACAATAAGATCCAAAATATTTTTACTATGAAAGTTGGAAGATGACAAATGAAGTTTTGTGGATTTGCCAATGTGACGGGAATTACAAAAAGAATCTGAAACTCTACTAGAAACAGGAAGACTATATCTAGAAAACATGAGATTTAAAAGTTGTGAATGGGGATGACCCAGCCTTTGATGCCATATGTTAGAGGGAACTTTAAGAGCAGTGAAAGCAACTTTAGGTAAATGTTGAAGGTGCGGAAGACGAATGGAGTAAAGCCCGTTGTCACTTGGCCCCGTGAGGAGGGTAAGACGGGTAGAATTGTCCTTCACAGCAAAAAAAATTAGAGTGAAACTCAAAGAAAACATCATTGTCTAGACATAATTTTTGAACATAAAGTAAATTCTTTTTGATTTCAGGAACATGAAGAATATTTGATAGGGAGAAAGTTTTTGAAGGAGAAGAAAAACGAGTGGAGCTAATGTGAAGAATAGGTAAGCCGTTACCATTTCCAACATGAAGTGTATTGTCACCAAAATAGGGTGTGTGACTGTCAATGCTGGCGAGATCGTGAGAAACGTGGCTGTTTGAGCCGGTGTCAGGAAGCCATGTGGATGCTTGTGAGCGATTTTCAGAAAAGTTATCGAAGGGTCGCGGTCTTGGCTGGATGGTGGAAGGGTCACGACAAGGGCATGGAGATAGGATATGCCCGATGCTGCATCTGTTACACGTGCCATACACAGTGTTCTGAGAAGATGCCCAACTAAACTGATTTCTGTTTCCTCCCGATTGTGAATTGCTATTGTAGTTTCCCCATCCGCGACGATTATTCAAGCCGCGACCCCGAGACTGTGATGTCTGCGAGGTATAAAAGGCTTGTGTGGGTGGCTGAGATAATGGTGAAATCTGGAAACCCAGCTGAGAAACCAATTGTTGGAGAGCTTGAAGTTAGTCTGGAGATGTATTAGTCAGAGTGAGGTTGGGACGACTGCTGGTTGCAGTAGTGAAGGCTTGTACAGGAGCAATCGTAGGTATGTTTTTCCGGATCATAAAGTCGTGATCAGCAAGCAATCCATGAAGTTCAAGAAAGGCCGTAGGAGTCTGTCGTGCAAGGAGAATGGATTTTAGTCCATTGTATTCTTCACGCAGACCCGAGATAATGAACATAACCAAATCTTTGGCCTTGACAGGTTCCCCAATGTTGGCGAGGGCATCAGCATACTCCTGGGCACGTGTGAGATAAGCAGAGGCAGTTTCATCAGGTTTCATCTCAATTTTTAGGAGTTGAGTTTTGAGAGTAAATTCCCGAGAAGAGGAATGAGGAGCATAGGCTTGCTGAAGTGAGATCCACAGATCACGAGAAGTCGTCCCTTGAACATGAGGAAAAGAGGTTTCGGATATGGTGGAGAGCAACAACATGCGCACATGAGCATCATTGGATTGCCAAGCTAGGTAGGAGGGATTCGGTTGTGGTGGAGCATCTTTCTCAGCCGATGGAATAGTAGGGTTAGGACACAAAATGGTTTCATTAATGTAACCAAAAAGATTATTGTTGACAAGGAAGGGTTGTATCATAGTTTTCCAGAAGCCGTAATTTGTAGGAGATAGGGTAAAGGCGAATTTATGGGAGTTGTGTGATGTCTTCTCTGTGGTGGAGAAGGCTGTGATGGCGGCCATTGTGGTGGTGGCACAACGATAGGCTGTAGCCTGGTAAAAGACAGGCAGCGACGGCAAGGGGTTGTAACCCTAGGGTAGCCGGTGGAATAACCTGCTTTTGATACCAAGATAAACTTGGTGATCAAGATAAATTGTTTATATTAATCTGTTATGAACGTATACACAAGAATATATATAAATAGATAAGACTAGTTACATAACAGCCCCTTGTAAATCACTAAAGGTTAATTATACCTAAACTGTCTAACAAACACCAACAATGCCTTTATATCTCTTCTCATGGAAAAATCAACAAAATAGATTAGATGAATGGGTGTATAAATTAATATAATAAATCATAATTAAGAAATGAAGATAATAATTGGTCTCTCACTTCCAATGATCTTCACATTCTGATCTACCACCACCACCAACGCAACTTACCTACACGAAATTTCAATGGATTGAATATTTGAATTCCATTCATTTATAATCAATTAAAACTACAATCAATCAACAAACCTCAAAAAATGGCAAAAGGTGGGGAAGCATGTAAGTGGCCATCAGAAGTCGCTGGCTATTCCCACCTTGTAGAGATTGATGAAATTGGGATTAAGTTCTCTATTAAAATTAAAATTGAGAGTTTGAGTGGCAAAGAGTTGTAAGAACTGATACAAACGAATAGCCAAATGAAAAAGATAACATGTATAAGATCACAAGTAACTTTAACTTTTTATTTTGGAAGTATGACTTTGTAATAGAAAGAAAAGAAAGTCATATGTTATAATAAAAACAAAATGAATGAAAGTAAATTGTAAATGTTATTAAGAAGTTCTTATGATATAAACTGATTTAGACTTACGTCGATGATTCGTGAAGATGCCATTTACATGTAAAGTTGAAGAATGGATCCAACAACATGGATATCGACTTGATTCTCTGAAAGCTTTATAGCAAAATCTGGCAAAACTTAATTCGTCATTTTCATTTCAGTCCCTGCCATGGGAGATGAAGAATGTCCAAAACATGGATTGTAAGCTTCATCGAACATAATCTCCTATATATTTCGTTATAAAAAAAATTAAAAAGGTTCATTTATTGTATGTATTATACAACTATGTATGCATATATTTGATACTTACAAGATTGTGAGCTTCAACAGATGTAAGGTGTTAGACCAATTATGAACTCAAAGCTCATAGAAAACCAAAGAGACATAAAGGATTTGATGACATTTAAAACCGTACTCCTATAGGTTTCTTGGGTTGTTTTCTTCAACTACCTCCTCATCTTCCTATATTGATCCAATTTCATCTGTAGTATTTGCTGCAACAACCTTTATCTAAGACTTAGTTCAGCATCAGGTCACCTCTAACGACAAAAGAATCCTGACTCGAAACAAAAGCTATACGAATTAATGATTAAAAGTTAATTCATGATACTTATTAATTAGTGATTGAAACTGATAATGGGTTGTAGAATATTGATGGTTGAATGTTTTTTCTGTTTGAAATTATAATAATCAAATAATCATGTATTTGATAAATTGTGACCATCTAATGTTTAATAAATTCAAAATCTTAATTGTATGAAGATGATCAAAAATCAAATAAAAAGAAATGGCAAGTATAGTTTTAATGTATAATGACCTTACAGATTAAAAACGCCTTATTAAAATCACTTATTGGTAAAGCAACCAGGAATGAATACCTTAATCGAGTAAGGCATTTCATCGAATGCCTTATAGCCATGTTTCTCATCCAAAAGCAGTAACCTTTTTAAGCTTTTCTATTTCCCAAACCTATAGTTAGCGTCTCCAAGTAACCCATTTAAATCCTCCTACAATTATAAATCTCTTTGAGCCATGCCATCAACCAAACTCAAAATTGTTATAATCTTAGTCACTCGTATCGAAACTTTGCCTAACCACATAAAACTACAAATCTCGTACCCTACCAATTGATAACTTAAGAATGAATATGAAGAAACGATTTGAAGAAAGTCCTAACTGAAATCGGAGTTGATTTAGGAGCATACTTTGATTTGGGGAAACATTGAAGTGTGTAGAACGAATCGAAACAAAATAAAATGTAGAAATTAGGGATTTTCCATTTTTCATCTACTCCCGAAACCTGTAGTCAGCATCTCCAAGTAACCCATTCAAATCCTCCTAGAATTATAAATCTCTTTGAGCCATGCCATCAACCAAACTCAGAATTTTTATAATCTTAGTCACTCGTATCGAAACTTTGCCTAACCACATAATAATAAAAATCTCATACCCTACCAATTGATAACTTAAGAATGAATTTGAAGAAACGATTTGAAGAAAGTCCAAACTGAAATCAGAGTTGATTTAGGAGCATACCTTGATTTGGGGAAACATTGAAGTGTGTAGAACGAATCAAACCAAAAAAAAATGTAGAAATTAGGGATTTTCCATTTTTCATCTACTTCCCAATGGTAGCAGACCCCTCCGGCACCAAAGATGGCATGGGTGATGGTCAGCGATGTTGGTGCCGAGAATCGATCGGCCGTCGATGTTTAATCGTTATCAGAGATGTAGCGGTGACCAACCACTAATTGCAAGTAATGGACTTCGGGACCGCGTATGGAGTGGCGAGAATGTGTCTGAAAGGGAATAGACTGGCAACGAACATGAATTATCTAAAATATATATTTAAGTTGACACTGTAAGGTTATATTTAAATTAACAATTGAAGTGTTTTGTCCAAACTGTTCAAAAGTTGTAGCTTTAAACTGATAGCAACATATTAAATATAATAAATTAAGTATAATATGTTAAAAGTTAAAGACATAACTTTATAAATATAAGTAAATATATTATTTTAATATTGAAATTTAGTTTTATTATGATTACATTTGATGTTTGATATTTATTTAACTTTATTAACCAACTTATGATCATTATTAGAAATACTCTAAAATTTATCACTTTTAACTATTTATAAAATATTCTTTAGGTTGTTTAAGTTCAACTAAAATTTATATTTAAGTTGACTTTGTAATGTTATATTTAAATTAATAATTTAATTATTTTAACAAATTTTTCAAAAGTTGTAGCTTTAAAATGATAATGGTTTACATCCAAGAATATATTAAAACTAACAAATTAAGTATAATATATTAAAAGTTAAAAATGAATCAGTATGACAAACTTACAAATTAAAAGCTCTAATATAATAGCATATCTCCAAAAGTGCTCATAAGACCTCAACTCGACACAAAAACCTTTAAGTTTGTTTTCTTTCTGAAATTTTATATGATTTGTATGTATGTCTTCCCAAAAGATTGGTCTTTTTATAGTAAACTTTCACTAAATGCTAATTAAAAATAATATATGTTATAAAACTTTTGAGTGTTAAATCATAATTAAGAAAATTTTTGAGTTGCATTAGTTAAAAAATGGGTTTCAAATGAATGTGGTTTGAGGAAGTTAAAAAAGGGGGTTTCAAATACATGAGATTCAAGAAAAAATGCTAGCTTTATAAGTATGTATGATAATGATAATGATATATTTATGTTGTAAACTGTTGTTACGACAAACTCTAGGCGTGTGCTTAGCTCTATCACCTAAAGGTCTTAGTCTAATTAGCGTATGGGAATCCGCTATGCATACGATAAACAACTGCTACGTCAAACAATCATATATCGAGGGTTGGACCCCGACATAGCCCTCCGATGCCTAAGTTAGATTGAGATTCTTAGTGTTGCCTTAATACTATATACAATGTTTTTTTGCCTTACCTTGTTCCCTTCTAGATATCGTGTATATGGGTTATTTATAGGTTGCTTGTTCTTAAAAAGGTTTATAGTCCTGCCCGGTCCCTCGTCTATTATCTGGTCTATGGGGCAGACACGTCTCTTGTCCTTTCCTTGTTATTTTAGTGTATCGTACCATCTCTTTTGCATGTTTTGTGGGATATGGTTCGAATACTTGTGTACGATGTATTAGAATTTAGATTTGTTCGTGAAAAGCCATGGTGTCTGTATCACCGATCTGGTAAGTACCGGGCCGGTAATGGATTTCCTTGAACTACCGGCCTGGTATACCATTGAGCCCCCCCCCCCCCCCCCCCCAGTTTGAAGGGTAAAAGAATATTGCAAAAATATTTTTTCCATTCTGACTTGGAGATCCACCTTGGGTACTAGTTTGTTTTTAGAAACTTCTTTATTTTATGTCATCCTTTTAACCTTCACATCACTATGACTGGTATGGGTGACGAAGTGGACTATTGTATGCTTGAGCGATAGACACACGAGTATCACTTGTCTCCCGTACTTGGTTTCTAAGTTCCATCTTCGTCGTCATTTGTTCTTGATGCCCCGCTTGGTAAGATTGGGTTCTATCTTAGGCATCTTGATTGTAGGTTAAGGTTACCCCCGTCTAGCTTCTTTTTGGAAGTTCTTTGTTTTTATAAGGTTCATCTTGTTCAACCATGTCCTAACGCAATGTCGAAGGTAGTTACTTTCGAAGTTTTTTGTGTTGCTCATGAAATACCACTTGACGTCACTTTGTTTCGCTACTTTTACTGTTTAAAGAAGTATGGTGATTGGTATTCTTTTCGCATTCTTCATTTCCTTTCTCTTCCGATTTATCTCGCTCCAATGGTAACTAGAAAAGTAGGTTTTGCTAGGTAGATGTGCATAGCTTATGTCTTCCTTTCATTCCTTATTATGTCCTGCTTGGTGATGATTCAATATCTATGTTTGTCAATCTCTGTTTGTTCATGCCCTTGTTTCTCATTTCTGCATGAAAAGATCTTTTCTGCCAGAAGTTGTACTTGCTTTCTTCTCTACCATCATCGCCACGGGTCCCGTTGGTGGTTTGTTATGCATTGTTCCATATCCATTTGGTATTCTGAACGGGACCGCGCCATGGATCGTTAACACGATTTCTCTGAACTTTCTCATGGCACTTCTCCTGAATATGATATTATATGGTGACATTGGTTATATGATCGTGAAATCTATTGTCTATGTGTTTTTGGCTTGTGTTAACTGATTTGGTAAAGTTAACAGAATGGACAATATCCCTTTTGGCCATACAGAGTGTCCCATAAAGCTTATTAAATGCCTTACCGGTTGTTTCATCTTTTTCCTCGTCTGCTCCGGTAACTGTGAGAAGCAGTGGTTGTACATAACTTCAGTCGAACTCCCACTATCACAATATATCCTATGAATACCTATATTGTATATCTGCCCATATATAAGTATCAGCCTGTCTTCTTGGTGGTGAGCGATATATTCCTTTTCGTCATTAAACATATCGCATAGATGCTCAGTGCCTTTTTCTTCTCCATGCAATGGGTGGTTTGTTTCCTTTATTTTACTATTGGGTTGTTGCCTTGACTATGATGTTTCAATTTCGACCTACTTATCGGGTATTCCTTTTGTTTGTCTGGGGCCCTCATAATACGGATGATACCAATGTTGTTACAACAAACTCCAGGCGTGTGCTTAGCTCAACCACCTAAACGTCTTAGTCTAATAAGTGTTCGAGAATCCCTCTACATAAGATAAACAAGTGCTTAGTCAGCCATACCGAAGGTTGGACCCCAACATATAACGCTCTACTGCCTATGTTGGATTAAGGTTCTTAGTGTTGTCTTAATGCTATATAAAATGGTTTTTTTCCTTACCTTGCTCCCTTCTGGATATTTTCTCTCTAGGGTATTTATAGGCCACTCGTTGTTAGAAAGGTTTATAGTACTTCCCGATCCCTCATCTATTATCCAGTCTACGGGCAGACACGTCTCTTGTCATTTCCTTGTTGTTTTATTCGTTTGTGACAAGCCATGGTGTATGTATCGACGATCTTGTAAGTACTAGGCCGGTAATGGATTTCCTTGGAGTATCGCCTCGTGCACCATTATAGACCATTTAATAAAATGTAAAATTTCAAAATTATAGTTTTTCTTATATTATTTTTGGGTTTGTTCCTTATGTCTTTTGTTTGTGTTTCCTTTGAAATCTATGTATTATATATTCTAAATGAGAAATCATTTATTGCAATCAAACCGCAATTAAACGTAGATAATAATAGGGCTGTCAATTCTCGACACGATCTGCGACACGACATGAAATAAATGGGTTTGTGTTTAGTTTTTCAACCCGCCAACCCACCAGCCTGCCTACCCGTCAACCCGTTTATTAAACGGGTCATATATGAGTTTCTCAAAAAATAAACAGGTTGACTCGCCAACCCGTTTATATTTTTAATAAAAAAAATATTTTATTTTTAAATGTATTTATGTATCAAGTATTAGTATTTAATAAGTATTATATAATACATACCATGGATTCATTGACCATTTGACTGCTTTGACATTTTGATTCGTGGTGGATGACCTAAGGTCGTAAGCCGTAACCTATATAACTCAGTATGTAACCATTTTGCTCAATTAACCTAAATAATAATCTCAAAATTAAATCGCATATGAGTATATCTCCCTCTTCCAGACTTCCAGTCTGACCAACGAACGCGCCAACCTGTGAACCCGTATTAATAAATGGGTTGGCGGGTTATATATGAGTTTATGTTCGAAACCCGTTAAACCGTGACCTGTATATTTAAATGGGTCGTGTTTGGATTGACATATTTTGACCCACCAACTCGACAACCCGTATGATTGCCAAACCTAGATAATAACAATCATGATCAATAATAATGAGAATTTTATCTATCATTTACGAAACGATGATAGGATAATGTTTTTATGGCTAATTATACTTGGTAATCAACATTAAAAACATCAATGAAAAGTTTCTTTATAAACAACTTCTATATTGTATTGTTTTTGTGCTTGTCTTTTAAGTTATTTCTATTAGATTATGTTATTCTTAAAAAAATATTTTTAATTTATTTATTTTACTGGGTGAGATGCAAACTCTAATTTATATTATTCATCAACACTAATTACGATAGAAGACATATTTTATCTCATCGAATGTAAGTACAACAATATATACAATATTCTATATAATTATTTTCAAAATATAAATACAATTACCCGATAACGTTCGGATGAAACGATAGTGAGATTAATTAACAAAGTCGGTGTATCGATCGTATATTAAACTGCATAATTATAAAAAAGTAGCTTCGATAAAATTATTAAACCTTTGGACCTCATCATATAATATGGTCGAAATCATATTAGAATAAGTTTGCACCAACTACCTTAGTTCTTCAACCAAAATAAAAATATAATCTCCATCACATAAAGCCGCGTAGAGAGTGCCACATAACTGATAAAAAAAACAAAATTATCATTTTTATCGACAAATCACTTTCATATTTATTTTTCTATATCCAATACCAAATCCATGTTTGTCCAGCTCCAAATCATTTTATGCTAAAGGAATTTAACACATTTTATACATACATCGGATACGAGTTCCATTTTTTGATAAAATTTTTTAAGCATAAAAAAAATCAGTGCATTTTTTAATTATACAAGTTTTATAATATATTAATATAAATCAGTGCAGATTTATGTACTTGAATAAAGATATATCAGTCCAGTTATCATCTTCTATATTGTAACAAAGTAAAACATCTAACTAATACCCACAAACACATTTTAATAGCACTTTACATAATACATATTTTATTTGTTTTCCCATTTTGTATATGGGAAACATATTACCCAAAGTACAAGTTTGTATCGGAAAATTAATCAATGAGATAAGATCTTGAACCATGCCTTCCAACCACGATTTCGGCTATGACCGGTTATCATCTCCGATCGAGCTTCTGTCATCTGAGGATGTCTCTGCTTCTTACACATCAAAAAATTCCTTTCGCCACATGACCCCACTACATCATTTGCTTTCATTGCTGCCAACAATTTGATTCACATAAATACTTAGGTTAACCTTACAAAGTTAACAATCGATAATATACAATTTGTATTTTAAGTTACTAATTTTATAATTGTATTCAATATGTCACTAATTTTTTTATTAGATTCTATTACACTATTGTAATGTATTTTAAACAGGTAATTTTATTATATCAGATGATATAGCAGCCACAATAGTAGGGTTAGATAGGGCCTAAATCAAAAAATTATCTCATATTAATTGTTAGATTGCCTAACACATACGATAGTTTACCTAGTTGAAAGGTACCCCTTGTGTAATAAGAACCTATAACAAATTAAAGCTTACCTAATACAATTGAAAAATAGATGATCTAGAAGATAAATTGTTTACAATATGTTATTTGTGATATTAACATATTTAGTAATCAAGATTCTTTATTTAACATCCCAACAACAAAATAGGAAAAATGTTAAAGAAAGTTAATATTAACATATTATTTTCAAATTTGTTTGACATATAATTTACTGTATTAGATGAAAAGTATATATGTTTTATGTATTTATTATTGAATTGACAAGTAAACCAAAATAACTAAAATGGGTACAAATCTCAGCCAAATGCGCCATACTTTCTTGAGTTTAAAAGAAATGCCGTTTTCATAAGTCGAATAAGTTGTATAGAAGTTTTTATTAATTTATTTGGTATAATAAAAGAGATTATAGAGCATATTTATATTGTTTTATACGGTACAAGAACATAATAAATTGATAACTTTTGTTTATGTATATAAAATAGCCAAAAAAAACTATATCTTATATGTTAATGATATTTTGTTACATATAAACAATTCATTAATATATCTTATATTTTGTGTATTTATCGTACGAAAGTTTAGAACAATCTCCGTTTAATTTTTCAATTTCATTATAGTATTTTGGAAAAAGAGTTATATCGAAAATATTGAAATATATTTATTATTTTATCGATATGATATAACATATTTTATTATGAAAAAAAATTTCTAATTCTATTGGTCACCTTAATGCCCTTGCAGCTTAGATAACATCATATAAAGTTGTCCTTAACAAAATCGAATTGTACATCTTGAAAATTTTCTTTGGTTATTTGAATTCTTAGATTAATTTTAATAATCATATTGATTGTAAATTTATAAAGTAAAAATAAAATAATCAAAGAATTCAAATAATAACTTTTTTATTAATATATATTTTTAATTATTGATTAATTTATTATTTCAAATAAATTCAAAAAATTACGTGGTATAGTAAACCTTACTATGCATTTTCTTTAATATATATTTTTAATACTTTATAAATTTTAAGCCACAACTATATAATTTATTTACGTTTCTTCTGTAAATGGCTAAATTCTTAATTATATATGGTTTAATATGTTTTAGCTTTTGAAAACCAACTAAAAAAATTAATCAAACTGAATTCTAATTTAGTTTAATCAGTTTATATTTAAATTTAGTTTGAATAATGCAGATCAATATTTTGATAACCAAAACCATTTTAGATTTACTTGTTTCAATTTCAATCGGATGGAACGTATTCATCTACATGAACACTGCACAAACAAAAGAAATCTAGTTTCATATTTTTGGATGGACAATAAAAACAAGGCTCCACATGATATATTTATAAATATGTTTTAAACACGGGTAAAGTATTTATTAAGAATTGCAAAATTCCTTTGCAGCAAAAACGATAATTTAAAACAAAAACATAATTAGTCCTAATAACTAATTATAAAAAACGGATTTGGTGGCTATAAAATAGTAAAAAATGTTGGGCAAACAAATAATAACAAACCAACACATATTAATATTAATGAACTAATAATATCAACATAACAACAATTTTAAAACTACTAATTTATCAATGAAATGATCAGTTACGAATTGAAAATCTACGAAAGAAAAACTTTGCATTTGCTAATAGAAATAGTTAATTACTTGTTCATGATGATATTGAGACATAGCTAGACGTGGATATGCATGAACAGATTATTCCAAATTAACAATATAACAACCAACGAGATAGAATCACAACAAATCAGAGAGAAATCTGCGCATACCTTCAGATCCTGCATTTGCTGGATAAAGCAAAAAGTTCTCCAAATTAGAGTCAAGAACAGGAAGTCGTCCACCACGAGCATACATCTTTAGAGATGAATCAATTACTTCCGAAACTTTATCATCATCATTCACCACGAATCGCAAAGGTCCTGAACTTCCAAGCACGTTGACAGTGATCAGAAACCGTTTCTTCTTCACGTTCTGATTATCGGGAGTCTTCTTCTTAATCATCTTCTCACTATTTTAACGATTCTTCAAAATTCGATTTGTTTGAATGAAATATTAAGTGAGTTAATGATGAAACTGAAAGGATAACTATTTCAAGGGTCGAGACCAACACAGCGAAAATACCACGATTTCATGGAAGTATAGAAGCAGATAGGAGGACGGAAAGGAAGCGAGAGTAGTGAACGCATGAAACAGTAATTGATGTGAATCATCCAATATGATTCTTCATGTGGAGAGAGAGAGAGAGAGAGAGAGAGAGAGAGAGAGAGAGAGAGAGAGAGAGAGAGAGAGAGAGAGAGAGAGAGAGAGAGAGAGAGAGAGAGAGAGAGAGAGAGAGAGAGAGAGAGAGTTTATGTTAATAAATGACATCATTTTATTATTTAATAGGGTTATTAAGAAATAAAATAATCAACCATATTCTAAGTTAACTAGAAAGAAACTAATTTTAAATATACTTTTTAAATGATCAACATATCCGGAATGGGTGATTCCAGAATGATCAAATATATATATATATATATATATATATATATATATATATATATATATATATATATATATATATATATTTTAAAAGTATATTTTGCAATAACATTCCATATATATTTCGAAACGAATTTCGAATTTCGGATAACAAACATGATTCAAAAATAAGTTCGAAATTAAGCAATCAAGATAAAATGGTCGAAAACTGAAAAAATGGTCATTAAAAACTAGTATAGGTTTTTTGAATTTATATTAACAAATGGTATTATTACATTTAGAGAGAGCTTCAAAAAGGATACATGATGTTGGCAATTTTTTTACCAATAGTTTTAATATGCAAAGAAGATCCTTATGCGATGGGTTTGTAGTAGCTTTGCTCGCTAATTATAATAGACTTTTAGTTATAATAGACTTTTAGGTAGTGTTTAACACATAAACTAGATGTAACGAAACTGGATTGAATTCCGCTGGACTGGACTGAACCGAACTAAATAGAATTTGTTGTGTAGCATTTGTTCAGATTGGAACCCAATAGAACACAAATTTAAAATACCAATTTGCCCTCGAGATTGTTTTAATATTTTCTTTTATCATATAATAGCTATAAATGTAGTAATATTATTGAAAAAGTTAATATATGTTATAAATAAAGCAAACACAGTTTTGTAATCTTTATCCAAAAGTTCTCCGTCCCTTTCATCTTTGTATACATGACTATCGTCGCTAGTTATACGTCTTCTTCAAATCCATGGTTATCGTTTTCCTTAACCCATTTGAGGTGGTCTGATACATCCATAGCATCCCCTCATCATTTTAGTCAACATCCCTAACAATGTCCTACTAGAATAAATAAGATTGAAATTAAAATGCTCATGATAAGCAATACAAATAGTTCGATTTGAAGGCTTAGGAAGGTAAACAATATTCATAGCTGTTGTGGTTTTTTTTTATCTCTACTTCAGTTCAGTTATATGCTTCAGTGCCCCTTTGTTCCCACTTCACTAAGCTTGTAGAGAGGTGTCAATTGCTGATAATTGGGGCTGTTAGCACTAAAACTTTCGTGATAAATTTTGTCTTTATGGAAATAGTTCTTCATTTTATGATAAAAGAACACTGTTATGGTGCTTGGTCACTTCAAATGACATTATTTTCGTTCTTTTTTTATACAATCAAGGCAAAACATGTCTTTGATTTGACAACAAACAAGACACCATTTTGCTATGATCTTCTTCTAATAAAAAATTACCTATCGTTTTTTTTGTGTGATGGCCATGGTATCACAAACTAGCAACTTGGGTAGGGGTGGGGAAGGGTGTCACCTGAGTTTAGGTGGGTAAGGTGAATAAGAGGGACGAAGAAGTGGGGAAAGGCCAAAACTGTTATTTCATCGTTATGATTATTGTTCTATTGGGTTCCATGGTTTTGGATGGGACTAAGTTTTAAGGAATTAGTTCCATTGAGTTGGTCACTAATTTATTTTGTTCTTTTCCCATCCGTGCCAAACACATGTCGAAGAGATCTTGTTTTGTTATGTCTAGTTATGTTCTGCATTTGTTCTTGTTGAGGAACCAACGTCACAGTTAAGTGTTTTGTCATCCTCCCCAACAAAACCGTTTTTTCAAACACATGAAAAAAAAAGATTGAGTTATTATAGTGTGGTTTTATGTTGTAGTTCTCACCTCATGGACATTGCTCCATCATAGGGAGACGATTCTACTCTTACCTTGTAGTACAATCATCAACATTATCTTCATGTACTTCTTATTTAACATCCCACATTTAGATGCGGAAAATTATGCATAATAATACGGAATGAAAATGACCCTTTGTATATAATTATAAATAACTAAAAATGAAGGAGAATATACATAGAGGGGCAAAGGAAGTCTCTACGAGGAAAGCCAAATAGTGTTGAACCTATAGGGAAAGCTATGTAGTGTTGGCTTTATGAAGAAAGCTAGGTAATGTGGTCTCAATGAGGAAAACCATTTAGTGTTCACTCTACGAGGAAAGTTAGTTAAAATTTCTTCTACGAGGATAACCAGACAAATGGGTTTTCTAGACGACCAATTCGATACATGGTTCACCAAGCATGGGTGAACTAGAGTGATGTTGGCTCTACGAGGAATGCTGATGCAAACATCATGTTTGAGTGAAAGGTATAATGATCGAAATACCACTATTACTACTCTCGATCGACAACTCATCGTCCTTGTACATTCATTATCGAAGTAGCAAACACATCAAACCATAGTGAGATTCGCCACTTGACGTAGTGCATTGGGCTGAGTCAGTCATGCTAGTAGTGAAAGGGGTTGTTCCTTTTGGGGTTTGTCAAATATGGACCCATATACGATGAAATAATATTAATAGTAATTACAATGAGGAATGAGTATAAGTAATTACAATGATGGGATATTAATAAAAGTAATCATAAAGAGTAACGAGGATAAGGCTCCCATGGAAATGGCACGCCCGAGTATTTCAAGATCTATTCATGGTCTTCTAGCTGAGTAGGATGCTCAGCCACATAAACTTTCGAATGGGAGGAGAAGGCTCCCATGGAAATGAGGAAGGTGAACCAAGAGCATGCAACTGCAAGGATTTCATGAACTACAAACACAAGACGTTCTATGGAAATGAGGGAGCTATACGATATACCAGATCGATCGAGAAGATTGCGTTTGTTTTCGAGATCAGCTCTTGTGCTTAGGAGAGCAAGGTCAAGTTTGCAGCATGCACGTTCTCAGACGCGACTATGTCTTGGTGCAATAGCCACGACAAGACTCTAGGTCTCATCAATGCTAATGAACTTTCTTAAGAGCAATTGAAACGAATGATCATCGTCGAGTACTATCTTTGGGAGGAGATGAAATAACTAGAGCAGGAACTGTAGAACTTGACCATGAGAGACACCAACATTTCAACCTGCACCAATAGGTTCAATGACCTTGCTACAGTTTTCCTAATCTTTGTGACCTCTGAGTACAAGAAAGTGGAAAGGTACATTTGGGGATTGGTTCAACCCATCCAAGGGTCGGTCACGACCTCTCAACCATCGACATGCGATATTGCAAAAGGTTGGCTTTTAGCCTCATTAAACAAGAAATAAGACAAGGCACGTTATTCCAAAAGAATGACATCCCAAAGTCGAGGGAGAGAAATCAAAAATCCAGAAATGGATTCAAGGGTACCTGCAAGCAATTGTGAAGCAAAGAGACATGAGACTGTTAAGGCTTACACTATCAGTCCGACCTCTACAACAGTCGCAACCACATCTCAATGATACCCAAAAAGGAAGTTGTCTAAGAATGTGATCTATCCCTTAGTAAAACACAACATGTAGTGAAAACATGACATGTTACCCAACGCGTAATGCTTACTGTGACGATGCAATATTTGCATTTCCTGGTAATTTTATGGCGCCAAGGGCATTTTGATAATTTTTGTAATTCACTTTATATTATTTATAAGTGGTGATTAAGAATACTTTTACTAAGTTAAGGAGTAATTTTTTGAAGCTAGAAGTTGAAATGAGTTAACAAAAGTACACACCCTACCTTACATTAGTAATTTTTATGATGTTTCTCTAAAATGATATTACTTGCTATTTGTGTATTATACATATTGATAGATTCATGAAATGTCATTTTTGAAATGGTTTTATTATTAAAGAAAAATATTAATCTACTAGAGGATGATTTGAGCATCCTACTTGCACATATCAGCTAGGATGGGTGTAACTATGAGGTCACAAGTACCAAAATTGACAGTTTTTTATAAGTAGATTTCTAGATAATCCTCTCATGCACCAGTAGAAGCTAGATACTGCTTGTGTAGCATAGGGTGATCACCCTACTTATAGGTTTTCTACAAACTAACACACAATTTTGCATAGCCGAAGTAAACTATAGTTCCTATGTGTTCATGAAACCTATAAGGATCTATGTTTCATTATATTATTGCAACTACTAAAAGTACTAAGAATAATTACATACCTCTTTTGAAGCTAATGATATCCTTTCTTGAGATCTATTTCATGCCACCTTGCAAGGATAAGAGGACCTAAAGTAGAATTTCTCTAATGGTTCACACCTAAGAGCACCAAAGAGCAAAACAAAGAAAACTTGGAGAGCGGAGGCAAGATCGAAATTTCTACAAACCCTAGTGTTAGGTTATAGGGCATTTTAAAACACATGAATATGGCAGCAGAATACATAAATAAAATTTCTATTTGCTCATGTAACATATAATAATCTAGGTTTCAATCTATTACTACAACTACTCAGCTAGACATAATAACATACATCTTTAGCAGCTAGAAACTTTCTGGCTTGCGATCTATTCCTTGAATCTTGGTTTGATGGGGAGAATCTAAAGTAGAATCTCTCTAATGGTTCACAACTAAGAAGACAAAATGCATAACAAAAAAAAAAAAAAAAAAAAAAAAAAAAAAAAAAAAAACTAGGAGAAGGACAAATTTCTAGAATCCCTAGATATAGAGAGGGTTAAGAAATCTGCCCATCGAGAAGAAGACAGAAGTAGTGAAAATGCAAGCAAATGAATGAGCAAAATAGTCTGATCCCTACAACCCTATTTATAGGATACATATGCTTAGTCCTAAAGCAACTCCAATCACATGGGGGACAAGTCTTAAAATTATCCACCTCCTTAACCTTTAGGGTTTTTGGAATAATCTAATTAACTAACTTTTAATTAATTAATAGCCAATCCCTTAAATTAATTGATTCCTAATTAACCCAGAAATATTTTCTAATTAATTTATGAAGCCTTGACAAATTAATAAACTTATTTTTTCCTTAATTCCCTTTCTTTTTAATTCCTTAAATGGGCCATGAGGGCAAAAAAGGGCGCTCTTATTATTAGAAATATTACCTATAATTAATGACATTAGAAATTTCATCAACTATAAAAGGTCCAATATTTCTCAAAATAATCAACAAAGAGTTTGCCATCCAATGGAACCGTCGAACTATGATCTAATTAAAATTGAAGCCTTAAATAAATGATCAAATATTCCTTTGTTATAGATATCTTATGAACCTAGGACATGGATACGGGTCAACCTATGTGATCAAGATTATGTTTATGGATAAAGATTTGTGAAGACCACATTAGACTTCTAAATTGAACACATAAATTTCACTAAGATTTCGGCCAAGTGTTTTGATGTTAGCACCAAATCATCGAGGGGCACATAGATAAAGTTTCTCCTGGTAGGGCAGAAGGAACAAAAAAACGTAGACTATAAGTTTCCTTCTACTCACTATGTCACACATAGACATACCCTTTATTACTACCAATTACATATTGCATTCGAGCATACCAATGTACAACAGACTTGTAGAGAAAAACACATCATGTATCTCAATTCAAAGAATAAATGATATTATCATCATAGAATTACTCGTGACTATATCCATGAAGTAATCTCTAAGTGTAGGTTGATCCAATAACTAAATCGCCATTAAATACTCATTAGTGTTAGTCGTAATCTTTATAATATGTCCAATCACTATGGACAATCTACCAACACTCCATGACAGTCTTAAATCACTACTTACTTCCAAGACTACGACCGACTATGGAGGATTAAGTAAATTAATACTCACGAAGTGGGTTCCAAATTGAAATGACCGATCTCCATCATATATTAAGATCTCCAGTTAATAATTGCCAAACAAGATAAAGACTTATATTGCTTAAGTTCTCAAATTCAAAAATAAACTAAATGAAATAGGATGAAGCCAATTCATTTTTTAATCTACTACGTTTTTACAATGTTTGACTATCAATCTTGGTTATTTGCATTGGATTAGGGAATAGATCAACAAGATCTTCTTCTGATATGATTTTATTGACTATGATGTCTTTGCATTCGGCTTACTATCAAATGCGATAGTACGTTCTGAGTATACGCAATGTAAGCTTGTTTAACTTGTGATCCCAACAAATAACAACAATGCTCCTTAACTTATATGCCACCAATTTCACCCACTTATGTTCGTCAACTTCGGTATACGAAGGTCCAACTTTATTGATCCAGTCCAACAAATCTTTAATATACAACCTCTCATGGAATAATGGGATATTAACTCAGATCTTGTAATCGTTACACGTCTGGTTCATGTATCATCTTGACGAATTGTTTCTTCCTTTGATTCTTCACTTCTAGAGCCATCAAGATTGCTTATTCTTTCTACTCGAGGTTGTCAAAGTTAGTTACGATTTGCATTCCGGTTTATTTGATTATGAAGTAGTTATTCGAACATGGTTTCCAATCTAGTCATCGATTGTCTCATTTCCTGAACTGCTACTGTTTTGAAACCCTAGTATCTCCATTATCAGGACCTCGTGCCATTGAACAAGGCAAAAATGCCACTTAACACAACACGAAACAACAATTATTCAAGAACACTAATGTGATCTTGAATTGAATGCTAGAATCCACCAAGTCAAGGGATAAATCTGATTTATTGAATGAATAATTGAACCCCAAAAATAATTGAGCCGTGTGCAAATGTCCACCTTTTCCCTCCGTCAACGCCCCATACTAACTTCGAAAATAAAAATAATAAAATTCCCTTGATTAAAACTCCCATGAGCCTTATATACCTGTTACTAAATCAAGGAAAAAAAGAAACCATAACTCTTAATTCAAAAAGTAGATAATATGAAAATTTAATAAAAAAAACTATCAAACACCTAAATAAACGAGGATCATCCTTATCTTCCGGCTATTGAGCACTCCTTTTCCCTTTGCTCTCTTCAAATTCAAGGGCTACCCATTCTACATCAACACCCATGTTTGTGTCATCCTCCTTTGCTTTACAACATTCTGTCTTACATGGTAGAGAGATAAAGCTCCATATAAACGCATATTGATTTTAATTCCATTAGGTGTACGTGGTACAAAGAAGAACACAATCCAACCTTTTCTTCCATATAATTCCAACAGTGAATATCTTTCAAACTCACAGTATATAGAGGTTTTCACTATAGGTCAACTGGAAAAATCCTTACTTACAAAATAAAATACAGAATATATAACGTACGTCACATCGGTACTTGAATCCAGTGGAAGAGCAAATAAAAACATTGATAAAAACAAAATTCGTACACGAATGTAAATTTTTGGAAAACAATAGTTATTTCATTTACAATTTTAGGCTAAACTTTTTAATACATACCATTACTCATTTAAAGTTAAACAATAAGACCCAACCCACCTGGTGAGCGTAAGGTTGTTATCTAGGAACCACCAATTCCCACGCATAGGCCAGCTACACCACCACAACCACCGTCTCTAGCCGTCCACCGTTTGCAGCATCAACTAAGATCTAATATTATTGATATATAATAATTAATATCTTATTTAAACGAAAACGAAATAGAAGCACGCATGCATACGAACATCTGCGGATTCACAGTCTTTAACTATCTACATTTACAACAATCAATCGTATATTATAACCAAAACATGTGATCATATGCACATAAATGTTTTAAATCGAGAAGAACAATACGATGATAAAAAAACAAGGAGGCCTCTAGAACGTTCTAACTCCAAGAAACAAGACGTATGATTATTCGGCTAAACATAAAAGACATCCCTTCCAACGTCCACTGTGTTGTCTTGTAATCATCCGTGACCTTGCATCAACTAGATTGTTCTTCTTTTGACATAGCACGAAATTTCTCCCTCGAAATGATCCTATTTCTTCACTAGGATTCAATGCTGCTATGAGAACCCAAAAAATGCTTAGTAAATTAATAAAAAAAAACATCTATAGATTAGTCAACTGTAAATGCAATATGATTTGATATCATACCTGATCCTTCAGTCAATGCATAAAGCATAAAATCCTTGAAATCTGATCCAAGAATTGGAAGGCGCCCACTACGAGCATACAACTTCAACGACGAATCCATCACAGTCGACACTTTATCATCTTCGTTCACCACAAGTCTTAATGGCCCAGAACTCCCAACCACATTCACAGTGATCAAAAGCCGGTTGTCATCATTTGTATTCTTCTTCTTTCTAGGTAAAATCGTTTGTATCGAAACAATTTTCTTCATGTTCTTTTCAGCTTCCATAGTCGAATCTTAGGAAATCAACTTATGTTTCGATCAAGAACTATGCAGAGATGGAAACCAGGAGATTCGAGGGATTTAAAAATCAAAAAGCAAGATTCAAAAGTTGGATGTTGTTGTTGTCGGAGAGAATGGTGTCAAGAATTCCGAGGTCTGTTTGCGAAGATTTATGTAGTGGGCATGTTATACGAATGCATCTTAATTATCATAATATACTAAGAGAAATTATATATATAATTAAATGCTCGTCTAAAGCAAAGACGGTAATTTGGACATACTTATAATTGTAGATATGGGTTCAGGACTCTAATTATTTTAGTGCTGTTTGATTTATGTATTTCTCTATTATATACATTTCGTATTTACAATATCATTTTTAATTTGCTTAATATCTATTAGACATTAAATTATAATATAATCATTTATTTATGTACAAAATAAATTTCAGCTCACATTTCACGACATACTTTCAAGCTTTTCTGATTACCGTAAAGGATGGATCGAGGCAAAATTATAACTGAAATCGCACAAAAATGTTTATTGTAAGATTTGATTACAACTGATCAAGGATTATTAAGAGCAATTACAAGACTCGTCCGGAGGAGGTTCGATTTACTTGCTACAAGTTTAAAAAATAAAATATAAATTTCAATATAATATAAATTTATATATTTTTAGGAAGTAAAACACATAACTAGTCAAATCAAAAGCACACAAAACACATTATTTATGTGGTTCGGTCATGCTGACCTACGTCCACAGGCATGAGGGGATTATTCTTTATTTCAGAGTTCTCAAGCAGACGTTACAAATACAATTTTCATAGAGATTCGTATAACAATCTAGAATTCAAGATACTACCTAAAACCCTAATGGGCAAAGGTCATTGGCCCATAGGCCTATGAAAGGTGATAGCCAATCACGTTCCGTCATGTAACATCTTCTAAAACATTCTTCCATGTCATACAATCCATGAGCATCAGCAACACACATGATGAACCACCTTGACCATAGTGGAGCATCATGATTCACATGTGGCGCATCAGGAACACTAGTGGTCCAAAATCCATCATGGTGGCACAACATCTTCTAAGCATACGTAGATCAACATGATACAACAAAGAAATCAAGATGGTGCATCATGAACCAAGATGGTCCATGACGGCGCAACATCCCCTCCATGGCACAACATCTCGTGACAACCCGAAATTTCTACCTTGTAAAGGACAATTGATTCAATCTAATGTCAAACATGTTTCTTCTATCTATTAGCATTGTTAAGAATCTATTTGAGTGTTCTAAGCCTTGTGCATTCAAGGTTTGGGTTTAGGGATGAGTTAACTTAAGTTCATCGTGTTACATTCGAGCCAAGAACTCCATCAAGAGGAGTGTACGGCCGCAAACATGAGTGTACGACCGTACACTCAAGGTGGCCGTGAACTCCTCCAATATATATATATATATATATATATATATATATATATATATATATATATATATATATATATATATATATATATATATATATATATGATATCCTTCATTTTTCCCTCACTTCTTCCATCTTCAAGTCAAGAATCCAGTTTCTCTCTCAACTATCATCACAAACACTCCTTCTAATCTTCAAAAGTGGTAAGTGATTCTTCCATCTTTCTTGATATAGTCTTCTAAACTTCTCATGATTCATTCATGAAAACATCTCTTTTTGATATATCTTCAAATCTTCATCGAGTTCACCAAGAACACCAAGAACACACACTTGTTCTTGGGCCATGCACTCCTTAAAGACTTCTAAAGTGTGCTTATTTCCTCTATCATCTAGTTAGACATGTTAATCACTTGATTCATAGCCTTGAAACATCATCAAACCCATGAACATCATGAGTGTACGACCGTACACTCTACCTATGGTCGTACACCCTTGTTTGGTTCATAACCTTTAGCCTTAACCACCTGCTAGATACTTGTTGTCCATTAGAACTCTATAACCCTTGAATCCCTATGAATCATGACCCATAATGAATCATTTTGGAGTGTGAACGGCCGTACACACTTGGTGTGGCAGTGACACACTTCCATTTGGCCGTAAACACCTTTAAACCAATCACATGTGATTGTAACACTTCATTTCAAGTGTTTCCCAGTCTAAGGGTTGTCTATCCTAGCATGTTAGTTGTTATATAAACTAATATCATACTTATATATATCATTATATGATGTTTAGCATCCGTTTGTGCTTCAGGACTTCATTAGTGTGTATAACACTCTTATTCAGGTCTTCAAACAAATCATCCACCAAAGGTGAGTTCATACCCCTATAATATACATTTTAAATGATTTTAAATGCTTTTAAGGGGCGGAATACAAGTAGAACACAATCAAATTGTGTTAAATAATCTATTTGTAATACAAATCACACCGAAAAGACTTTATTTATGTTTTAATGTTTGTGATAAAAAATAGTAGATTTCCAAACATCTCTAAATGACCTTAAGTCATGTAAACTCTTTTTGAGTCACATTAAAACCTTTTAAATTGTTAGAAACAACTTTGAGCTGTCTTTTTAATTTCTCAAAAGCTTTACTTTATTAAAACATATTCATATAGCTATTTATGTATAAATAAGCATTAACAGACTTAGGATTATTGCTATTGCCTTAACTCCTGTCCCTTCTTTGGTTGTGGGCTTAAGGTAGGATCAATCATTTGACTGTCAGTTAAACCTTAGTTATACATGTTAGATACATATATGAACATTAACCTCATAACGGTCAGAAATCATGGTTATATATGTATAGGTATATAATTAATACTTAGAGGACTTAGGACTGATGGATTGCCTTACTTCCTTTTCCTTGTTTGGATGTGTATTTAAGGTAAAGTTATCTGTCTGAAGGTCGTTTTCTTCTTGATTATATATATGATACATATAGGAACGTAAAAGTTACATCAATCTAATATAGTCACCATTGCTTCAAGTAAAGCAAAGGGGTACTTTCATGAGTTATCATTTTAATCAGATAAAACATATAAATTATGGTAGTTATAATTTATGACACAAATGAAGTACCTATTTTACTAGATAAGTTCACCAGGTTTAAAACCGCTTTAATAAGAAAAGGATAACATTCAATCCTTACTTAAAACAAATAAACCATAAATGTGAAATCCTACTTCATGACACAACAATTCAATTGTTGTATCACGTTTTGTAACTAGAGTCTCCTAGATGGAGAGCGGGCATTATTTGTATAGATCTATACAGGACAGACCATCCAACATCCTGACTATTAGCTACTGTCTGAGTCGGCAGGGCGAGAGGTGACAAATGTAAAACCGTTACGACGCGAGAAGGTCGTCGTGTTTACATCCGTCAATCAGCATGGTTACAACTTTATCACATTCTAACCCTAATTAATAATCATAATTACAGGGTTGTCATTACACCAATAGTGTAGATTTATGGTTTATAAACTTATCATGCAGTAACCTAAATTAATAATCTTAATATCAGGGTTGTGACTGCATCGGTAGTCGATGCTTAATAAATACTACTGCATTAATCATTTTTCACAAACAAAAGGAATGGTTTTATGGGGATTTAAAACTACAAACAAAAGGAATGGTTTTATGGGGATTTAAAACTACAAACAAAAGGAATGGTTTTATGGGGATTTAAAACTACAAATAAAAGGAACGGTTTTATGAGGAATTAAAACTACTTTTAAAACTAATCGGGGATCGTTCACCCTATAATTTTATGAAAGGTTGAAATTATGTTTAAATAGGTTAAAAGTACAATAATACCTAATCAGAACGGTTTTATGGAGTAAAACTACTTTCCAGTTGTAAAGCAGGAAGTATAGGACTTTTTGGAGTAAACTCGGTCATTTTGTTAAAACTAAACAACCATAACTAAATACTTATGAACTCACCAGCATTAAAATGTTGATGCTCTCTTTCAAAATAACTTGTATTCTAAGGAATCCAGTAGACAGGTACACTCCAGGAGCATTTGCGAAGACAACCTAGTACCGAGCTGCTTCCTTTGTCTCTTTCTGTATCTACTTTCGATGTTGAACACTTAATGTTTGAACTTATGTAAAAACTTATATATTATTAATGCAATGGTTGTTGTACTTTGCTTACTATATTGCATGTGTTGTGGTACTTGACATGACATCCTACGCCCCCGAATGTTTTTGCCAATTCGGTTTGGGGGTGTGACACATCTCATCAAGATGGCACAACTTCTCCTATTTGGTGTAACTTCCCTTCTTGATGGCGCAACATCATTTTCATGGCGTAACATCCTTTCCTTTGTATGACAACCTAGAGGATTCTGTCGCGGACCATCTATAGGAGAGTCAGAAAAATAGATGTAATAGCTTAATATTGTAGTATTTGATTTATGAGATAATAAGAATTAAATATGTCATTATTGTTAAATCGACTGTTAGGCTCGAAAATAAGCATCGAAAAAGGTGTATTGTCCTCAACATTGGTTAACTTATTTGGAAAATACTCGTTAGCGTGATCCCAAGTATATAAGATTCGTAAAATTTTGACAGAAAATAAGAGGGTTATATATTTTATAAATGTAAAAATCAACCACGTAATTAAAGTTAATTATGTCAAAATGGTAGTTAGAGATTTGTTTCGTTTTCACTAAAAGTGAAAAAAAGAGATTTGTAGTATTCCTGGAGATATAAACTTTAGGACGAAGAATGCCAAAAACGGGATCCGTATGAGAGAGATATGATTTTTGTAAAATCATTTATTTTTACCCTCGTGGGGCATAAAAAATAAAAATCAAAACTAGCTAAAACAATCTAAATGAGACTTGTAGTATACTTTGAGATCATTACGTAGATATAAAGAGGGTTTAGATCGGAGCCAGTACGAAAAAGTTATGATTTTTAAAAAATTGTTTCGTGCGCGCGGGGTGTGCGCCTATGCCCGTCGTGCATCTGACACCGGATTCAAGTAGATTACGAGAGACGTTGCCAATAGGGGAGGTGACACATGGCAATCTATGGATGGAGCCATGATGATCACACGCGATACGCACAGATCTTTGCGACACGTACAATCAACTCTCTTAGCTAAATTATCAAAGCAAAACTTAAAATTATCAAAACATCTAACATATGTCATAAATTTAGAATCATGCCCCGCACCAGGAGAAATATAGAACAACCCAAACCCAATCCCAAACCTTTGAAATCGGCCGCGATTGAGGCATAAGTAGCCCAACACGTTGATGATCCAATATCAAACATAGAAACCAATAGGAACATAGGTTTATGAGACAATGGATTGAGAGTTCACAAGGAGATAACCAAGGTCCAACCAGGGGTCTGTTTCTATAAGGACTTTATGAATTATAAACCAAAATCCTTCCTTAGAAACAAGGGTATAGTTGTTCTGATTAGGTAGATGTAAATGATGGAGTTTTTTTAAGATAAGCTTTTGTTAGGAGGACTGCAAGCTTAAGTTCTCCGCCTGCAACCTAGCAGACACAGCCCTATACTGGTGGACCGGCTATCCGAAGACCATGGGTATTAATGTAGTGAATACCATAGCTGGAAGCGAGCTAAAGCAGCTCATGATTTAGGAGTATTGTCCACGTCGAAGTCTTATGCTTTGAGAAAGCATTACGTTAACGCCTACCAAAGAGAGAACCCTAAATTGTTTATGGTGATAAACCCAGTAGAAATCTGAGGATCATCTCTTTCTTGAGGACCAGGAAATACTTATAGAAAAATTATTACGCCTTCATAGTTTATATTGTCGATAGGAAAGATAATAAGACGAAAAAGATTGATGAAGTACCCCAGGCATGCGATTACGCTGACGTATTCCCTAAAGATCTACCTGGTCTACCGCAAGCTCGACAAGTAGAGTTTTAGATCGATCTACTTCCAGGGGCCTCCCCAGTAGAAAAGTCTCCTTATAGATTGGCACCATCAGAGATGCAGGAACTCTCCAGCCAACTACAAGGACTTCTTAACAAGGGTTTTAACAGACCAAGCTTCACGCCTTGGGGAGCACCCGTTCTATTTGTCAAGAAGAAGAACAAATCATTCTGGATGTACGTGGACTATAGAGAGCTAAATAATTTGACCATTAAGAATAGATATCCATTTCCATGAATAGACGATCTCTTTGATTAACTGCACGGATCCAGTTATTTCTCTAAGATCGATCTGAGATCTGGATATCATCAACTATGAGTAATGGAAGAGGACATTCCAAAGACTACTTTTAGAATGCGATACAACCCTTATGAGTTTTTGGTCATGCCCTTTAGATTAACCGATTCCCTAGCTATTTTTATGGATCTCATGAATCGAGTGTGCAAGCCCTACTTGGCCACATTCGTGATTGTATTCGTTGATGATATTTTGGTATACTCATGAACCATGTAAGAGCATGGGCAACATCTTTACGTGATTATAGAGCTTTTAAGAAAAGAAAAGTTCTATGTACAATTCTCTAACTGAGAATTTTAGATAAATGAGGTACACTTTCTAGGGCATGTGGTAAGCATCTGAGGTATTCAATTTGACCCTTCCAAGTTTGAAGCGGTAAAGAATTGGAAAGCGCCCAAGACCCCAACAGAGGATCGCCAACTTTTAGGACTAGCTGGCTATTATCGAAGATTTATAGAAAATTTCCCTCGTATAGCGAAACCCCTCATAACAGTGACCTAAAAGGAAGTAAAGTTTGTTTGGGGAAACCTACAAGAAATAGCTTTCCAAAAATAGAAGGAAATGTTGTGTAGCAGACCAATACTGTCCCTCCCAGAACTTACTGATGATTTCATAGTATATTGTGACGCTTCGCATCAGGTCTTGGGATATATATTGATGCAAAGGAAGAATTTCATAGCATATGCCTCATGACAAGTCAAGGTGTACGAGAACAGCTACACTACCCATGCCTTAGAGTTGGGAGCATTAGTTTTTTCCCTAAATATTTGGCATCATCACCTTTATGGAATGAAGTGTATAGTCTAAACAAATCACAAGAGTCTACAACACCATAAACTAGAAAGAGCTCAACATGAAAAAAGGAGATGGTTAGAATTGGTAAACGGCTATGATTGCGGCATTTATTAGCATCCAGGTAAGGATAACATCATACCTGATGCATTTTGTCTTAAAGAATGAGTTAAACCTTGTAGAGTTAAAGCACTTACGATTACTATTTGTAACGCCCGCAGATTTGGGCTACTAAATTTAGAGATAATAGGGTTCGAAAACGACTTTTCGATAAAATATTATTTATAATAAATAATCTTAACGAAGTTGTAGAATATGTCTCAAAGGTTCCGTAAATATAAAGAATTCCAAAATCCAAGTTATAACGAAGAAGTTGTGGCCCGTCGAAGTTTTACGACAAAACCGACACGGTACCAGGAGATGTAAATAGTGAATTTTTTATAAAGGACTTTTTAGCCTTATTGATCTAAAAAAATTTGTAGTATACGTTAAACTGGAAACATACAAAAAATGAATGCCAAAATCTGACTTCGTATGAGGAAGTTATGAATTTTTAAGATTTGGCATAGCAGTGCACGACCCGAAACTCGAATTTTAGTTCGAGCGGTTTTTGGCCTAGGCAACCTAAATGAGAGTTGAAGATCTCAGTAATAGTAACTCAACAATAACAAGACAGACGAAAACGGAGTTCGTATGTAGAAGTTACGAATTTTACGCGGACATTTAACAGTATAACCTCCTCCTACTGTTAAAATTAAGATCAGTCGAGAATTAGCCGACAGAGTGTAAATGAAATTTGTAGATCTTGTCTTTACCTACGTGCAGATGTAAGGAACATCAAAAACGGAGCTCATATGCGAAAGTTAAGGGGTTTAGAAGTCGGCAGGTTGCTGCTGCAAAAGGGGTGACGTGGCACAATGTAGCCTACACACGTTTTGCCACCAGAAAGCTGACAAGTGGCACCGACTCAGCGAGTCAGTGAACTGACTCGGCAAGTCCATCAGGAATTCAACCTATAAATAGAGGTGTCAAGTTCCTCCATTTCCCACACCTTTCCCTGTTTCTTTCACTCTCTAAACTCTCTCTCTCTCTCTAACCCCCTAACCCCCTCTTAAGCCTAGGTAAACCCCCTAGCATCCGAAGGAAGCCCCGAGGCTCCCAGAGTCCCAAGAAAAAGGGTCTTTCGGTTCGGAAACTCTGCTCCAAGCGAAGTCCGGTTTTCTATAAAACTCGCTATAAGTGAGCTACGTCTACGCTATTTTTAATATAACTTTTATTTAATTAAAGTAACGTTATTAGGAACTTATAATAAGTACTTGGGCTATTATTATGGGTTATATAAGTATTGTTTAATGCTTATATAATAGTAATAATAGCCAGACTATTAATTACTCTTGGTGAATATTAGACTAAACTCTAGTGGTAATGATATTAGGTTTTGTCCGAGGAAAATTGTGTTGAGAGTAACGAAGTGTTGTTCGAGTGCCGAGTCACCACCTTTTCAAGTGAGTGCATAGTTACTTTCATCTTACACATAGATATGAAGTATTTTATATAAACTACGTGCTACGTGTGTATATTATCTGTATAATTGCTATCTATGCTAGATGAACGATTTTATACAAGTTTTATATGATTTAAACTGTATATGTATTTATATCTACATAATATGTTGGGTAAAACATGGGTAGATGAAATATGAATTGGATGATGAGTTGAGAGGTGATATAGACCATGAGGTAAGGGTGAGATGTGGACGATGTGAGAAGCCTTGTTCCCAAATGCTAGCCCCGTCATCTAGCAGAGTATGGATGACAACCACGGACTATTCTAGATAGTCCAGTGGAACACTAGCAGGCTTGCAACCTGTATGTGTTGTGAACGATGTGTTCACCCGGTGTACTCTAAACCTTGGCGATCATGCAGACATGATGCCTAAACACTGGTGACTATGCAGACTTAGTGCCTAAACATTGGCGATCATGCAGACTTGATGCCTAAACCATGGTGACCATGCAGACTTGGTGCCTAAACCCTGGCGACCATGCATACTTGGTGCCTAAACCCTGGCGACTATGCAGACTTAGTGCCTGTTGTGTAAACCGTGGCAATGATGGACTTTGTGCCAATTCCTTAGGATAATCCTTAGGAATAAATGAACGATGAATAGCTGCTTCTTAGGGTAAATCCTTAAGAGTAAAGAGGAAAATAGGGATGGATACTTGGGTTGATTGTTTGATGTTTAAACATAATAATTATATTATTGTGAGTTGAAAACCCTATGTACTCACTAGGTTTCCCAATCTGACCCACTCAGTTTATTTATATCACTGGTGTTGATATAAAGTCACATTACACTAAGAGATTAAGGAGATATAAATCACTAGTGATAATGAATGTATGTTTTGTTTAAGCTTCTGTTTCTGTATTGACGATGACTTCCCAAATGTTTTAAAATGAATAAAAATACTTTTCTTCGGAAATTCTTTGATAACGTATTTATCATGTTTTACTAGCAACAAATTCCACAACATTTTTATTGAAAGAGGTACTCTGATTTTTATAAAGCATAAACAAAATCGGTCTTTTCTGGCCATGAAAATGGGGATGTCACACTATTTAGCCTAACCTAATCTCACAGATTACAAATGCTCAGGTCGAGGCTTTAACGGAAGAAAACGTTAAAGAAGAAGGCCGCATGGGAATGGAAAAACAACTAGAGATTAAGGATTATGGAATGAGATATTTTATGAACCGAATATGGGTTCAAAAATTTGGAGAGGTCGAGGAACTAGTTTTAAATGAGGCTCATAACACTAGATATTCCATCCACCTTTAGCAGACAAGATGTATCTATATCTAAAAGCTCTTTGTTGTTGGCCAAACATGAAGGTTTAAATTATGACCCATGTGGGTAAATGTATAACATGTTCAAGGTCAAGGCAGAACATCAACGAACCTCAGGATTTTTGCAGCAAGCATAGAGACCCCAATATAAGTGGAAACAGATCGCAAAGAACTTGTGACTAAACTACGCAAGACTACTACTAGTTATGACACTATGTGGGTAGTAGTTGATAGATTAACCAAGTCTGCTCAGTTTATAATAATAAAAGAGATGGATAAGATGGAAAGGATGACTAGGACGTACCTTAGAGAGATCGTCTGATTGCATGGGGTACCCATATCTATTATCTATGATAGGGATAGAAGATTTACCTTTCGCTTTCGCCAAAGTTATCAATAACACCTTGGTACTCGCTTGGATATTAGTATGGCCTACCATCCTCAACCTGATGGCCAAAGTGAAAGGACCATCCAAATGTTGGAAGACATGCTTAGATCATGTGTGATTGATTTTGGAAATGCATGAGACACTCACTTTCCTTTAGTTGAGTTCTCATACAATAATTGCTATCACACGAGCATTATAGCAACACCGTTCGAGACTCTATATGCCCGAAAATGTCGATCTCCTATTTGTTGGGCATGTTGGCTACAATCCACTAGCCAAGAAATTCGTAGGGGATACCCTACAAACAAGCCCAATGATTATCCACGAGATGACTAATAAGATATTTCAGGTACGAAAGCGCATGAAGGCATCACATAACCATCAGAAGAGATAGAGTGATGTAAGGCACAATCCCCTAGAGTTCAATTTGGAGATAGGGTGATGCTCAGAGTGTCTCCTTGGAAAGAGTTATATGATTCAAAAAGCGGGAAAAACTGAATCCAACGTACATAGGACCATTCGAAATCCTCGACAGGGTAGGTCTAAATGCCTATCGACTTAGGTTAACCCAAGAGCTTAACGACGTGCATGATTTCTTCCATGTTTCAAATCTTAAAAAGCATCTCTATGTTGATACACTTATCATTACTCTTGATGAAATTCAGATTATCCCTGAACTAAACTTCATCGAAGAGCAAGTCAAAATCATAGACAGGGAGGTCAAATGACTCAAGTAGAGTTGGATTACCATTATAAAGGTGCAATTGAACTCTAAATGAGGACCAGAGTACACATGGGAACAAGGGGACCAAATGAAGGAAAGTACACTCACTTGTTTGAATTAAGCCCAATGACAAGATAAAATTTCAGGATGAAATTTCCTTAACAGGGGGAGATTGTGATAACAATGAGTATTCCATCACTAATCACTGCTAGAAGAGAGTATGAAACATATATGTAATAGCTTAATATTGTAATATTTTATTTATAAGATAATACGAATCATATGTGCCATTACATTTATTGTTAAATAGCCTGTTAGGCTCGAAAATAAGTGTCTAAAAAGTTGTACCTTCTTCAAAGGTGGTTAACATATTGGGAAATAACTCATTAACGTGATCCCAAAGATGTAAGTTTCATAAAAACCCGACTCCAAATAAGAGAGTTATAGATATTATAAAAATAAAAATGAACCGCATAATCATCACTCCACTTCTCAAATCGATTATTACTTCCATTGTATTTTCTTGATATCGATTTTCGAATTAACTGATTTGTTTGGTTAATTGTGGAAATCCTGACTATATTAGTTAATTTATATATTCTTTTAATTTGTAGGTGCAAGGAATGAATTAAATGCTTTATCACGCTTTAGTTGAGTCGTTCTGGATATACAGTTGTCTTCGGTCATGTGCTGCTTGCTTTCTTCGGTAATGTTTGTTCTAACATATATTAAGTACAATTTCAATTGGTATTGTTCCATGCACTATTTTAGATATTCATATGTTTATGTGCTTCAATGTTTGGCAAAATAGATTATTACACAAAAAAATCAATTTTTTTAATTGCCACGAAGATTGATAAGGAAATTAATATTCAAATAGAAGCCAATCTATTGTTTATATTAGATTTTTGTGGAAGCTAAGTCTCATTACTAATTAAAATATTAGATTCAATGATAACTTTTGAGTGATTATTGATTTTAATCTAAATTTCAGGATTTGTGTATTGACATGCACAAAAGAAGGAATAAGAGAACAACATCAACTTCTAGGGTTTTCCTCTGGTTCTAATTGTGGTTTAATATGTGGGGTTACGAGCTTCTAACGGTTTGTTTCTCGGTATTTTTCCGTTCTAATTTAACGTTGAAGTCATATATTGATTATCAGATTACATGCAAAAGGATCATTTCATATGGTTTAGGCGTTATGGAGGTCGTCTTGATGAGGTTACACCCTTCTTTTGTGAAGCTGCTATCCATGCAAAGCCATTTTTCACATGGAAATACACATGTAGGTTACTATTTGCTATCAAAATAACATACGTCACACAATATAATAATTTATTAAATTTCTAATTCATCTGTGGATATTTTTCTGAAGTTTTGTGTACACTTACTCGAATGCTATAATGAGCAACTCCTAAAAAGTAAGGTGTTATCTATCAAATTTCGAGAAGGGCTACATTACTTCAAATGATTCGAGATTATAAACACACATCCGAGGATCTTCAAGGACTCATCTCCATTCTCAAAACACAATTACAGAATTCACAGAATTCACAAAAGTCTAGTAGTAATGGGAGTATAATAACCACGAGCCAAATATGATTTAAGTTGTATAGGGGCAGAATTCTCATTTGGTGCTTCTCCATTGTTGCAAGAAAAGATTGTAGAAGCGAAATGGCGTCACGTGGTGAGGTAAGATTATAATATAGTGTACTATCTTTGTAACTAATTTTTATACATTTAATGAATACTTTTTTTGGAAGGAAGGGCCATAAACCTTATATATATATATATATATATATATATATATATATATATATATATATATATATATATATAGGGAAAAGTGAATATACCCTTAAGGGTATATAAGCTTAGGTACTCAAACTCACCATACTACGTCGTTTTGTATCATATAATACATTCTAATTGTTCAATGTTCTTATAATTTAACTTCAAACTTGATTTACTTCCAAGATTATTATAAACTACACATAAATCTTCTTCTTACGTAATTTTCATTTTCAACTACAATATATATAGCCTAATAAGTGTTCGGCAAAAAGATATGATATAAGAGAAAGATATTAGTGAAATTTCAAAAATCTTGAAAGTTAAAAGTTGAAGTTTACACACATTATAATAAATATATTAAACAAAACGACGTATTATAGTGTGTTTGGGTACGTAAGCTTATATACCCTTAAGGGTATATTCACTTTTCCCATATATATATATATATATATATATATATATATATATATATATATATATATATATATATATATTATATAATGGATCCATTCCAGAAACACTTGAATGTTTAAGAGGTAGGAATCTGAATGGTAACTCCCTATCGAGAAGAGTCCTAATAGCTATTTTATGTCTATGGTCTTACATGAAGGTATGACTCAATTGAATCATTTATCAGAAGGACCATGAAATGAGGAGTTGGAAGCACTTCTTAAATCTTACCTTGAAGAACAAAGAAAACAAAGAGTCGTTGCAGCATGCAAATGAACAAAAGCAAAAGTAGATGAAATTGAAAATGGCATCTGTTGAGTATTCTAAATTAGCTAAAAAAATAACTGGGTCAGACAATCTTACTTTCACTAATTTTATTTTTATCAATACATTCTATTTCTCCAATGTAACAGTTTTGGGATTCATAATTGATATCAAAATCTGTTTCACATATTTCTATAATGTCAAGCACGGACAAAATTCGGAAAGGTTTGTTGTATTTTATTACATCCTTACATAAATGGGCGTATTGCAAAGAGTAGTCACCTACTTTACTGTGACTCCATTACCATTCTTGCATTAAAGATATAGGAAATAAGTTAATGGAGGCATTTACATCACAAAATAAGAAATTCTATAAGGAAAGTACATCAACACCAAAGAAATGCATAAAACGAAAAGGAAAGTCACAAAACAGAAGCATTAAAGAAATTATATTTGTTTGAACTTTCATATAATTTGTATAATCACAAAATAGAAGAATTAAACGAAAAAAAAATGCCATAATAATAAACTTGTAATTTCATCGAAACATAAAGATCATAGGATCTATAATTTAATGGTAACAATTGAACCTGTAATTCAATCGTAAGAGAAGCATGATTAAAAAAAGGCATGATTAAAAGATTGATTTAAGATGGATTAGTTTTTAAGTGAAAAATGAAAAACATTTTTTTATTTATTGATCCATATCTAGCCTACCAACTAATAACCAAAAAAACACTACTTATAGATTAACATATTGTTTGTTAACAACATGATAGCATTAAAAAGACCTGCCAACGTCATCTTGCTGAAGTGGTGCATGTCAGACAAAACAGGTCAGACAAAAAGACAAAAGAAATAGAGCAGTTACAAGTTCAGGTAAAAAAAAACATTATATAAGAATCTAAGAAGATGGGGGGTCTTTAATCCACCTAACCATAATTACTAACCCAAACATGCCATACCAAGTTCTTTGCAGAAAACCACATAAGAACCTGTTTGGAATAATTTTTTAAAATAACTTATTATCTTTTTAGGTTTTTAAAAAGTTAATAAGCTCAAAAAAATATTTATGTATTTGAAAATCACTTTTTAAAATATTTTTTTGGATAAAAAAAAATAAAACTTTCAAAAAGCTGAACAATCCTAGTTTTTTAGTTTTTTTTAACCATTTTACTCTTAAAAATAGTTTTTTTTTTGTTATCCAAACACTTTTTAAAATCATTTTTTTTCCTAAAAGACATAAGCTAATAAACAATTTTTCTAAAAAAACATTTTGTGCTAAAAAAGATAACCCAAACATGCCCAATAATTTCACAAAAAGAAAACAAATTGATGGCTAATTAGGGACAAAAAATATTGACGACCTAAGCCATCGACCTCAACTCTCAAAAAAAGACAAGAAACCAATGAAAGATTTGTTATGTTCTGAAGTGAAAATGACTAAATTTACAGTAACTTGTGTAGAAGAGAAACTTGAGCGAGAAAGATTAAAGCTCTATACCTGGTACCAGTAGATAGACATGATCAAGAAAGATCTAATGAAATTGGCGACTAGAGCAGATGCAATCCGCCTCCTAAAACCTGAAGAAGGAATGGATTAAACATTAAATTGATATACCGGTGCGAGAGGGGTGGATTGAGCGTGAAATTACCGATATGGTTTAGAGGAATGAGCTGACTGCCAGGTGATCAGAATGTTTTTCCTTTAACCTAGGTAAAATATGTAATAAAAAGTTGTAATTTAATTTTTTTTTAAAAAAAATAATAGGAAATTGTTTTAAAAATATTTATATTTTTAGAAAAATTTCATTTTAGTCTTAATTTATTTATTTATTTGATTTTATACGATAATATGTCATTTTCTGTTAAAAGTAATTAAAAAAAGTCTTTTTTGTTAAATTGAACCAAAATGAAATAATCAAGATTTTTATGTTCAAATTTTTTTTAAGATTAAAGTGAAACTTTTCCGAAAATATTGAGATATTTCTGATAATTATCCAAAAAAAAGTGTAAATTAAATGAACATCACTCATGCAGTTGCCAAAATGCACGTTTAGTCTTTATTTTAAAAAATTAACTTAAGTCGTCCATCATATCATAAGAAGTTTCACTTTTTTTCGGTTTAAATTTATATGCTTCATCCATTAGGTGACATAAAACAACTATAATGTCATTTTCAAATTTTTTTTTCATTTATCTTTGACATATCTGATTATTTTTAATTCTATAAAGTAATTTAATTTAATCTCTCTCTCTCTCTCTCTCTCTCTCTCTACATATAACCACCACTACCACCAGAAATATGCACCACCACCAGATCCCTCATGAGCATCGCCACTTACCACCACGTCTATTCACATTCCGATGTGCACCACCGTCCGTTCTCGTCTGGAAAATAGCACCACATCCGCCAGAAATAGCCAATTTATTCTTAATTTGGTTTCTCTCTATATGTCACTTACACCTGGATTTAACTTATTTCTCTTTATCTATTCACTTGCGGTTGTTATTATCGTTGACTCAACTGTCTCCATATAAAAAAATCCCAATACAGGAAAACTTCTTGATGTTTCTTCACCTTAATGTACAGTAAACCACAATTGACCACCGTCTCTCTCTCTCTCTCTCTCTCTCTCTCTCTCTCCCTTTTTTCTCAATTCTGGAGGAAAAACATACACTACTAAAAAATTAGAAGATGCATATGATGAAAACAAGTACAATGATGATGAAGACGCAATTGTTGACATTTATGAGTATAAAACTAATCTGATGAAAAAACACAAATCCCAAAACCATTTTACCTAGAAAAAACACAAACCCAAAATCCATAATATTTTCAGTCCGCAACCACCAAAAATCTGCATGACCATATCAGACAGATACCTCCAGCAACCACCGTTTTGGACCCAGGTCACCGACACGAATTTGATTTTGAGTTGGGGTTAGGTTAGGTTTAATGTTGATTACAGAAATCGCAAAGTAGTTTGCATTTTAGACATTTTTTGTGAGTGAAGTATCGAGAAAATTTTGGACAATTTCATGCTATGGTTCGGATTTCGAAGCATTACAAGGGGATTTTAAAAGGGTGTTGAGAAATAAATACATGCAACTAAAGGTGGGAGACGACACATCCTTAAGGGCATAACCACAAGGGTTTACTCTAGCGATTATTTTGAGATGATAGTAAGAGTTTTGTGACATCGGTGGTGGTACTAGAATATACAATGTGGTTTGGTTACCTAGTTTCTAGGATTCGAGGAGGGTAAAAGGAAAAGTGGAAATGAAAGGAGAATGTGGGTTGGGATGTGGTGTGGTTGATGGGGTATATATTTTGTTTTCTTTTTTTTTTTAATCTAAAAATTGATAAATAGGCAATAGGGAATTAAAAAGAAATTAAGGGTAAAATAGAAATTTTATGTCTTCATGGATGATCATAGTGAAGGAAGAATTATACATTGAAGGTTCGGGTTAGTTTTTTAAATAGGGACCGAACGTGTGTCTTCATGGATGATCCTAGCGAAGAAAGAATTTTACATTGATGGTTCGGGTTAATTTTTGAAAATAAGAACCGATCGTGCATTTTGGCACCTATAGGACGGACAATTCATGTAGTTTACTAAAAAAAATTGGATAACATGGTATTGTACTCAGTAAAGGCTCGTTTGGTTGGCAGGTGTGACATCCCCAAAATCTCGGCCAAAAAAGACCGATTTTCATTTATGCTTTTAAATAATTTCAGAGTAAATCCTTTTGATTTGAAAGAGTTGCGGAATTTGTTCCCAAAACAAAACATGATAAAATAATATTTATCAAAGCATTTCATCAAGAGATGCATTTTCATTATATAATCAAAACTCGGGATGTCATGTTCCGATACAGACCATAAAGCATAAACGATAACATTACAAGTCATTCAACAAATATATACATATACAGACTTGTAAACAAAACAACTTGATGACTCAACCATCTTACGCCCTTGCACCACTACCTGCAATACAATTAAAACTGAGTGGGTCAGGCTTGGGAGCCTGGTGAGCATATAGGGTTTTCAACCCACAATAAATAAATTATATTTAATTTCACCAACCAATCACTATCCCGATTACCCATTCCCGTTATCCTCACTTTACGTCCCTAAAACAACATCTATCTCAAGGGACCTAATCTAGGATTTTCATCGGGACGGACATCACTGCGAAGGGGTTTCCTCAACAATAGATATCCTAAAGGCAACCATGAGGGGGATAGAGTACACCGGTGAACACATCGTTCACAACACCTACAGGTTATGAACCTGCTAGCGTTCCACTGGACTGTCTAGAAAGAGTCCGTGGTCGTTATCCATACTCCGCTGAATAACTAGATCAACAACAACAACAACATCGAGGCCTCTCATCTATTTATTACACACCAACTATCTGCCCATGTTCTACCCAACATATTAGTAGATAAAATATATATTTTCATACGTAGTTTAAAACCTGTATAGCATTTTCATTCAATATATATATTCCACATAACAGATGAGGCATACTCGCATAACACGTATTTCATAGAATGCAATTCGGATCTATGAGATGGAAGAGGGTGAATATACATTCACACACATAACAACAAATTATACACATAACATGTATTTCGTATAAAATACTTCATGATCATGCGTTAGAAGAAAGTAACTACGCACTCACACATATAAACAACAATATACTTAATACACTCGAACCATACTTGTATTATTATCGTGTTTATGAAAGGTAGTATACACTCACTTGATCAGAAGATGATCAGACAGCACTACGACTTGCAAAAGTAGTAATCCTCAGCAGATCTGGAAGATCTTTACAAAAATCGAACATCTCGCGGGCAGAGCTTCGGCTCGGGAACCGCACTTCTCGGGATCTTCGAGATCTCGGGACTTGCCTCGGGGCTCGAGAATAATACCGGGGCTTCGGGGTATTTTTGGCACGCAAATCGATGCAAAACGGGAGAGAGAAGAGAGAAAAATAGCAAAGGAGTCGGCTGCCCTCGCATCCTATTTATAGGAGGCTGGAGCCTCGGAGTACGCAGGGCGTACGCGTCCGAATTCGTCACTGGTTACGTATCCGAAGTCCTCGAGTGCGAGTGTCGACATCCTCGGAGTACGCGGGGCATACACGAGTACGTGGGGCGTACTTCGGATCGGATTGCTGACTCCTCTTCGGATAATGCCGGATTTAAAGATTTAATTTAAATACAAAATATTTAATAAACTTCGGAAATTCATATCTTCTTCATACGAACTCCGTTTTCGACGTTCTTTATATCCACGCGTAGGTGAGACTACGTTCTACAACTTTCGTTTAGACTCAGTAGGCTAATTTTAACTTTATTTTTATTATTAATTATTAATAGGCCGGGACAGAAACTTTCGTTATAAATTCGTAACTTCTTCGTTTGACGTCCGTTCTCGCCTAACTTTTTATCGCTTCGATACCAACAACGAGACCTTCGATCCTCGTTTAGATTGCTTCGGCTAAAAACTGCTCGATCTCAAATCCAGTATTTCAGGTTGCATACCGCTAAGCCGAAACTTCAATAAATCATAACTTCCTCATACGAAGTCAGATTTGGGCGTTCTATATATATTCGGAAACCTCGTTTCAACTACTACAATATTATCCAAAGATATTAAGTTTATTTTACACTTAAATTTTGACGCTTATTTTTATTCTTAATTAATCAAACCACATAATTAAGCAATTAAGCACAAAACACATAATAATCAAATAATACACTTCTATTATTTCACAACGGGTTACAAAGGTTAACCTAGACTATTACATTGCTAAAAATGGCAAGCCCGGAAGCACAGGCGTTACAATTCTCTCCACCTTAGAATGATTCCGTCCCCGGAATCACACATCAACAAACAAATGCGGATAGCGACCCATCATGTCACTCTCCGTCTCCCAGGTGAGATTCGGCCCATTCGTGTGTTTCCATCGGACAAGCACTAACCTAACCATCTTGCGTCGCAATTTCTTAGTCTTCCGGTCAACAATTGCCTCTGGTTCCTCAATCAACCTTTTGTTTTCATCAATTCTCAATTCAGAAATTGGAATTATGTCGGGAACTTCTCCCGTGAACTTCCTCAAATAACACACATGAAAAGTGTTATGAATTCCATTCAGTTCTTCTGGTAGTTCGAGCTTGTAAGCTTGGTTCCCAATCCTCCGAAGAACTTTAAACGGTCCAATAAACCTTGGACTCAACTTTCCCCTTTTACCAAATCTTATAAGTCCCTTCCACGGCGAGACTTTAAGCAAAACCGAATCACCAACCTCAAAAGTCATCGATCTTCGCTTCTTGTCAGCATAGCTCTTTTGACGATCCTAAGCTGCTAACATTCTTTCCCTAATTATTTTCAACTTTTCAGCAGTTTGATGAACCAACTCCGGTCCCATAAACTGCTTTTCCCCAACCTCAAGCCAACAAGACGGCGTACAACACTTCTGTCCATACAAAGCTTGGTAAGTTGCCATCTTAATGCTCGAGTGGAAACTGTTATTATAGGAAAATTCTACCAATGGTAAATGTTCATCCCAATTACCTAGGAATTCCAAGGTACATGCTCTCAGCATATCTTCAAGTGTTTGTATCGTTCTTTCACTCTGACCATCAGTCTGCGGATGGTAAGCTGTACTTAAACACAACTTGGTACCCAATTCCTCTTGTAGACTTTTCCAAAATCGTGAGGTGAAACGGCTATCACGATCCGACACAATCGTTAACGGAACACTGTGAAGCCTCACAATTTCCTTCACGTAAGAATTCGCAAGCTTCTCCATAGACCATTTCTCCTTGGCCGCTATGAAATGCGCACTCTTAGTGAATCGATCAACGACCACCCAAATCATGTCGTGAACATTCTTTGTTCTGGGCAGTTTAGTGACAAAATCCATAGCAATGTCTTCCCACTTACCCATTGGCACATGCAAAGGTTCTAAACTCCCGTACGGTTTCTGATGTTGAGTCTTTACTCTCGCACAAGTCACACACTCAGCCACATACTTTGCAACATCAAGCTTCATCGTCGGCCACCAGTAGTAGGGTTTCAGGTCCCTATACATTTTAGTGCTACCCGGATGAATCGAGTACATGGTCTTGTGAGCTTCTTCCATCAGAAGACCTCTAATTCCTCCGGACTTAGGTACCCAAATCCGATCTTGGAACACCTTCAGTCCGTGACTGTTTACACCGAATACCAACGTTTTGCCCAAACGTTCCTCCTTTCGGTCATTCTTCTCAGAAGCTTCCTCTTGAGCTTTCTGTATACTTTCCACAATACTCGAGACAACTTCAATTCTCAACGCTCTTGGCCTTTTCCTTTCAAGATTGACTTTCCGACTGAGAGCATCAGCAACAACATTAGCTTTACCGGGGTGGTAAAGTATCTCACAGTCGTAGTCTTTAAGTAATTCTAGCCAGCGTCGTTGCCTCATATTCAATTCCTTCTGATTAAAGAGATATTGGAGACTCTTATGATCAGTGAAAAGTTTGCACTTCGTGCCATAGAGGTAATGCCTCCATATTTTCAAAGCGAAAACTACCGCTGCCAACTCCAAATCATGAGTCGAGTAGTTCTTTTCATGCTCTTTCAGCTGTCGAGACGCATATGCTATCACCTTTTCTCTTTGGGTCAAAACACAACCCAATCCAACCCCAGATGCATCGCTATAAACGGCGAAGTCTTCAACTCCATCGGGTAGAGAAAGTATCGGTGCCTCGCATAGTTTCTTTTTTAGCTTCTCGAATGCTTCTTTATGCTTATCACTCCAAGCATAAGTAGCTCCTTTGTGGGTCAAAGCTGTCAATGGAGTAGCAATCGAAGAAAAGCCTTGGATAAACCTTCGGTAATATCCGGCTAATCCTAAAAAGCTTCGAATCTCCGTGGGACTTTTCGGTTGTTCCCACTTCATTACAGCTTCAATCTTTGCTGGATCAACCATTATCCCTTCTTGGTTGACCACGTGACCCAAGAATTGGACTTCACGAATCCAAAAATCACATTTGGAGAACTTTGCATACAGCTTCTCCTTCTTCAAAACTTCCAACACTTCTCGCAAGTGTCTGCCATGCTCCTCCTGGCTTTTCGAGTAAATCAGAATGTCATCTATGAACACTATCACAGATTTATCTAGGAACGGATTACAAACTCTGTTCATTAAATCCATGAATGTTGCCGGAGCATTGGTTAGTCCAAACGACATAACCAAGAACTCGTAGTGTCCATATCTAGTTCTGAATGCAGTTTTCTCGATATCTTGCTCTCTTACTTTTAGCTGATGATATCCTGACCTAAGATCGATCTTCGAGAAATAGCTCGAACCTTGCAATTGATCAAACAGGTCATCAATTCTTGGCAATGGATATCTATTCTTTATTGTTGCCTTGTTAAACTCTCTGTAATCAATGCACATTCTCATACTTCCATCTTTCTCCTTTACAAATAACACCGGAGCTCCCCAGGGTGATGAACTAGGTCTAATGAAACCTTTGTCCAATAACTCCTGAAGTTGCATCATTAGCTCCTTCATCTCCGTCGGTGCTAATCGATAAGGTGCTTTTGCAATTGGCGTTGTTCCGGGCAACAAGTCAATACAAAATTCTACTTGTCGATCGGGCGGTAATCCAGGAAGATCTTCGGGAAATACTTCCGGATAATCACACACAACAGGAATATTTTGCATCACCTTCTTTTCCTTCTTAGCATCGATCACGAATGCTAAGTATGATGTACACCCCTTGGTCAAACATTTTCTGGCTTTCATTAGAGAAATGATTCCAGAATTTACTCTGCGTTTGTCCCCATACACCATAAACGAATCTTTCCCAGGCGGGTTTACTTTGACTATTTTCTTCTTGTATAAAATTTCGGCGTCATTGGCGAAAAGCCAATCCATTCCCAATACGATGTCGAAACCATTAAGTTCGATAGGCAATAATTCCTCTTGGAACTTATTTCCATTCAGATCAATTAAGATGTTTCTCATACGATGGCTAACGGGTACAAACTTTCCACTAGCAACTTCGACTAATAAGGCATCATCTAATCTAACAACAGGCAAAGCTAGCTTTCTACCAAATTCTTGCGATATAAAGGAGTAGTTGGCTCCAGAATCAAATAAAATTTGGGCAGGCAATTCGTTTACGAGAAAGGTACCTGAAGCGACATCAGCTTCATCTTTAGCAGCCTCCAGTGTCATCTGGAATGCTCTCGCCTTTGGCTTTGGTGGAATGTTGGGTCTAGCTGCCTCCTTCTTCTTCGGGCAGTCCTTCGACATGTGTCCCTCCTCACCACAACCATAGAAAACTTTCTTAGTGAGGGTACATTCATTGGCATAGTGCCCTGGCTTTCCACACTTGTAGCATGTGTTCGCCACCTCACATCTTCCATGATGCTTCTTCTTACATTTGTCGCACCATTTCGCTTCACCTCCACTTCCCCTCGAACCAGACTTCGAGAACTTGTTTTTCTTGTTGGACCCTGAAGTTCCATCGAACTTCCTCTTTTCACCAACATCTATCATTTCCAGACCCTTTTCCTTCTGCTGGGCCTCCACATTCTTAGCTGAACGAACAGTCGTTTTCAGAGTAGTTGCCATCTTGACTGTCGGACCAAAGTCGGCAGGCAGTCCATTAGCAAACCTCTTAATCTTGGAGAGTTCCGTTGGCACTAGGTACGGAAACAACTTCATTTTTTCAGTAAATCGAGTAGCATAGTCGTCTATGCTCATCTTCCCCTTCTTCAAGTTTTGGAACTCATTGTTCAGATCAATCAGATCTATCTCTGAACAATACTGCACCCTTAGTTGTTCCAAGAACTCCTCCCATGACATTTTCAGGGCCTCTCCTCGTGGCATAGTATCTGCCAACAACTTCCACCAACTCAAGACTCCAGTCTTCGGTTGTCTAACTGCAAAGACAGTCTTCTGTTTGTTGCTACAGTCGCAACTTTCAAATACCATCTCCATCTCGGAGATCCAATCCATTATCTCAACAGGCTTTGGGCTTCCAGAAAGACTTGGCGGTTTGGCGCCCAAGAAGTTCTTGTACATTCGCCCATCCTTGTTGTTTCTCCTTTCCGGATCGTTCCTTCGTTCTCCTTGAGTCCCAACTTGACTCATAATGTGACTATTGTTCCCTTCCTCCGATTGCTCGGGAATCAATTTGGGTTCCTCAATAGGTATGATAGGTTCGTCCCTATTATCATGCAACATTTGTCGCATCTCCTCCCTTTGTTCGGCTAGCATAGCCCGAATCATGGCTTGCACCCCAGCCATTGTTATTGGTTCTGGTGCTGCTGCTACAACAGGTATTTGCTCAATAGCTGGCGGTTGATTCCTGTTTTCATCCGCGTTTCCAACGCCACTCCTTGTTCTCACCATTTTTGATCTACACACCGAATAAGGTGAAATTAGATCCTCATTCACGATAGATATTCAAATCATCCTTATTACTCCGAAACGTTTACATGCTAGTTCTAATAACGTAGGCATATGCTTAGAATCCTACACACATAAGGTTTCCAGATCCGGTCGGCAACAAACCGTAGATCCGAACAATTAATATCATATATGGCAACATATAACATTTAGCACATAAAAGCTTTTTAGGCAACTTTCCTAAAATAAACTAGTGCTCGTGTCTAAAATCCAACAGACACACATCTCAAAATTCCACTTAGCATTCTAAGTTTAAGTCTAAACATCCTACAAATTCCTAGTTCGCTTAAACTAATGCTCTGATACCAACTGTGACATCCCCAAAATCTCGGCCAGAAAAGACTGATTTTCATTTATGCTTTTAAATAATTTCAGAGTAAATCCTTTTGATTTGAAAGAGTTGCGGAATTTGTTCCCAAAACAAAACATGATAAAATAATATTTATCAAAGCATTTCATCAAGAGATGCATTTTCATTATATAATCAAAACTCGGGATGCCATGTTCCGATACAGACCATAAAGCATAAACGATAACATTACAAGTCATTCAAAAAATATATACATATACAGACTTGTAAACAAAACAATTTGATGACTTAACCATCTTACGCCCTTGCGCCACTACCTGTAATACAATTAAAACTGAGTGGGTCAGGCTTGGGAGCCTGGTGAGCATATAGGGTTTTCAACCCACAATAAATAAATTATATTTAATTTCACCAACCAATCACTATCCCGATTACCCATTCCAGTTATCCTCACTTTACGTCCCTAAAACAACATCTATCTCAAGGGACCTAATCTAGGATTTTCATCGGGACGGACATCACTGCTAAGGGGTTTCCTCAACAATAGATATCCTAAAGGCAACCATGAGAGGGATAGAGTACACCGGTGAACACATCGTTCACAACACCTACAGGTTATGAACCTGCTAGCGTTCCACTGGACTGTCTAGAAAGAGTCCATGGTCGTTATCCATACTCCGCTGAATAACTAGATCAACAACAACAACAACAACGAGGCCTCTCATCTGTTTATTACACACCAACTATCTACCCATGTTCTACCGATCATATTAGTAGATAAAATATATATTTTCATACGTAGTTTAAAACCTGTATAGCATTTTCATTCAATATATATATTCCACATAACAGATGAGGCATACTCGCATAACACGTATTTCATAGAATGCAATTCGGATCTATGAGATGGAAGAGGGTGAATATACATTCACACACATAACAGCAAATTATACACATAACACGTATTTCGTATAAAATACTTCATGATCATGCGTTAGAAGAAAGTAACTACACACTCACACATATAAACAACAATATACTTAATACACTCGAACCATACTTGTATTACTATCATGTTTATGAAAGGTAGTATACACTCACTTGATCAGAAGATGATCGGACAGCACTACGACTTGCAGAAGTAGTAATCCTCAGCAGATCTGGAAGATCTCTACAAAAATAGAACTTCTCGCGGGCAGAGCTTCGGCTCGGGAACCGCACTTCTCGGGATCTTTGGGATCTCGGGACTTGCCTCGGGGCTCGAGAATAATACCGGGGCTTCGGGGTATTTCTGGCATGCAAATCGATGCAAAACGGGAGAGAGAAAAGAGAAAAATAGCAAAGGAGTCGGCTGCCCTCGCATCCTATTTATAGGAGGCTGGAGCCTCGGAGTACGCAGGGCGTACAGGCGTACGCGGGGCGTACGCGCCCGAATTCGTCACTGCTTACGTATCCGAAGTCCTCGAGTGCGAGTTTCGACATCCTCGGAGTACGTGGGGCGTACTTCGGATCGGATTGCTGACTCCTCTTCGGATAATGCCGGATTTAAAGATTTAATTTAAATACAAAATATTTAATAAACTTCGGAAATTCATATCTTCTTCATACGAAGTCCGTTTTCGACGTTCTTTATATCCACGCGTAGGTGAGACTACGCTCTACAACTTTCGTTTAGACTCCGTTGGCTAATTTTAACTTTATTTTTATTATTAATTATTAATAGGCCGGGACAGAAACTTTCGTTATAAATTCATAACTTCTTCGTTTGACGTCCGTTCTCGCCTAACTTTTTATCGCTTCGATACCAACAATGAGTCCTTCGATCCTCGTTTAGATTGCTTCGGCTAAAAACCGCTCGATCTCAAATCGAGTATTTCAGGCTGCATACCGCTAAACCGAAACTTCGATAAATCATAACTTCCTCATACGAAGTCAGATTTGGGCGTTCTATATATATTCGGAAACCTCGTTTCAACTACTACAACATTATCCAAAGATATTAAGTTTATTTTACACTTAAATTTTGACGCTTATTTTTATTCTTAATTAATCAAACCACATAATTAAGCAATTAAGCACAAAACACATAATAATCAAATAATACACTTCTATTATTTCACAACGAGCTACAAAGGTTAACCTAGACTATTACATTGTTAAAAATGGCAACCCCTGAAATACAGGCGCTACAGCAGGAAACGAATGAAGTTCTAGGTAAAATTATTCCAATTCGCTAAAATTCATGTTTTTAGTTGGACATAAAGGGTAGAAAGGGATTCCTAAATAAAATAAATTTTCCATCATATGGAGAAAAATGGATTCCTTCCAAAGTTGGATGGAAAACATTGATTCTCATCAAGGAAAGTGACAGATTAGAAAAATACCTTCTTCACTTATCAAAAAACCAACACACCCCATTATAGCTACCGACCACCAGTTGCCACTACCACCACCACCACCACTACCGTCATCACTATTGGATTAGGTGTCAAAGCCCATAATATAACTGGTGTGTACTTGATTTTATAGTAGTATGGTCCTTTTGGGTTGCCTTTACTCTTGCAACATGACATGATGGCTTTTGGAGAGAGAGGTTAAATTTATTGTTTGGAATAATAAATTGATTTATTAATATATTATAAGAATAATATATTAATTAGAAATCATGTTATTTAATTAGTATTTGATCAGAAATTAATTCAGAATTAATTTTCGGATCAAAGGAACTGATTAAAGGAATAGGGGTTGTTTTGCAATTTGTTGATAGTTGTGAAACTGGGCTACTGGACTCCTTAGAGATGAGTGGACGAGAATTTAGTGAGGCCCTGTAAGTTTTCATCCAATACCTCTTGATGAGGAGTCCATGGGCTGCTTAAGTCTTAAACAGGAAATTAGGATTTCCTCCAGCAAACGCTAGCAGCCCTCAGCTATATAAAGACCCTACCACTTGGAGTTTTGGCCTACACACTTGCCTCTAAACCTAGTAGAGCCGATTTCTAAGCGTATTCCCTCCTCTTTCCTCTTATCCTCTTGCAAAAAGTATTTGTAAGCCATTAGAGGTGTCACATTTGAGGCACTTGCTTTGAAGAGTCAAGATCTACAAGGTTTTCTTGTTATTACTACATAACAATTAAGGTAAACATCTAAACCCTATTTATATATGGATCTTGAATTATATACTAGTTCCTGGGGTTTTTTCTTTGGTATTCAAATTTGCATGTTTAACTAGTGAAAACCTAGATCCAAAGCAATTAGGGTTGCATGAATACATATGTTTGTAGTTATGCGCAAAACCCTTTAGTGGTATCTGAGCCTATTATGTTATTTCAGTTGAAATTGATGCAATTGTGATTTGTCGAAAGAAGAAGGGAGTAGAATCCTCATTCTGTTCATCAAACTTGACGAGTTCATACTGGAACTCGACGACTTGGCTCAACTCATTGAGTTCACTGTCTGACCCGACGAGTTGACATGTCAGATCCCTGATTTTTCGTTCGTGATATCTTGGTTTGATTAGGATAATTAGCTTAATTCGTTTTTACAGCTTAAAATTGAATTTTCTGAAAAGGTAAATGCATATCCTTATCTAAATAAATTATTTGGTCAAATTTTTAAATAAAGACAAAATTACTTTACTAATTTAATTATTTAAAATTTGATCTAGTATTTTTGAAAAGTTTTAAAAATACACCCTTTGGTTTTAGAATTTTAGAACCCTAGTATTTTAAAAGTTTAAAATACACCTTTATACTATTATAAGATTAAAAGTTTAATATATATATATATATATATATATATATATATATATATATATATATATATATATATATATATATATATATATATATATATATATATAAGAGTGTTTAAGGAAGCGGCTTATAAAATGATTGTCATTGGGTGTCCATTCTTACCCACTACACCCTTGACTAGTGGAGGGTCATTATCCAAAAAGGTAGGATAGGATATTAATTTCTCATTAATAAGTATATTGAAAAATATAAAGTAACTAAATTTCCAATCTTATTTACTTTAGGAAAATGTGAATTTGATGCTAACCCATGAAATTGCACATTGCACTTTGTAAAAGTCATTAGTGGAGCGTGCGTGGTTAACCTACACACTAACTTGGACTAATAAACGGTGGAAATGGGTAGCTCGTGAATTATCATTGATTGATGAAGCGTGTGTGGCTAACCGGCACATCAATTAGGTGGTAAATGACGTCGAGGGTATTAAGCTAATTTGCATAGTTATTCACACCTTGTTTGTGATTCTCGGTATCCCGGTCACAAATGGAAAGGGCGTAATCGGATTAAATATGCCATTGAATAGTTCAATGAATCTCAAAAGATCTAGGAATTTCATTTTAAACCCTAATTCATTTAAAATTTCATTTCATGGTGAAATTGGTAAATCGTCATTAGCTACCTTCAAATAGTTTACAATTAAATTACGGCATCCTTTTTTTGAATTGTGAATTATTATTTTGGATCCTAGCCTTAATATCTCATGTGGGTGTTATATTAAGGATTTCCATATCTAATCAAAACTCGTCTTTCTTCTTTTCAGTTGTCTATCCCAAACAACGCTTTTGGCTCCTCAAACAACAACAATAATAATTCCTTGAACACTTTCTTTCACTTGAGCATTTGTGCCAAGGTGACATTCGATGGTTCCAATTTTAATGATTGGATCCGTAACATCAGAATGGCCTTGCGATTTGAGGACAAGGAATACGACCTCGACAAAGATCTAAACGAGATATATGAATTGAAAGCTACTCCTGAAGAAATAGCTTAGTATAGGGCTAACTACAAAGAAGCGACCAAAGTGTCGTGTATCATGGTGGCTACTATGACTCCTGAGCTACAATGGTTTTATGTGGAATATTGGCCTTATGAGATGTGCCAAGACATGATGGAGAAGTACCATCAAATAGCATGTCAAGAAAGGTGTGAGACAAGTACCATCAAAGAGCACCTGCAATGCATGCAGTGGTATGTGGATCATTTGTTGAAAATTAATGTGAAATTTGATTAGGAGCTGATTATTGACATAGTCTTGCACTCATTGCTTCCTTGCAATATTTGAGCAAAGAGGAAGTCACGATGAGTAAACTTCAAGGATTGCTGAAACCGTTAAAGGTGGATTGAAAGGAAAAGGTGTTGAATCCACTCCTACTGATGTTGCCCTAGTCTTGACTATTAGACAAGTGAAAGGGAAAAGAGGAAAGCTCCCTTAAAGTAAAACTGGAAGGGAAAGTGTCATGAAGGGTTTTGTAGTAATGAACCTAAAGGAAAATCCGGTTCTGCTCCCCCTCCCGCTTCAGATCCAAAAGAGGCATGGTCCTTTTGGGTTGCTTTCACCATAGCAACTTGATAGGATGATTTATTAAGAGAGAGTAAATATTATTAATATATTATGAGAATAATATATAAAGAATAATATATTGTTATTTGATTAATATAAGTCATAGAGTTAATTGGAATTAATTTGGTGACTTAAAGAGATTAATTAAATAAGAGGGTATAAGCTGTCAACTGTTTGATAGTTAAACTTTAGACTGTAAATCCATATAGATATGGATTGGACGGATTCTAGAAGCTAAAGGATAGCTCAAATCATCCAAGAGTTATCTAAGGAATGGATTTGGATAGCCTTAAGAGAAGATTATCCAATTAGGGTTTAGGTTGTAACCCTTAAGGAGTCTACAAGTATAAATAGACCCTATGGCTAAAGGTAATCGGCACTTCATATAAAGCATAGAAACCCTGGCCGATTTCCTTCCCTCTCCTCTCTCCCAAATCATCCTCCTTGCTATTTGGTGTTTGTAAGCCATTAGAGGAGTGACAATTGTGACTCTAGAAGCTCCAAGACAAGAAGATCAACAAGGAATTCAAAGGTATGGTTCTAGATCTGTTTCAATATTGTTCTTATTCCTAAATTGTCATTAGAAGTCTTGGATTCAAAGCATGCTTAATTAGAAAGCCTAGATCCAAGCATTAGGGTTTTGTATGCGCACATAGGAAAGTTCTTATGGCTAAAACCCATCAGTGGTATCAGAGCCTAGCTTGGTTTTCATTAAATTGTTGTTTGTTTGTATGAAACATAACTGCAAAATTTGATTTTTGTGTTTCTGAGTCATGGACTCGGCGAGTTCCAAAGTGGACTTGGCGAGTTGGCTTGACTCGGCGAGTCCATTGGTGCACTCGGCGAGTCTAAGCGTCAGGAATGGCCATATTCGGGATTTCTTCATGATTATCTTATGGAAACTTACCTTAATCATATTAGATCAATCCTAATCCGATTTTTTGATATATATGACTATAATCTTGATCAAATTAAAGATATTTATCAACTAATAAAATATTTAATTTCTTTATATGATAATTAATTAATTATTTTGATTATTTTGGTAATTAGCTTGAAAGAAATATTGAATAAATCAAATATAGATAATTAGGAAATTAATTGTTAATTGAAATTATTTGTTATTTGATCCTCCATGTTTTAAATGTTTAAAACTTGTCCTCAAGTTTTGAAATATATATTTTGTGATTAAAAGTTTTAATTTAGACAATTTAAATTTCAAACCCTAGATTTTAAAAAGTTTAAAATACAACCCTATACTAATATAATATTACAAGAATAATATATATATATATATATATATATATATATATATATATATATATATATATATATATATATATATATATGTATGTATAACTAAATGCTAGTCTTACCGTTAGTAGACCTCATTCACGAAGCCGATCTATAAGGTGGGTATAAGGTTGTGGCCTATAAAATGGCGCTTAATGGGTGTACACTCACACCCACCGCTTGCTTTATCGGTGGAGGGTCGTTAGCCGAACGGGTAGGATAGGGAAACCTCATCCTCTCATTAAAAGTACAATAAGTAATACAAAGTAACTACACATATTTTTAAAATTTCCCAATCTTAGTTACTTTAGGAAAAGTGAATTGATGCAATCCCATGAAATTACACTTTGCACCCTTGCTAAGAAGTTAGTGGAGCGTGTGTGGTTTACCGGCACAGTAATTGGTTCTAAGAAAAGGTGGCAAAGGGTGATTCATTGTTTATCATAGTTTGATGGAGCGTGTGTGGTTTACCGGCACATCGAATAGGTGATCGTTACAATGAAGGCACCATGTGAATTTGCATGGTAATTCACACCCGCTTTGTGATCCTCGGTATCCCAGTCACAAACAAGAGGGGCATATCGAGATTTAGGCAACTGAGGTAGCCAGCTGGTTGACAATGGGGTCAAGCTTCGTTTTGGTGTTTTCAGCAGTTTCCTGTAAAGACTTCAAAAGTGAGGAAGCATCAGTAAATAGTTTTTCGACTTTTTCGGTCGCAGCAACACAGGCTTTGGTGGAGGCATCAATTGCGGCAGTAGCTGAGCTTAGAGAAACTTCATGAGCTTTGGAAAAAGCATCAACAATCTTCTGAATAGCAGCTTCAGAAATGGTAGACTGTGATGAAGAAGAGGAGGCAATAAGCGAATCAATCTTCTCGTGAAGCTCCTTGAGATGCTTCTTGGTGACGGGAGCATCATCATCGTCGTCACTCTGCACCTGATATGGACTGTAATAGACCGAATCAAATGTCATGTCCTCCCCACCAAGAAATGGTTCTTCATCCTCTGTGGAATGAGCAGGAGAGGAGGGTGGAGGTGAGGGTGGAGGCTCAGTAGTGGAAGTAGGTTTGGGTTGTGAAGTAGGTTCGGTAGTGGGGGTGGGTTCGGGTGCTTTAGTAGGAGCCCCCGTATCAAATACGTTGGTTCTTACTTCAGATGTTGTTGTGGTAGCTTCAGTGAAAATGGGAGGAGGTACTAGGATGGAAGTTGGTGGTATGTGAGTGGTGGAGGTTATGGGGGGAATGGAATGGACATGTGGAGAAGAGATAGGTGAACTGGAAAAATGTACTTCTGGGGTAGGCGATCGTGGAGGAGTGTTACCACGAGGGGACTCGTCAGAGTCTGAATTTTCTTCCTCAGATTCGCTTGAGGAGGAAGCTAATATCAGCTTTTGCCTGGGTTGGGTTTTTCTCTTCTTTGGTGGAGGAGATTGAAGAGCATTGGTAGTTTTACGTTTCTTGGGAGAAGGGCCTTTCGCTCCCTTGCCAACCTGCTTGTCTTTGCCCTTTTCATTCTTCTATCCCCTTGGAGCAGGCTTGTCAGCTTCGTGGATGGATTTGATCATCTTAGGAGTGAGCTCTCTAGGACCAGAGCGACGAAACTCCTTGTAAGTTCGAATGATATGGTTGTCGGCAGGAACGTCTCCAAACATCGACTTAGGGATGGAGCCAATGAACTGAAATTTGGATGCATCGGAGACTATTATCTTCATGGTATGGAAAGTACCAATCGAAGACAGTGGAGAATCAGCAACAATGGGGACGTGATACTTGTCCATCACCCATTTTGTGACCAACGTCCAGAATCGAGCGTAGGAGATCCTTGAATGTCGAGATGTGGATGCAAGGCTCTGGATCAGCTGCTGCCATAACACCGACCCATAATCCAGGTTGATACCGTTGTAAACCCCATAAAGAATCCTGATGAACAGACGGCTCGCTCCGTCTGACCCGGCACTGCATTCAGATAACCCTTTGAACAGCACAGTAAATAACCCGTTCCACTGAGGAGGCAGGAACGATTTCTTGAACTTAATGACCGTTGTCAGCACCTCAGTATATCCCATATTATAGAACATAGAAAACAAGTGACCCACTGGAATGGATTCAGGGTTAACCTTAGATGAATCGGGTTCAAACCCTAAAAGTGAGCAGAATCGCTGCTTGGAGATTGACGCCTTGTGATCAAGAATGTCGAAGAAGATCCAATCGACAGACTTATCGTAATGAGCAGTGGCAAAGATTTGGGATAAAAATTCCATTGGAACAGCTTCAGCTTTGGTGAGAGCGGGAGCAAGCGGCGAGTATTTGAGGCATTCGATGATCGGGAACATGAAGGCGTCGTAAACGTGTGGAGTAAGATCGATGATCAGACTCTGTTGAGGACGAATCGGCATGATGTGGCAAGTGGCATGAACAGATGATGAATCCGTCATTGAAGTGAAGAAGTTGGGAGAGATGATGAACAGTAGAATTCTTAAAGCTTTTCTTGCTCTCTGAATTTTGGGTGCAGTAAAGAGGTAAATAATGGGCAAGATTACCTTTTATACTGTGGCTAAAGGAGAGAGAAATTCGTTCCCAAATCTTCGAAGGAAATATGAAGGGTTTTTCGGAGTGGAAAACTTATGATGACTTAATGGATTAATAAGTTATGGTTTTAGCTTTTGGACCTTTTCTAGCCATGGAAAGTCGTAAAGGTGGAATGTTTATGACTTAAGACGATGTTTTAAGTCTAGATCTGAGTTTAGATGGAAAACCCTTAAGGATTAAGCACTTAATGAATAGGAATGGGCTCAACCGACGTACGCTAGGAGTACCAAGTGGTATGATGCGCATGTGGTTTGTGTCTTGTGTTTTTGGCTGAAGTCTCGGCTATGCTCGGCGTAATGGTTGATACGCTGGGCGTACTCAATCAACTTTGACTTTATTTGACTCTTTGTATTGCTGACTTTGACCTTTGACCAAGGGTTTTCCAAGGTTAACTTAGGGATGTTTTGGTTATTTTGAGTTGTAGTTCGAGTTTAGGTCACTGTTTGTTGTATAGGTGACTTGTAGAGTTGACTTTTGGTGCAACGATGTTTTCTGCTACCTTTTTAGAATCTGAGGTGAGTTTTCCTCACTGTACTTGTGGGTCCAAGGCACCAATGCCAGCCCAGTAGATTATGTATCATGGTTTATGATGTTGCTATGTTGTAGTGATCTGATGAGATCTGCATGTTTATCTGTTTGTTGCTATATATATATATATATATATATATATATATATATATATATATATATATATATATATTATTTATTTATTTATTTATTTATTTATTTGTTGCATATGTCGACATAGTTTGGTTTAGGGTTAGGCTGTACTGCTTTGTGTTGTCGGCCAACAAACACGATAGCAATCCAACCGGGAGATTGTAGGCCAGAGTGGCAATCCAATCGGGAGATTATGGGCTACTGGCAATCCAATCGGGAGATTGTGGGTGAAAGTGACAATCTTACCGAGAGGTTGTGGGCAGGGCAATCCAATTGGGAGATTATGGACCCAACATGCACTTTGTATATTGTGTTGTCGTGTGTGTTATTTGGGGAAACTCACTAAGCTTTGACTTATAATTTAAGTTTTATGTTTCAGCTATTTAGTTGATCGGGGCAAGGCGAATGTTTGATCGTGCATATCCTTCGATTTTTATAAGATTTGATTTTGAGATACTCTGATTTGTGATTTCTCACTTTGGAAACTAGGGAAATTGTCAGAAAAGTTCCAGTCTTTTTGAAAAAATTTCACTTTAGTCCCAAATTTTTTTTGAATATAAAATTCCTGATTATTTCAATTTGGCTTAAATTAAATTTTTTTTTTCTTTTAATAGAAAATGAAATATTATCGTGTAAATCAAATAATCAGGACTCAGTTAAAAACAAAAATGGGAAATGAAAGTTTTCCGAAATACTGGGACTTTTATGATTTTTTTTTTTGAGACTTTTCGTTACTTTGCGATCGTATCAAACCATAAGAGTTAGATTGCTGCTTAGTGAGTTGAACACCATGTTATTGTTAAGATTGCTACTTAGTAAGCGGAACACCATGTTATCGTTAATGCACCGACTTGGTGGTCCTTTAGAAAGTTAGTTCATTCCTAACTTTTCATATGCACCAACATGATAAGGTTTGTGTCTTTTTCAAAAATATTCTTAATTACACATAATGACATATATAAAAACATATATAAAAACAGAACAATATAAATTTCGGGAAATACAATTTTGACATTTCAATACAAAAGAAATAAACTACTGATAAACCAAATGTAGTGTAAGAATACATGACACTACAGATAATTATTAACATCTATCTTAATAACATATCCTAATAAATGAATAACTTTTTGTGGTTTTATAATTTTTCAATTTTATTAAAATCTATAATTAAATGTAATAATTTTAATAAATATTATATATATATATATATATATATATATATATATATATATATATATATATATATATATATATATATATATATATATATAAAATGCAATTATTTTCAATTTTTAAGTTTCTAAATTTTATCCAATTAAAAAAAATGAAAAAAGTTCTAAACAACAAAATGAAAATTACATTTTAATAATTCAATATTTTTATTTCTTTCTTTATAAATTCAAATTTCCTAAATTTGTAGACCTTCATATTTTTTTAAAAAAGTATAATATACGGGTCTGACAACTAGTAATTTTTATTATCATAAGTGGTTTCCTATCATTAACAAACGTCTTCGTGATAATTTCAAAAGCCTTAAAATTATGCAAGTATACTGATGCTTGATAAATATTTTAAGCTTGACTTTTTCTATGTAATTATGTTAATTTCTACAAAATACAATAATTTATATTCTTTTTCATATAGATTAATATTAGTTTATCAAAAAATTTGCTACTAAAAATATGAATAACAATAACTCTGAACACTCATAAAGACATTTAAAATCCTAACGACACATCATGAAAAATATCGAACATTAATCTTTATAAGATAAAATCATGGCGGTTATGTTATAATCGTAACATGGGCAGCTGAAAAAGCAACGTTATTTACCTTGTTCAGATATATGTCATGCTACATGCCGAACCATACATAGGCTACGTTGTGACAATATCTGTGCTTTGTTCCTATCAGATGATGAAAGAACTTAAAAAGACAAGGAATTCCACATAGAAGTACAGTTGATGAAATTTAAAGGGCAACCAACGCCACAAACAAATACACTTGATGAAATACGACTCAAACTAGACAAACTCAATCTATTTCTCATAATCACCAATCAATCCAAATCTCCACACAAACACACCAAAAAATCGATCAAGACTGAAAACGCGACATGAAGATTTCAACATTAACGCCTTCTTTTGCATATGGCACAATGCTCCCACTGGAGAAGGAGCACAAAGTCAGCTCACGCTTAAAGATTAGTGCTCAAAGATCTCAAATTGAAGGTAATAAGAACTTTATAATTGTATAACGATGTGAGGAGTTTATGGAGTTGTTAGAATGAGCTTGATACCATACATATAATTATTTTTAATGCACGTACAGTAATGTTGTTAAATGCACATAGACATTAATAAACGAATGGTCGGTTATCTGCTAGCTGATATTCTTGGAAAACTTTCTGTCTTGGCAGGGTGGTCGAGTAATCCCGAGGATTTAAATATGATGGTTCCAAACGATAGGATCGAGGTGATGAGGACAAAAAAGGCATTGAAGGGAAACCATAGACCATACCGATGGGACTATGCATCGAATTATATACACAAACCTAAAAAACACCCTGAGTATCTACAAACAATCATCTTAATTTTTGGCCCTATGAGTTTTTCAATCTTCTTTGGCACCACTCTTCTTTGTATTTTTTCCCTAGTGGTTCACCTCATCCTATTAATGACCTCAACCAAATAGAGCATTACCCAAAACAAATTCAAGGAATGAAAGAGAGCAACATTCGATAATGTTTCTTATAAAATCATGTTATCCTCTGAATAATAAGATGTGAACTGATTTGTAGTAAGTGAGAAGGGCATGTTAAAGAAATTCATGTGCTTAGCTACAGTTTTATTAAAAAATTGTCCATATATCTGGTTGTTACATAATACATTATACTATAAAATATTTTCTTTATAAAAGTTTGAAGTCTTCTACAAATAGTCATTACTAAATTTGCCTACGTTAGGAAAGTCGTACTTTTGTAAATCAAACAATTAAAAAACTTGAAAATAATTAAGTTCAAGGGGTCTTGACAAAACAAATAATCTTTAATTATTTTGTTTGTATCCCAATATTCCAAAACATTTTTTTACATAGAAATAATAACCTCTTAGTCGTACATATTGGATTTTGTAAAAGCCATCTACAATCAAGGTTGCAAAGGAAAAAAAATGAAAAAAAAAACATTCAGTCGTTACCTAGTCGGTCAGTTGGGATCAACGGATAATCTACATAGATGAGGAGTGATCGATGAACCTAAATTATTAAACAATTTATTTAAAAAATATTACAAATATCCTAAAAAAATGATTAAATAACCATAAAAATGATAATATAGTGTTTTACCATTTCAACAATGAATCATCATACATTAAATCTATAATCGGATGGTAACAGAAACAAGTTGAAACGTCCAAAAAATACTAAATAAAAAATTAGTTTTCAACAACTAAAACCATTCATTCATCCATCCGTGAGATAATCAGAGCATAAAAGTATACTCAAAACATCAGTATAAGATCATAAGACAGACAGTGCCAAAAAACTCTAGTGGAGTCAATGCGATCAAGTCAATCTCTTCCCATTGGAACTAAAAGTACCTGCAATATTTAAACATTGAACCATAACCACAAAGCTTACCGAATCTCTTAAAATACCACATACCAAACATATCAGTAGGCCAACCCCTAAGGGTTTATTTCAACCCATGTGAATGCTATGATCCAACCATAGTCTTACATCCACTTATGTTGCAATAGCACATTTGCAGTCTTTCATGCAATGATCCAACCATGGTCTTCGATACAAGTGTTGTGATTCAACCACCATTTTTCATAGTATAGTGAGAAGAGTCACCTCACAAACCCAGTTGAAAGGACCAAAGCTTACACAGAAGGTAAACCGGTGCTACACACAGCCCAAAGAACCGTTTAAGGTCAAACCCCACTATACCCTCCAAAACTAGGAACTAGCCAAAAGTCACTAGGTCAAAAATCAATTGTCAACAGTCACCACGTTGCCACTACTGGCCACAACATGACAACTCAAATATTCGCGACCAATTCTGCCACCATGTCTTGGCAAGGATGCCACATGTAGCACTCTAAATTTTCAAACAAAATTTTCATTTTTAAAACCACCCAAAACACAGTTTCATAATTCTCAAACCCAAGTTTATAAGTTGTTCAAAACACATGATAATAAAATGTTTGACAATATCCTAGAATCCTCAAAACATAATCTCAAACTAGTGTGTACAATCAAGTCGGCGCCTTCGTGTGATCCTCAGAGGTACTTGAAACACATTACACACGCCACTGTAAGCATGAAGCTTAGTGAGTTCCGCAAAATACCACAAACAAATAATTAGTTTCTCATGGCTATATCTCGATAAGGACCCTCCGGTCATGTGTCTCAGTGAAGACCCTCCGGTCTCACAACTCGGGATGGACCCTCCGGTCCTAACTCAATAAGGCATAGAATAATATACAACATAAATCACAAAGACAAAATTCATAAATTCACATAACTCAATATAAGCACATAAGACCTTCAAGTCAATAACTCAAATAAACCCTCCTGTCACACAGCGTTACCACTCAGGTAAGTATAGTTAGAAGAATCACCTCGTATGTAAGCAAGTAGGTCTCGCACTCAACGATCGGTCTAGACTCCGCATACATATCATAATCATCTCTAATTAACACTTTATAATGACAACTCTAAAGATGTTAAGCTAACCCCTTTTCTAACTCTCGGAAAGTGTTAAAGACCATTTTACCCCTCCATGGTCTCCATAATCCATAACTTGACCAAACCCTAAAAGTCAACGGAAGTCAACACTTAAGTTAATAGTCCATGTTAACCCAACTCGTCGAGTGCATCTATGCGACTCGTCGAATTCCTTCCTTTCGCTAAAATATCAGGAAAATCCAACTCAACTCATTGAGTTGTCTCACAAACTTGCCAAGTTTGTAATGTGTCCAGAGTATTCGGGGAAAACCCTAACCAACTCGTCGAGTTGGCTCACCAACTCATCGAGTCCCTTCAGCCAATTCTCTCATTTGGATGTTTTTAAGTAGAACTAAGGCCCCATAATCTAGATCTAGCATTTTAAGGCTAAAATATCACGTAAAGTTGCAAGCTTTACGTTCATGCATGGCATTTAGGGCTAATTTTGCCAACCCAAAGCTCAATAGAGGGTTTAAGACATGAAAGTTGGCCAAAGCTTAATAAAGCTTCAATCTTTTGGCCTAAGGGACCTCATACTGTCTAGATCAGAAGTCTCATATTTAAGGCATGCTCAAACAACTAAAGGACTAAAAGAGAATATGGAAATGGCCATAAACTCCCTAGTGAAGAGATCTAACATACAATTGTCAAGGTGATAGCACTTTACCTCCAAATGGCAGCTAACACTAAAAGAAAACTGGATCCATGGGCTCCTTCTTGTTCCAAGCCTTTTGCTCCTCAAACTCCTTTCAAGAATGCACTAAAACATATAATCTTAGCCTATCACTCTCTCACAGATGATAATAGCTCGATTATGGTTTCTCTCAGCATGTTAAGGTGTCACACCCCAAAACCGGAACGACAGAAACATTCGGGGGCGGAGGACGTCATGTTTGATGGGTTTGAGCCATAAGAACATTCCTATGTGCACATACAAACCCTAATGCTTGGATCTAGGTTTCTCTAATTGAACATGCAATGTATCTAAGGCTTACAATTCTAGATCTAGTGTAAACAATTGAATCATATCATATAAAATAGATCAAGAAGAATACCTTAAGTTGCTTGCTTGAAACTTCTTGTTCTTGGAGCTTAGAGTCACAATTGTCACTCCTCTAATGGCTTACAAACACCAACTAGCAAGAGGATGATATTGAGAGAGAGTGGGGAGGGTGAGAAATCGGCCCTAGGGTTTCTTGCCTTGCATGAATGCCGATTTCCCTCACCCAAGGGTTCTATTTATACTATGAGCTATTAGGGTTTCACCCTTAACCCTAATTGAATAACTTAGGCCCTAAGCAATCTAAAGATCCTCCTAGATATAAGGCTTGGACGATTTTAAGATATCCAAACCCTAAAAATCGTCCACCCTTATATCCATAAAGATTCATAGCCCAAAACACAAGTATCACACATTTGACATTTTATGCCCCTTTATTCAATTAATCTCTTTAAGTCACCAAATTAATTCTTAATTAATATATAACTTATATTAATCAAATAATATTAGTATTCCTTTAATATTTTATTCACATAATATATTAACAATAATATCTCTTCTCTCTTTACAAATCATCCTGTCAAGTTGCTATGGTGAAGGCAACCCAAAATGACCATGCACAACCGGGTCAAGTACTTACCAAATATAGTTACAACCTTAGACACTAATCCAACAGTTTCCCACTTGGATAAGTCTAGTAACTATATATGCAAATACAATCTGATTATCAATCGTAGCTCTCAAAGACACTGTTAAACTCTGATCTTATCAGTATCCTGTCCTTTAGATAAGGGATCGTACAGTCCTCTGTTTAGATATTGTGTGGACAATCTTATGGAACTTATTGTCCAACAATTGGTTTCTCGGTCTCAGATTCATTTGACGTAGAACTTGATTGAACACATCAATTCAGTCCTGACCGGGCCCGACACATAAGTCAAATCAAATCATCGAGGGGCCTTGATATCGCTTTTATCCTCATAGGATAAAAGTAACAGATAAACTTCGACTTATATGCATTTACTATTTACTAATCAATTATACACAACAATGTGTTTTATGACACCAATTTACTGATGCGGTTTCGTATTGTCAATGCACAACCAATTAATAAACAATAAACTATATATCTTGGTTTTAAGACCATATTATATTATCGTCTTGCGATCACTTGCGTTACGTTCCATAAAGTGATTCTAGCAAGCGCGTGTTTATTCCAATGCTCAAAACTTGTTCATAAGCACTCATGAACGTTGCAGCAAACCTTTGCTATGTCTAATACCATTTAGGCAATCTACACACCAATTCATGACAATCTTCATTCATACCTACTTCCAACATATGAACGATTGTGGACCATTCGAATAATTCGATTATACTTAATAACTCAATTATTCAGGAAGACAAAACATGCAAAGTGAAACAAGAGTTAAACAATTAACATAAGACAGTAGCTTTACTTATAAATAATACTCCTTTTATTTAATCATCAAATGTCAATCACATTTATCTATTACATGTTTCCAAACTATCTAATCTAAACTAATATCGTCTTTCAGCCCAATGCTCCTAGTGTGTTGCAAATGCTTAACCCTACTCAGTCCCTTCGTAAGCGGATCTGCTGGGTTATCCTCTGACGATACCCTCTTTACTACGCGGTGTCCTTCTTCTACTCGATGTCTAATAAAGAGATATTTTCTGTCGATATGCCGAGATCTACCATGATCCCTCGGTTCCTTGGTCAAGGCAACCGCTCCTTCATTATCACAAAAAATTTCCATAGGCTCCTTTATGGCAGGCACAACTCCAAGGTCACCAATGAGGTTCTTCAACCACATCGGCTCCTTTGACGCTTCGCTCGCTGCAATGTACTCTGATTCGCACGTTGAATTAGCTACGGTCTCTTTCTTGGAACTTTTCCAAGTCATTGCTCCTTCATTAAGGGTAAAGACCCAGCCCGACCGCGAACGGTATTTGTCCCTGTCGGTCTAGAAGCTTGCGTCACTATCCCCTTGCACCTTTAAGTCATCACTCCCTCCGAGAACTAAAAACCATTCATTGGTCCTCCGAAGGTACTTAAGTATATTCTTGACCACAATCCAATGAGCATTGCCCGGGTTCCCTTGATATCTACTGACCACGGTCAAAGCAAGCTATCTCGGCTTCTGTATCGGACTTTGAGTCTTACTCAATTTGACATTACTTTGTATCGGTAGTTCTCCTTCTTCGAGTTTTCCATACTAAAAAGTTTTAATACCTTATCCAAATAAGTATTATGAATAAGTCCTATTAGTCTCTTACTTCATTCTCTCACTATCCTTATTCCCAAAATATAGGAAACCTCTCCGAGGTCCTTCATAACGAAGCACTTCCCGAGCCAGGACTTAACCTCCTGCAGAGTCGGGATGTCGTTTCCTATGAGCAGTATGTCATCGACATACAAAACGAGGAAGCTAACTATACTCCTACTGGCCTTGACATATACACATGATTCATCTTCACTTCGTTCAAATCTAAACTCTTTGAATTTCACATCGAAGCAAAGATTCCATCGACGAGATGCTTGCTTAAGTCCATAAATGGACTTCTCAAGCTTGCACACTCTATTGGGATGCTTTGGATTGACAAAACCTTTTGGCTGAGCCATGTAAACAGCCTCAGCCAACTTCCCATTAAGGAAAGCGGTCTTGACATCCATTTGCCATATCTCATAATCATGAAATGCAGCAATGGCTAGCATTACCCTAATAGACTTTATCTTAGCAACTGGCGAGAAGGTCTCATCATAGTCAACTCTGGGAGTTTAAGTAAAGCCCTTTGCCACCAATCGTGCCTTATACGTGTGCACATTCCCATCTATGCCGGTCTTCTTCTTGAAGATCCATTTGCACCCAACCGTCTTACGTCCGGGCACATTGTCAACCAAATTCCAAACTTGGTTGTCATACATGGACTGAATCTCGCTGTCCATCGCCTCTTTCCATTTTGCAGACTCATGGCCTGCCATGGCTTCCTTATAGCTATTAGGTTCATCTAGATTTATTAGTGTACCATCACTAATATACGTGTCCCCCTTCGGTAGTAATATGAAAACCATACAACTGGGTTTGAACTCTAACTCTTTCGAAACGTCTAAGAGGTAAGGACTCGTCAACTGGTTCAACCGGAGTTTCCTCCTCGGGTTGAGCGCCAGCGTTAGAGGTTCCTTCATCACTCGACTCTTGAACTTCTTCAAGATCGATTTGCCTCCCACTATCCCCTTGGCTTATGAGTTCTCGCTCTCTGAAAACTCCTCTCCTTGCAACGAAGACAACATTATCACTCGGCCTATAGAAGAGATATCCAAAGGATTTCTGCGGGTAGCCGATGAAAATATATCGCTCACTACGAGGTTCGAGCTTGTTGTGAGTTTCTCGTCTTACGAAAAATTCACAGCCCCAAACCTTGATATGTGCCAATGAGGGAGCTTTCCCTGTCCACATCTCGTGAAGTGTTTTGGCAACCTTCTTTGTAGGGACTCGGTTAAGGATATGGGCAGCAGTCTCTAAGGCATACCCCCAGAATTGGATAGGTAGTGAAGCACGACCCATCATAGAGTGAACCATGTCTAATAGGGTTCGATTACGCATTTCTGCTACACCATTCAATTGTGGTGTCCTAGGTGGCGTCAATTGTGAAACTATTCAGCATTCTTTGAGATAGTCGTGGAATTCAAGACGTGTCATCTTCCCTAAGGTCGAATGACTCCAACACCCCATCCTTTTGGAGTTGGGCGATGCGCTTCTTGTTGACATGTCCAAGACGACAATGCCATAAGGATGCTTTATCCATACTATTGGAAGAATGCATACACAACACATCTTTTCCTAGGTTATCTACAACCATAACAATTTCAAAAATTCCATTACAAGGCATAGCTTCAAAATATAAAACACCATTTAGATAAGCATAAATCGAACCATTCTCATTATTAAACGAATATCTAAATCCTTGTCTAAATAAACCATGAAAAGAAATGATGTTTCTTGCCATATCTGGCGAGTAGCAACAATTATTTAAATCTAAATTCAATCCATTACCTAGCACTAAAGAATACACTCCAATCTTGGTGACAGGCGACGATCTTCTGTTTCCCATGATTAGATTTATTCTTCCAAGCTCCACATGCCTATTTCTTCCTAGTCCCTGCAAATCAGAACATATGTGATAACCACATCCTGTATCAAGAACCCAAGAAATAGCATGAGATGAATCATTAGATTTAATTGTGTAAATACCTGCGAAAGATGGCTTGATCTTCCCATCCTTGATGGCTTGCAGATATTCCGGGAAACTTCTCTTCTAATGCCTTATTTTGTGGCAATGGTGGCACTCTGCCTCCTTTGGGTTTGGGTTGGGCTTAGAAAGATCAACCTTGGTCCCACTAGAAGAGGAACCATCTTGGGACTTTCCCTTGCGGTGGCTCTTTGAAGAAGCCTTCCTCTTCTTGCCCCTTCCTTGCCCAATAGCCAAAATAGGAGCAGCGGGTGGATCGGGAGTTGGTGCAACAGACTTGTCCTTGAGGTTGCTCTCAGCAGTCCTTAGGAGCCCTTGGAGTTTGCTTAGGGTGACCTCTTCCTTGTTCATGTGGTAGGTCATCCTAAATTGATTATAGCATGAGGGAAAGGAGTAAATAACAATGTCGATAGCCAAATCTTCCCCATAGTTGACATTCAACTTGCGAAGACGATCAACATACCTTTGCATCTTTTGCAAGTGCACGGTTAGAGACTCTCCACTTCCCATTTTAGCAGTGATCATATTCGTTATGATTTCATATCGCTCTTGCCTCGTGCTTTGGTGGTATCTCTCCATCAAGTCTAGATGCATCTCAAAAGGATACATGTCCTCATAGGACTTTTAGAATTCGGAGTTCATCGTGGCTATCATGATGCAATGGACTTTCGTTGCATCACGTTCATGGGTCTCAAAGATAGCCATTTCTTCAGGAGTAGCAGTTTCAGGATTGATCTTCTCGAGCTTCTCATCAAGAACATATTCTTTATCCTCGTAACGCGCGATCGTGCGAATGTATCTTATCCATTCGCTAAAGTTCGACCCATCAAAAGTAACTTTTTGACAAAGGCTCATTAGAGTGAATGAGCTAGCAGCAACGTTGTTCGCGTTAGACATCTACAAATAGAAAGGAAACAAAGTTTGATTAGAGTTAAGTCCCTAAATAGCTTCCAAAATAAAAATTAGGGCTAGGACCCAACAATATTATTTACACATTAGAAAAAGGATGTCGTAATCCAATATGCAAATAATTTGGAGGTAAGTGAATGACGATTCACTAATTCTTCACCATGAAAAACATAAGCTTAAGTTTTAAATGTATTAAGAATTCCTAGATTTCTTTGACATTCATTGAACCTTTCAATGGCATGTTTAAATCTCGATATGCCCCTCTAGTTTGTGACTGGGATACCGAGGATCACAAAGCGGGTGTGAATAACCATGCAAATCTACATGGCGCCTTCATTGTTACAGTCACCTATTCGATGTGTCGGTAAACCATACACACTCCATCGAACTATGACTAACAGTGAATCACCCTTTGCCACCTTTGCTTAGAACCAATAAGTGTGTCAGTTAACCACACGCGCTCCACTAACATCTTAACAAGGGTTCAAAGTGTAATTTCATGGGATTACATCAATTCACTTTTCCTAAAGTAACTAAGATTGGGAATTTTATGAAACATGTTTAGTGACTTTATAAAGATTCATTATACTTATTAATAAGGAGAGGGTTGCCCTATCCTACCCGTTCGGCTAACGACCCTCCACCAGTCAAGCAAGCGGTGGGTGTGAGTGTACACCCCTTAAGCACCATTTTATAGGCAGCAACCTTATACTCACCTTATAGACCGACTTCGTGAATGAGGCCTACTAACGGTAAGACTAGCATTTTAAATTATACACACACACACACACACACACATATATATATATATATATATATATATATATATATAAAGCTTGTAATAATATAATAGTATAGGGTTGAATTTTAAACTTGTAAAATTCTAGGGTTTGAAATTTAAATTATTCAAATTAAACTTTTAATCACAAACTTAAATTTCAAAAACTTGAGGACAGCTTTTAAACTTTTCAAAACATAAGGATCAAATAGCAAATAATACAAGTCAACTAACTAGATTATCTCAATTTGATTTTATTCAATACTACTTGCAAGATAATTCACCAATTCAATTCAAATAATCAACTATTATCATATAAGGAAATTATTATTCAACTAATTGGTAATTATCTTTTGTTTGGTCAAGAATATACTCATATATATGATTAAAATCGGATTTTGATGACCCAAAACAGTTAAGGCAAGTATCCTCAAGAGAAACAACAAGAAATCCTGAAACTACCTCCAACTTACACTCGAACTCGCCGAGTTCCACTATGGACTCGCCGAGTCCACAATGGAACTCGCCGAGTTCAATGAACAGAATTACAAAAATCGAATTTTTCAAGCAACAAGCAGTCAACCAATGCATCAATTCAATAGAAATCAATCAAAGCTCTGATACCACTAATGGGTTTGAGCCATAAGAACTTTCCTATGTGCGCATACAAACCCTAATGCTTGCATCTAGGTTTCTCTAATTGAACATGCAATGTATCCAAGGCTTACAATTCTAGATCTAGTGTAAACAATTGAATCATATCATATCAAACAGATCTAGAAGAATACATTAAGTTGCTTGCTTGAAACTTCTTGTTCTTGGAACTTAGAGTCAGAATTGTCACTCCTCTAATGGCTTACAAACACCAACTAGCAAGAGGATGATATTGAGAGAGAGTGGGAAGGGTGAGAAATTGGCCCTAGGGTTTCTTGCCTTGCATGAATGCCGATTTCCCTCACCCAAGGGTTCTGTTTATACTATGAGCTATTAGGGTTTCACCCTTAACCCTAATTGAATAACTTAGGCCCTAAGAAATCCAAAGATCCTCCTAGATATCAGGCTTGGACGATTTTAAGATATCCAAACCCTAAAAATCGTCCACCCTTATATCGATAAGGATTCATAGCCCAAAACACAACTATCACACATTTGACAGTTTATCCCCCTTTATTCAATAAATCTCTTTATGTCACCAAATTAGTTCTTAATTAATATATGACTTATATTAATTAAATAATATTATTATTACTTTATTATTTTATTCTCATAATATATTAACAATAATATCTTTTCTCTCTTTACAAATCATCCTGTCAAGTTGCTATGGTGAAGGCAACCCAAAAGGACCATACACAACCGGGTCAAGTACTTACCAAATATAGTTACAGCCTTAGACACTAATCCAACAGTGTTTAGTATCACAAGACATTCATCATAGTAATCAAAGTAATAAACAACCATTTCATTAGAAAGAAAGTGTTTACAAAGTATGTGATTTACATAACATAGACAAAAAGTAAATAACAAAACAAGAAATGAAGTTGTACTGCTCCGATCTTCTGAATTCCCAGCGCGCGTACCTATCTACTAGTTTCCTGAGAATACAAGTTATTTTGAAAGAGTAGATCAACATTTAAGCTGGTGAGTTCATAAGATTTTAGTGATGTAAGTAATTTGTAAGTTCTATTTTGAAAAGTTCACCTGTTCCTCCAGAAAATCCTATATTTCCTGCTTTGATTAAAGATAAGTAAAAAATGACTATACAATCCTTTCTATGAGTACTAAATAGATACAAGTTAGATAAAACCTAGAGTAAAAAACAATCGATTGTGTGTATCTGCCCTAAGCCCACAACCAAACATGGAACAGAAAGTAAGGAGGAAAGCACACCTCCCATTGTTTGTTAGATCATCGTTGTATATAACCCTGGCGTATTCACTTGGTACTCATGGACTTAACTGCAATAGTTCCTTTATATTTGATGAAAACATTCCATAAGAAAACCCTGATTTCTTTTAGTAAAAATGGTAACCACAATGGTTCCTTCTATACTGACTTCATTTATACTAGCTATATATAATCTAATATCGAATAGATAGTTAGTTGTGTAAATCTGCCCTAAGCCTACAACCAAACAATAAACAGGAAGTAAGGCGGAAAGCACACATGCAACTACCTATCGGGTATTAATTATATATAACTCTGATGTATAAACCAAGGTATTATAGAGTTAACCACCTAAGATCATTTAAGTTATACTGGTTTAACAAAATGGATTAAACTCTTTGCTGGTAAGTTTCTAGTTTTGTATACCAAATGTGCTATTTGAAAAGTATGTTTTGTACCAGATAAATGTGCATTGAATTAGTGTCCTATGACCTAACCCATACCTGGTACCCCTTGTCATTACTTGGTGTATACGAAACATATATATAGCTAAGATCGAATGGATAGTAGGCTGGGTGAATCTGCTCTAAGCCCACAACCAAACAAGGCGCAGGAAATGAAGCAGAAGGCACACATCCTACTACCTGTCAGATCTGATTAATATATATCTCTGATGTGTACACTAAGGAATCATAAAGTTAGCATTATAGGTCCCTTTCTACTGAATGTACTAGACTCGACTGTTCTGTTTGTTGTTTAAAAAGATGTAAGTTTTCCCTAGTTTATAACTATCTTAACTCGAAAATAGTTTGCATTAACTTTCAAGTGGAACTGTCACAATACGAAAGTAATGGGAAAATATAAGTACTCAGTTGCTTTTTGAATTGACATCCTGACGTACTAATTACCTTAAAACAAGTCTATTTTATTAAGGTCACAATGTGATAATAGTACCCATACTATACGCTCTCCCTGCAAGAGATTTTGGGGATCAAACTCGACTTCCGCTAACAAATTGCTAGGCCGTTTAAATCCACATTAAAGTTATATGATCATGTATACCCAATTTACTATCACACTTTGTTTAGAACAATGAGTTAGTGATTATTGGTATAATTAGATCCTGTATTGTTCTTCTGCTATAGCATTTAGTATGTTCTTTTTGTTATAGTATCTTAGTATGTTCCTTCTGTTATCATGTATTGTATCTTCCTCCCTGTTTCTCTTTATAGTATGCTCTCTATATTATCGTGTATTGTATCTACCTCCCTGATTCTCTTTATAGTATTGTATCTGGTATAAACTGAACCCCTAAACTATACCTATTATAGTTTACTAGCATGTTTACTTGAACTGTTACTGAAAAAGACTCATTTATATACTAAGTTATGATTGTACTTTAAAAGCAGAGTTTTATAAAATATAAAGTAACATAACTTAAAAAGAGTTTTTAAAATGTTTTGATCACTTATAAAAGCATAAGCAATGTAACACCGTAAATTCAAAATAATTTCTTTCACAAAGTATAGAAACATTTTTCATTTAATTTTCATAAAACATCAAGTTTAAAATTCCAATTCACATCATACAAAATCCCAAGATCATATATCATAAAAATCCCATGCGTGTGTACAGATCAAGCCGACGCCTTCCCACGGTCATCACTAGTACCTGAAACAAACAACACTAACACTGTAAGCACAAAGCTTAGTGAGTTCCCCAAAATACCACACATAACACATATTAGCCACTCGAGGCTATAACTCTGTGGGTCCGTGCACCCAAACTCTGTGAACCCTCAGGTCCTAACTCTGGGAACCTTCCGGTTCCAACTCTATAAGCATGCACAGCATAAATCACATAGACATCATGCAGTACCTCACATCACATACATATAGCATACCAATACTCTGTCACATAACTCTGATTACCTACTCAAGGTGAAGTATAGTGAGAAGACTCAACTCGTATATCTCGATAACTCGTGAATCCTAGAGATCACTCGTGCTCGATCCCACGAGCTATAATGCTCCTATAACATCATATATCTCTAATTAACACTTTTACCACTAAGGTTGACTACCCCTATCAAGTCAACACTGGTCAACTCTGGTCAACGGTCAAAGGTCAACTTTGACTGGACTCGACGAGTGCACTAGAGCGACTCGGCGAGTCTATACGTTTTCAACAACTCTCTAGGATTCTCTTTTGACACGTCGAGTACTCCCCTGACTCGACGAGTTCCACCTGGCATGAATCGCGGGGCCACCTCGACTCAACTCGCCGAGTCTCAAGAACAACTCGGCGAGTTCCAGTTCGACTCAGTCCACCTGTCAACCCTCTCTAACTCTCCCTAACTCACTGAGTTAACCCATAACTCGGCAGGACCACTCGTTGAGTGGTTAAGGACAATCTTCATGCTACTCGTCGAGTTTGTTCTTCAGACTTGGCGAGTCCATGCCATGCATCAACTCAAACTTGCTTCTGAGGTCAGATCCGCTCCAACAACTCATAGATCTGGCCCTCCTAAGCTCATTCATCACGTAAAGTCACAGTCTTGGCTACCATGCAACACCTACAAGGCTCTTTTTGAAGAAAAGACCTCTAAGATGGCAACCCTAGTCTCCAACCCAAATGGGAGGACATAAAGCATAGCATTAGGGACTCTCTGGACCTGCTAAGGTCCAAATCTAGGCACCATATCCCCATGGGACCTCTCACACTTCAATTACAAAGCAAACAAGGCATGAAGAAACCCTAGATCTAACCATATCAACCAAAAACATAGAAATAAGCTCTGAATGATACCTCAAGAACCTCCCCTGACGAAATGGAAGTAGATCGAAGCTCCCCAACTCTTCTAGGTTGACTTTCCCTTTCCTTTCTTGCAATTACACACAAATTTGGTGAATAATGGCCTCTTATCTCACTCACAGGAACCCTCAGCTGCTTCGGGTGCTCTCAAGGTCAAGGTAGCCGCAATGAAGGGCCATAAGGTCCTTTAAATAGGGCTTAGGACCGGGAAATTAGGGTTTCATTAAACAGCGCGGACTCGCCGAGTCCAAGCGCGAACCTGCGTCTAGAACCGCGATCCTACTCGGCGAGTTTGAGCTCCAACTCGCCGAGTCCCCTCACAAAACACCAAAAATTGTATGATTAAAAGATACCTGGAAATCCAGGCTATTACAATTCTCCCCTACTAGAACTAGACTTCGCCCTCGAAGTCTCGCTTTGCAAATAGCTTCGGATGCTGCTCACGCATCTCACGCTCTGGCTCCCAGGTCATCTCTGATCCCTTCCGATGCTGCCACTGAACCAACACCAGAGGTACCTCCTTGTTCCTCAAAACCTTGATCTTCTGATCTCTGATGGCCACTGGTCTCTCGGCATAATTCAGGCTCGCATCCACCTGAATATCCTCTAATGGAACCACTGCCGACTCGTCGGCTATACACTTCCTCAGCTGCGACACATGAAAAGTGTCATGAATCTGCCCCAACTCTGCTAGCAAATCCAAACGATAGGCTACACGGCCTACCCTTGAGATCACACGGAAAGGACCAATATATCGGGGCCCCAACTTGCCCCTCTTCCTGAATCGAATCACTCCTTTCCAAGGAGAGACCTTCAGGAGTACAAGGTCGCCGACTTGAAACTCAAGGTCGGACCGGTGTCTGTCTGCATAACTCTTCTGTCGGCTCTGAGCGGTCAACAACCTCTGTCTGACCTGTTGGATCTGCTCTGTCGTCTGAAGCACGATCTCTGTACTTCCTATCACCCTCTGTCCAACCTCTCCCTAACAAATGGGGTCCGACACCTCCTCCCATACAACAGCTCAAGGGGTGGCATACCAATGCTCGAATGATGGCTGTTGTTGTAGGAAAACTCTTCCAAAGGCAAATATGCATCCCAACTTCCCCTAAAATCCAACACACATGCCCGGAGCATGTCCTCGAGCGTCTGAATCGTTCGCTCACTCTGTCCATCTGTCTGGGGATGATATGCGGTACTAAAATGCAGTCTAGTACCCAACTCCTCATGAAACTTCTTCCAGAACCTGGAAGTGAAACGCACATCACGGTCTGAAATAATCGAGATCAGCAACCCATGCCGGGATATCACTTCCCTCACATACACCTCCGCCAATTTCTCTGCTGAAGAACTCTTGCTGATAGCAAGAAAATGAGCGCTCTTCGTCAACCTGTCCACAATCACCCAAATTCCATCAACTCCCCTAGCAGTCCTCGGCAATTTGGTGATGAAATCCATAGTGATCTATTCCCACTTCCATTCAGGAACCTCCAATGGTTGCAACTTACCATGAGGCCTCTGGTGCTCAGCCTTAACCCTACGGCAGGTTAAGCACCTCTCAACAAACCACGCGACATCCCTCTTCATACAGGGCCACCAATACTCCTTTCTCATATCCAAATACTGTTGGAATAGTGTCTAAGGCTGTAACTATATCCGGTTGTGCATGGTCCTTTTGGGTTGCCTTCACCATAGCAACTTGATAGGATGATTTATTAAGAGAGAATAAATATTATTAATATATTATGGGAATAATATAATGAATAATATATTTGTTATTTGATTAATATAAGTCATAGAATTAATTAGAATTAATTTGGTGACTTAAAGAGATTAATTAAATAAAGGGGTATAAACTGTCAATTGTTTGATAGTTAAGCTTTAAACTGTAAATCCATTTGGATATACTATGGACGAATTCTAAGAGGATTAGGATAGCTAAAATCGTCCATTAGAGTTATCTAGGAATGGATTTGGATAGCCTTAAGAGAAGATTATCTGATAGGGACTTATCTGTAATCCTTAAGGAGTCTACAAGTATAAATAGACCCCATGGCTGATGAAATTCGACACTTGACCAAAAAGTAAGGAACCTCTGGTCGAAATTCCTCCCCTCCCCTCTCTCCCAAATCATCCTCCTTGCTTTGGTGTTTGTAAGCCATTAGAGGAGTGACATTTGTGACTCTAGAAGCTCCAAGACCTCAAGATCAACAAGGAACTCAAAGGTATGATTCTAGATCTGTTTCAATGTCCTTGTTTAACCTAATTAGTAATTAGAAGTCTTGGATTCAAAGCATGTTTATTAGAAAGCCTAGATCCAAGCATTAGGGTTTTGCATGCGCACATAGGAAAGTTCTTATGGCTAAAACCCATCAGTGGTATCAGAGCCTAGCTTGGTTTTCTGTAAATTGTTGCTTGATTAACTGAAACAAACCTGCAAAATTCGAATTTTTGGTTTCTGAGTCATGGACTCGGCGAGTCTCAAAGTGGACTCGGCGAGTAGGCCTGACTCGGCGAGTCCCTTTGTGCACTCGGCGAGTCCAGGCGTCAGGAATGGCCAGATTCGGGATTTCTTTGTGTTTATCTTATCTTAACTTACCATAAACTAATTAGATCAATGTTAATTCGTTTTTCTGAACAATATAACTATTATCTTGATCTAGTTAAAGGTAATTATCAACTAATTAAATATTTAATTTCCTTATATGATAATTAATTGATTATTTTGATTATTTTGGTAATTATCTTAAAAAGAAATCTTGAATAAATCAAATATAGATAATTAGGATATTAATTGTTAATTGGAATTATTTGTTATTTGATCCTCCATGTTTTAAATGTTTAAAACCTACCCTCATGTTTTGAAATTTACTTTTGTGATTAAAAGTTTTAATTTAGACAACTTAAATTTCAAACCCAAGATTTTAAAAGTTTTAAAATACAACCCTATACTAATATGATATTACTAGAATAATATATATATATATGTATAACTAAATGCTAGTCTTACCGTTAGTAGGCCTCATTCACGAAGCCGATCTATAAGGTGGGTATAAGGTTGCGGCCTATAAAATGGCGCTTAATGGGTGTACACTCACACCCACCGCTTGCTTGATTGGTGGAGGGTCGTTAGCCGAACGGGTAGGATAGCGCAACCTCATCCTCTCATTATAAGTATAATAAGAAATATAAAGTAACTACACATATTTTAAAATTTCCCAATCCTAGTTACTTTAGGAAAAGTGAATTGATGCAATCCCATGAAATTACACTTTGCACCTTGCTAAGATGTTAGTGGAGCGTGTGTGGTTTACCGGCACACTAATTGGTTCTAAGCGAAGGTGGCAAAGGGTGATTCGTTGTTTATCATAGTTCGATGGAGCGTGTGTGGTTTACCGGCACATCGAATAGGTGATTGTTACAATGAAGGCGCCATGTGAATTTGCATGGTAATTCACACCCGCTTTGTGATCCTCGGCATCCCAGTCACAAACAAGAGGGGCATATCGAGATTTAAACATGCCTTTGAATAGTTTCAATGAATCTCATCCGAACCTAGGAATTCTCAAAAACACTTAGGACTAATAGTTTAAGTTTCGTGATGGAGAATTAGTGAATCGTCATTCACTTACCTTCAATTTATTTGCATGTTAGATTACGGCATCCCTTTTCTAGTATGTAAATGTTATTGTTGGATCCTAGCCCTAATTTTCCTATTGGGTGATAATTAGGGATTCTTATTCTAGTCTATCTTTCTCCTTTTCTAATTGTAGATGTCGAACGCAAACAACGCTGCTGCTAGTTCTTTCACATTGATGAGCCTTTGCCAAAAGGTCACCTTCGATGGAACGAACTTTAGCGAATGGATAAGATACATTCGCACCATTGCTCGCTATGAGGACAAAGAGTATGTCCTTGATGAGAAGCTCGAGAAAATCAACACCGAAATCGCTACTCCAGCCGAAATCACCGCCTTTGAAACTCATGAGCGAGATGCAACGAAGGTACATTGCATCATGATCGCCACCATGAACTCCGAATTCCAAAAGTCCTACGAGGACATGTACCCGTACGAGATGCACCAAGACTTATTGGAAAGGTACCACCAAAACGCGAGACAAGAGAGGTACGAGATTTTCACTAACATGATTTCCGCGAAGATGGGTCATGGAGAATCTCTTACCGTGCACTTGCAAAAGATGCAAAGGTATGTCGACCGCCTTCGCAAGTTAAATGTTGACTTCGGTGAGGATTTGGCGATCGACATGGTGCTTCACTCTTTGCCTCCAATGTAAAATCAATTTAGGATGACCTACCACATGAACAAAGAAGAGGTCACCCTAAGCAAGCTCCAAGGTCTCTTGAGGGTTGCTGAGAGCAACTTTAAAGACAAGTCTGTTGCACCTACTCCCAATCCGCCCGCTGCTCCTGTCTTGGCTATTGGACAAGGGAAGGGAAAGAAGAGGAAAGCTTCATCGAAGAACTATCACAAGGTGAAAGCCCGAGATGGTGCCTCTTCTAGTGGGACCAAAGTTGATCCCGCCAAGCCCAGCTCTAACCCGAAGGAGGCAGAGTGCCACCACTGCCACAAGATAGGACATTGGAAGAGAAGCTGCCCGGATTACCTGCAAGCAATCAAAGAAGGAAAGATCAAGCCATCTTTCGCAGGTATATATACAATCAAATCTAATGATTCTAATCATGCTATTTCTTGGGTTCTTGATACCGGTTGTGGTTATCACATTTGTTCTAATGTGCAGGGACTAAGAAGAAGTAAGGATGTGGAGCAAGGAAGGATCAATCTAATCATGGGGAACAGAAGATCGTCGCCTGTAACCAAGATTGGAGTGTATTCCTTAGTGCTTAGGAATAGTTTAGTTTTAGATTTGAACAATTGTTGCTATTCACCAGAAATGGCAAGAAACATCATTTCATTTCATGGTTTATTTAGACAAGGATTTAGATTTTCTTTTAATAATGAGAATGGTTCTATTTTGGCTTATCTAAATGGTGTCTTTTACTTTGAAGCTATACCATGTAATGGAATATATGAAACTGTTATGATTGTTGATGACTTTGGAAATGATGTTTTGAATATTGATTCTTCCACTAGTATGGATAAAGCTTCCTTGTGGCATTGTCGTCTTGGACATGTCAACAAGGAACGCATAGCCTAACTCCAAAAGGATGGAGTGTTGGAGTCATTCGACCTTAGGGAAGATGACACATGCGAGTCTTGTTTGCTTGGAAAGATGACTAAGTCGCCCTTCACAAGTACTTGTGAAAGGGGCGAGGGTCTATTGGACCTAATACATACCGATGTATGTGGACCGTTTAGATCAACCACGAAGGATGGGAACCGCTTCTATGTGACTTTTACCGATGACTATAGTAGATATGGGTATATCTACTTAATCAAGCAAAAGTCAGACACCTTTGAAAAGTTCAAAGAGTTCAAGAATGAAGTGGAGAATCAATTGGGCAGGAAAATCAAGATGCTTCGATCCGATCGAGGAGGAGAGTACCTAAGTCTTGAATTCCACGATTATCTCAAGGAGCGTGGAATAGTTTCGCAATTGACGCCTCCTAGGACACCGCAGTTAAATGGTGTGGCAGAAAGGCGTAATCGAACCTTATTGGATATGGTTCGCTCTATGATGAGTCGTGCTTCACTACCAATCTCTTTTTGGGGGTATGCCTTAGAGACTGCCGCCCATATCCTTAACCGAGTCCCTACTAAGAAGGTTGCCAAAACACCTCACGAGATGTGGACAGGGAAAGCTCCCTCGTTGGCACATATCAAGGTTTGGGGTTGCGAGGCTTTCGTAAGACGAGATACTCACGACAAGCTTGAACCTCGAAGTGAGCGATGTATTTTCATCAGCTACCCGCAGATATCCTTTGGATATCTCTTCTATAGACCGAAGGACAATGTAGTCTTCGTTGCGAGGAGAGGAGTTTTCCGAGAGCGAGAACTCATAAGCCAAGGAGACAGTGGGAGGCAAATCGAACTTGAAGAGATTCAAGAGTCGATGGATGAAGGAACCTCTACCGCTGGCACTCAACCCGAGGAGGAAACTCCGGTTGAACCAATTGACGAATCCTTACCTCTTAGACGTTCCGATAGAGTTCATCCCCAGTTTTATGGCTTTCATATTACTACCGAAGGGGACACGTATATTAGTGATGGTACACTAGTAAATCTTGATGAACCTAATAGCTACAAGGAAACCATGGCAGGCCCGGAGTCTGTAAAGTGGAAAGAGGCAATGGATAGCGAGATCCAATCCATGTATGATAACCAAGTTTGGAATTTGGTTGATTACATGCCTGGACGTAAGACCGTTGGGTGCAAATGGATCTTCAAGAAGAAGACCGACGTGGATGGGAACGTACACACATATAAAGCGTGATTGGTCGCGAAGGGCTTTACTCAAACTCCCGGAGTTGACTATGATGAGACCTTCTCACCAGTTGCGAAGATTAAATCTATTAGAGTGATGTTAGCAATTGCCGCATTTCATGATTATGAGATTTGGCAAATGGATGTCAAGACCGCTTTCCTTAACGGAAAGTTGGCTGAGGATGTTTACATGGCTCAGCCAGAGGGGTTTGTGGATCCGAAGCATCCGGATAGAGTGTGTAAGCTTGAGAAGTCCATTTATGGACTTAAGCAAGCATCTCGCAGATGGAATCTTTGTTTCGATGAGAAAGTCAAAGAGTTTGGATTTGTACGAAGCGAAGACGAATCTTGTGTATATGTCAAAGCCAGTGGGAGTATAGTAAGCTTCCTCGTTCTATATGTCGATGACATATTACTCATAGGAAACGACATCCCGACTCTGCAGGAGGTAAAGTCCTGGCTCGGGAAGTGTTTCGCTATGAAGGACCTCGGAGAGGCCTCTTACATTTTGGGAATAAGGATAATAAGAGAAAGAAGTAAGAGACTAATTGGACTTAGTCAGAATACTTACTTAGAGAAGGTACTAAAACGTTTTAGTATGGAAAACTCAAAGAAGGGAGAACTACCGATACAAAGTAATGCCAAATTGAGTAAGACTCAAAGTCCGAGTACCGAAGCTGAGATAGCAGAAATGAGCCAAGTACCATACGCTTCCGCAGTTGGCTCAATCATGTACGCTATGACTTGTACTCGCCCTGATGTAGCCTTCGCTTTGAGCATGGTTAGCAGATATCAAGGGAATCCTGGCAAAGCCCATTGGATAGCGGTGAAGAATATCCTTAAGTACCTTCGGAGGACGAAGGAATGGTTCTTAGTCCTCGGAGGAAGTGATGACTTGAAGGTGCGAGGGTATAGTGACGCCAGTTTTCAAACCGACAGGGACAACTACCGTTCGCAGTCGGGCTGGGTCTTTACCCTAAATGGAGGAGCAGTGACATGGAAAAGTTCGAAGCAGGAAACCGTAGCTGATTCAACGTGCGAATCAGAGTACATTGCAGCGAGCGAAGCGTCGAAGGAGGCAATATGGCTAAAGAACTTCATCGGTGATCTTGGAGTCGTACCTACCATAAAGGAGCCAATGGAGATTTTCTGTGATAACGAAGGTGCGGTTGCCTTAACCAAGGAACCGAGGGATCATGGTAGATCAAGACATATCGACAGAAAGTATCACTTCATTAGACATCGTGTAGAAGAAGGACAACTCGTAGTTAAGAGGATATCATCAGAAGATAACCCAGCAGATCCGCTTACGAAGGGACTGAGTAGGGTTAAGCACTTGCAGCATGCTAGGAGTATTGGGCTGAAGGATGATATTAGCATAGATTAGATAGTATTAGAAATGTGTAATAGATAAATGTAATTGACATTTGATGATTAAATAAAGGAGTTTTATTTATGAGTAATGTTACTATCTTATGTTAATTGTTTAGCTATTGTTTCACTTTGCATGTTTTGACTTCCAGAATAATTGAGGTTATTAGGAATAATCAAATTATTCAAATGGTCCACAATCGTTCATATGTTGGAAGTAGATATGAAAGAAGATTGTCGTGAATTGGTGTGTAGAATGTCTAAATGATGTTAAACATAGCAAAGGATTGCTGCAACGTTCATGAGTGCTTATGAACTAGTTTTGAGCATTGGAATAAACCCGCGCTTGCTGGAATCATCTTATGGAATAAGATATAAAAGGTGATCGCAAGACGATAATATCATATAGTCTTAAAACCTAGATATATGGTTTATTATTTGTTAATTGATTGTACATTGATAATACGAAAACGCATCAGTAACTTGGTGTTATAAAACGTATTGTTGTGTATAGTTGGTAAATGAATAAGTAAATGCATATAAGTCGAAGTTTATCTGTAACTTTTATCTAAGAAGGTAAAAGCGATATATCGGCCGCTCGATGATTTGATTTGACTTATGTTCCGGGCCCGGTCAAAACTGAATTGATGTGTTCGATTAAGTTCTATGTCAAATAAATCAGAGATCGAGAAACCTAAATGCTTGACTAACCATTCCATAGGATTGTCAGTATGATATCTAACAGAGGACTGTACGTTCCCTTATCTAAAGGACAAGATTGATTAGATCAGAGTTGACAGCGTCTTTGAGAGCTACGATTGCAAACCAAATTGTACTTGTATAGTTACTAGACCTATCCAAGTGGGAGACTGTTGGAATAGTGTCTAAGGCTGTAACTATATCCGGTTGTGCATGGTCCTTTTGGGTTGCCTTCACCATAGCAACTTGATAGGATGATTTATTAAGAGAGAATAAATATTATTAATATATTATGGGAATAATATAATGAATAATATATTTGTTATTTGATTAATATAAGTCATAGAATTAATTAGAATTAATTTGGTGACTTAAAGAGATTAATTAAATAAAGGGGTATAAACTGTCAATTGTTTGATAGTTAAGCTTTAAACTGTAAATCCATTTGGATATACTATGGACGAATTCTAAGAGGATTAGGATAGCTAAAATCGTCCATTAGAGTTATCTAGGAATGGATTTGGATAGCCTTAAGAGAAGATTATCTGATAGGGACTTATCTGTAATCCTTAAGGAGTCTACAAGTATAAATAGACCCCATGGCTGATGAAATTCGACACTTGACCAAAAAGTAAGGAACCTCTGGTCGAAATTCCTCCCCTCTCCTCTCTCCCAAATCATCCTCCTTGCTTTGGTGTTTGTAAGCCATTAGAGGAGTGACATTTGTGACTCTAGAAGCTCCAAGACCTCAAGATCAACAAGGAACTCAAAGGTATGATTCTAGATCTGTTTCAATGTCCTTGTTTAACCTAATTAGTAATTAGAAGTCTTGGATTCAAAGCATGTTTATTAGAAAGCCTAGATCCAAGCATTAGGGTTTTGCATGCGCACATAGGAAAGTTCTTATGGCTAAAACCCATCAAATACATCTTAGTGGCCCCTAGGTGGATCGAAAATTTCGACCGATGAGCCTCCTCCATCAAAATGGTACGCGTTCCTCCCACAAACGACACCCAGATACATCCCTGAAAAGTCATAAGCCCCCGACCATCTTAACGAACTCTGAAACCAAACCAACAACCCGTTCCCTCTTCTGCATCTCAGGTTGCACAGCCTTGGCCTGTGCCCCTCGAATGGCGTCCAATACCGGAGCTATCACGGTCAATCTCAAACATACATCCCGCAGCGGAGTGCTCTCCGCCCTGCGGCTCAACGCATCGGCTACCACATTAGCCTTGCCTGGGTGGTACAGGATCTCACAATCATAATCCTTGACCACATCCAACCACCTTCTCTGTCACATATTTAGGTTGGGATGATCCATCAAATAGTTCAAACTATTACGGTCCGTGTATATCGTATACCGAACCCCATACAAGTAGTGACGCCAAATCTTGAGGGCGAACACCACTGCCCCCAACTCTAGATCATGGGTGGGATATCTCGTCTCATGAGGCTTCAGCTGCCTCGATGCATATGCTATCACATGCCCTCTCTGCATCAACACTGCTCCTAATCCCAAGATCGATGCATCACAATATACCACAAAGTCCTCCATCCCTTCCGGGAGAGCTAATACCGGGGCTTCACACAACCTTTGGCGAAGTGTCTCAAAGGAGGCCTGCTGCTCGGGGGCCCATGAAAAGGCAACACCCTTCCGGGTAAATCTGGTGAGTGGCACTGCGATCTTAGAGAAATCCTTGATGAACCTCCGATAATACCCTGCCAACCCTAGGAAACTCCTGATCTCAGAGGGTGACTTCGGCACCTCCCAACTCATCACCACCTCAACCTTGGCCGGATCGACCAATATCCCTTCCTGATTAACGAGATGTCCTAAGAACTGGACCTCCCGCAACCAGAAATCACACTTGGAGAATTTGGCATAAAGCCTCTCCGACCTCAGAACTCCGAGAACCTCTCTCAAATGCTCCTCATGCTGCTCTCTAGATCTCGAATATACCAGAATGTCATCGATAAATACAATCACCGACCGATCCAACATCGGCCTACATACTCGGTTCATGAGATCCATGTACACCGCCGGGGAATTGGTTTGCCCAAAAGGCATCACCACAAACTCATAATGCCCATAATGCGTCTTGAATGCTGTCTTCTGGATGTCCTCATCCCGCACTCTCACCTGATGATATCCAGACCTCAAATCGATCTTGGAGAACCAAGATGCTCCCTGCAACTGACCGAACAAATCGTTGATCCTCGGTAACGGGTAACGGTTCTTGACCGTCAGCTTGTTCAACTCCCGGTAATCAACGCACATCCGGTGTGAACCATCCTTCTTCTTGACGAACAGGATAGGCGCTCCCCACGGCGAGCTGCTCGGCCGAATAAATCCCTTCCCCAGCAGCTCCTGAAGCTGCGAGGATAACTCTTGCATCTCTGGAGGTGCAAGACGATAAGGCACCTTAGCGATAGGTGCGGCCCCCGGAACCAAATCGATACTGAACTCCACTTGCCTCACAGGAGGCACACCCGGCAACTCCTCGGGAAATACATCCGGGAACTCACGCACCACCGGAACCTCCTTAACTGAACTCGGCCTCCCGGAATCCACCCGCGTATCCATCACATACGCCACAAAACCATTACAGCCCTGCTGTAGACACTGCCTCGCCCTAGCGTCCGAACAAAATGCTGATCCAGAACGTGTACCCTCGCCGTACACCATAAGAACTCCCCGACTAGGTTCTCGTATGGTCACCAGCTGTCGCTCACAGTCGATAACCGCACCGAATCGGCTCAACCAGTCCATGCCCACAATGACACAGAGATCACCCATCGATATAAGAATCAAATCAATCGGAAACTCAACACCGAAAACCTCTAACACGCATCCTCGGAGAACATCCGTGGCATATATCACCCTCTCGTCCGCTATGGAAACTCTCAGAGTCCGACTCAACGCCTCACGACTAACACTGATATGCTGACTAAAGGCCAAAGATACAAAAGACCGACTCGCACCCGAGTCAAATAACACTAAAGCAGGTACAAAGTTCACAAGGAAAGTACCTACGCATAACATAATATAAGCATAATATCTCAGCATCAAAATAAATACACGAAAGAAAACATACCAGCCACGACATCGGGCGCTGCGTGGACCTCCTCCGCGGTCAGCTGAAAAGCCCTCCTTCGTGCCCTCGGCGCCTCGGCCTTCACCGACCGACTCTCTGTAGCTCTGATGGCGGCAGGGGCAGATCCATGAGGTGCTCCCTGAGCTGATCCCCGTAATTGCGGACACTCCGCCTTCCGGTGTCTGGTCTGGTTGCAGTGAAAACACACCGCAAACCCCTTGGGGCAGTTCTTTGCCATATGCCCCTCCTTGCCACACTTGTAGCAAGATCCCGCTCTGCAGACTCCATCATGACCCTTGCCACATTTCCCACAAGTGCGGCCCTTCTGGCTCCCTAGTTTGGGATCAGCGGGCTTGGCCCGCTTGGCTGCCGGCTGAGACTGTGCCGGTCGCCGATCCCTCCCCTGAGACTCCGCCTCCTCCCTGGCCTTAGTCTCTAGCTCAATCTCCCTCTTCCGGGCATTTGCCTGAAGCTCGGCAAATTTCCGATACGAGGAGTTCGCCATGAACTCCCGAATGTCCCACCTCAAGATACTCAGATATCGGCTCATACGTGCCTGCTACGTAGACACGTGCTCAGGGCAGAACATCGCCCTCTCATGGAACATCCTGGTAATCACCGTAACAGACTCAGTACCCTGCTTGAGGGTACAAAACTCCTGGGCCAAACGTTCCCTCTCCACCTAGGGAACGTACTCATCTCGGAACATGGTAGTGAACCTCTCTCAGGTCACTACCGCAAGCTCAGCAGGCGTAAAGTGCGCCGTCACAAACTTCCGCTAGTCCTTCGCTCCCAAGCGAAGCTGGTTCAGCGCGAACCGAACCTTCAAATGCTCAGGAGATGAGCAAGTGAAGAAACACCCCTCTATATCAGAAATCCACCTCATAGCTGCCACCAGATCCTGGGTCCCATCAAACTCTGGTGGTTTCGTGTTGCTGAACTCCCGGAACAGCAACGCATCACCACCTTGCGGCCTCGCGGCAGCAATAGCTGCGGTGGCCGCTGCAATAGTAGCCTCAGTAAGAGCGGCATAACGCTCGTCAAAGCTCTCAATCAGCGTGGTCTTAATAGACCCGAACATCTCTAGTATCTCTACCCTGATGGCCGCAGCCACCTCCTCGTGGATGATCCGACGGATCTCCTCATCACTGGTACTACTGCTCTCAGGCATCAAACGTGTCCTCACCATGATCTACCTCTGAAATACAACATACGATAAATTAGAACCCATTCGAGCATACTCACACTCGACAACTCTCGATCCATGGTATTCCAAAGATTCTTACTTAGGTTGTACACCGCTCCGGTGCTTTCAGTAGTACGGGCCCAATACTACTGTCCGCACCGTATCGGAATACACCCCAAGTCCTCCTCTTCAGATCCCAAATTCCAAGTGCTCTATCATTCATAGGCCACTCTCTAATAGATCTCTCATAAGCCCCTCGCTGCTACCTACTCACTCTCAAGCATCTCATAGCAGCTCACCTCTTCCTAGGCTAAGGCATCACAAATCAGGCCACTCTAGTCCTAATAGGAATACCTAGCCCACTCTAGCATGCGAATACATCATATCAATATCAATATCAATATCACATAAAATGAGGGTATTTTGGGAAATCACCGTTCGGGCGCGGACTGATCGTACACACAACTCTGCTCTGTGTTTTTCAAAAATCTTTTACTCTTTTTAAAATTTCTTCTCAAATCCTCAGTTTGAGTTCAAATACGCCCGAAGGTGTACTCGAATCCCTGAAACCAAGGCTCTGATACCAACTTGTAACACCGTAAATTCAAAATAATTTCTTTCATAAAGTATAGAAACATTTTTCATTTAATTTTCATAAAACATCAAGTTTAAAATTCCAATTCACATCATACAAAATCCCAAGATCATATATCATAAAAATCCCATGCGTGTGTACAGATCAAGCCGGCGCCTTCCCACGGTCATCACTAGTACCTGAAACAAACAACACTAACACTGTAAGCACAAAGCTTAGTGAGTTCCCCAAAATACCACACATAACACATATTAGCCACTCGAGGCTATAACTCTGTGGGTCCATGCACCCAAACTCTGTGAACCCTCAGGTCCTAACTCTGGGAACCTTCCGGTTCCAACTCTATAAGCATGCACAGCATAAATCACATAGACATCATGCAGTACAACACATCACATACATATAGCATACAAATACTCTGTCACATAACTCTGATTACCTACTCAAGGTAAAGTATAGTGAGAAGACTCACCTCGTATATCTCGATAACTCGCGAATCCTGGAAATCACTCATGCTCGATCCCACGAGCTATAATGCTCCTATAACATCATATATCTCTAATTAACACTTTTACCACTAAGGTTGACTACCCCTATCAAGTCAACACTGGTCAACTCTGGTCAACGGTCAACTTTGACCGGACTCGGCGAGTGCACTAGAGCGACTCGGCGAGTCTATACGTTTTCAACAGCTCTCTAGGATTCTCTTTTGACACGTCGAGTACTCCCCTGACTCGACGAGTTCCACCTGGCATGAATCGCGGGGCCACCCCGACTTAACTCGCCGAGTCTCAAGAACAACTCGGCGAGTTCCAGTTCGACTCAGTCCACCTGTCAACCCTCTCTAACTCTCCCTAACTCACTGAGTTAACCCATAACTTGGCAGGACCACTCGCTGAGTGGTTAAGGACAATCTTCATGCTACTCGCCGAGTCTGTTCTTCGGACTTGGCGAGTCCATGCCATGCATCAACTCAAACTTGCTTCTGAGGTCAGATCCGCTCCAACAACTCATGGATCTGGCCCTCCTAAGCTCATTCATCACGTAAAGTCACAGTCTTGGCTACCATGCAACACCTACAAGGCTCTTTTTGAAGAAAAGACCTCTAAGATGGCAACCCTAGTCTCCAACCCAAATGGGAGGACATAAAGCATAGCATTAGGGACTCTCTGGACCTGCTAAGGTCCAGATCTAGGCACCATATCCCCATGGGACCTCTCACACCTCAATTACAAAGCAAACAAGGCATGAAGAAACCCTAGATCTAACCATATCCACCAAAAACATAGAAATAAGCTCTGAATGATACCTCAAGAACCTTCCCTGACGAAATAGAAGTAGATCCAAGCTCCCCAACTCTTCTAGCTTGACTTTCCCTTTCCTTTCTTGCAATTACACACAAATTTGGTGAATAATGGCCTTTTATCTCACTCACAGGAACCCTCAGCTGCTTTGGGTGCTCTCAAGGTCAAGGTAGCCGCAATGAAGGGCCATAAGGTCCTTTAAATAGGGCTTAGGACCAGGAAATTAGGGTATCATTAAACAGCGCGGACTCGCCGAGTCCATTCCTTGGACTCGCCGAGTCCAGGCGTGAACCCGCGTCCAGAACCGCGATCCTACTCGGCGAGTTTGAGCTCCAACTCGCCGAGTCCCCTCACAAAACACCAAAAATTATATGATTAAAAGATACCTGGAAATCCGGGCTGTTACAAGCAACCTTTGAAAGACGTTTATAACAAACATTTACATAATTATCATTGTGTTCAACTTGTATTCTCCCCCCCACCTTAAAAGCATTGTAAAAAGCTTAAAATATTGATTATAGGGGTATGAACTCACCTTATGTGGGTGATTCAAACGAATATGCGCGTAATGATGAGAAGCTCCACTAGTGAAGTTTCGAGACACAAAAGAGTCCTAAATGACATATAAATGCATATATTGGCGTGAATATAGTGTTAAGAAGCAACCATATGCCAGGAAACACCTTTAGGGACTAGGAAACAATTGAAATGAAGTGTTGAATCACACGTGATTGGTCAAATGGGTGTTTATGGCCACCAAATGGTGTTTACGGCCATGGGTTTATGGCCATGGAGTTTACAGCCATAAACGCATGGTAAAACATGCATAAGTGGGTGGTTTAAGGTCCTATCTATCATCCCTTAGGGTTCAAGTTCTAGTGCCTGGATATGAGAAGGGTTTGCGGACGAAATGTGACCAAACCATGGGTTTACGGTAAAGGGAGGTTCCATGGTCGTAAACTCATGATGTTTATGGGATTGATGATGTTTCAAGACTATGACCTAGTTTTTAACATTCCAAACTAGATGATAGATGGAGTACTCACACTTTTGAGGGCCTTTGAGGAGTTTTCGGCCACCAAGAACAAATGGGTGTTCTTGGTGTTCTTGGTGAAAGATGAAGATTTGAAGATCTATCATAAAAGGGGTGATTTGTTGGATGAATCAAGAGATTCTTACAAGTTTAAGAAGGATAACAACTCAAAGATGGAGTGAAGGAGGAACGTAAACGTGACTACGGTCGGATCTGCTACTACCTCCTCCTGACCCATGGATAGCACTCTCCATGTGTTGTCAGCATCTTTTTCCTTATTGTAATTTCTTTTGTAGTGCCTGGTTTCACCGTACCCATAGCAGGCTTGGCTAATTCCAGCTTTGGGGGTCTGGGCGTTTGGTTGTGTAGGTGTCTTGCAGAAGTGGGATGTATGCCCCTTCTTGTTGCAGCTACGACACTGCAACTCCCGGCAAGGCCCATGATGATGAAAGTTGCAATTGTCGCACCAAGTGAGAGTTCCAACGTATCTACTAGGAGGCGCTTGAGTAGTGGCAACAACAGTAGGAATGGTAGCAGCATGGACTGACACTGTTTGTTGTTTCTTGGAGGGCTCCTGCGATGACTGGCCCTTGCATTTATTCCAGAAATTTTTCTTTCCACTGCCACTCTCCTTGGGTTGTTCTAGAATAACTGTCACGGTATCTTGGTGACCCCCATGATCTATCAGTGTCTACGCCAGATGCTTGGCGTTGTTAAATATGAGTGGTTTGGTAGTTAAAACATTCCCTTGAGTTGGGGGAGTCAGTCCCCAAATATATCTCTCCACTTTCTTACTCTCCGTGGTGACCATCCCGGGACAAAGTAGAGTCAGATCACTGAACTTTGAAGTGTATGTAGCAATGTCGGAACCCTTCATCTTTAGGTTCCAGAGCTCTTGCTCCAGCTTTTGCATTTTGCCCCTAGGGCAGTATTCAGCTAACATTAACTCCTTTAAATCATGCCAACTCATAGAAATTGCTACCGGAAGAGTTGGGGATTTGACTTGGATGTTCCACCAAGTTAGTGCTCTATCAGTGAAAGTGCATGTGGAAAATTTCACCTTGCTTGCCTCGGGGCACGCACAGATTTCAAATATTGATTCGATTTTCTCGAACCAACGAGTTAAAACAATGAAACCTCCAATTCCATCGAAGGACTTGAATTTCGCATTCATGAAATCCTTGTATGAACACTCCCTCGGGTGTCCTTGACTGTCTCCCTGTTTGGAAGGGTTGGCACCACTGCCCGCCCCGCTTGTGACATTACGGCAGCCAGGACGACTATAACTGTTGCTTGAAACACAGCAGGATTGTACTGAGGAGGTGGTGGCGGCGGTGGATTGTTGTTATTTCGATTGGACTTCTTTGGAGGCATATTTCTCCAAAATGGTGAAGAGAAAAATGATGATAAGTCCTCTATAGGGATTATGAGTCAGCTGATATTGAACAAGGCGTATCTCGTCCTGAGAGTTACAATGTTCTATTAGGCGATTTAAAGTGGGTGTCTATTAATACAAGTAAACAATTGCCATGAAAATAGCAGCAACACTTGGAAAGAATTTGTATCATGTGATTTGTACCTGATCCTCCTATAATCACATAGTGTACACAAAATATATAACTAAAACTAAATCGGCCTTCGATTAAGTGATCCTACTCTAAGTCCACAACCAAGCAAGGAACAGGAAATAAAGTTAAATCACTTAGTCTAGGGCTATTAAAATTTTACTTATATATAACGTATATATATATATATATATATATATATATATATATATATATATATATACTTAGTAAATATAGATCTGATGGCAAGGTTCAGTGATTTCCCATGCTTGGATCTAGTATTATATTGCTACAAAATACTCCTACAGTATTTTATATGTATGTTCAGTTCTAGTGTTTCATTTTTATAGAGTTAGGTAAGTTTTAGACTCGCTGCAACAACACTATCACTCCCAAACACATGTTAGTCGTATCTCAAACAAATATAGATGATAAGGCTGTATTTATCCCATATATGATTACATATTGTCCAAGTTTAACCGTATTGTCAAACATCTAAATACTTTTGTTTTGTTCTTCTTGTGATACTATTTCTGGTATGTATGTAGTGTTAGTATACTTCTTATAAAATACTTAGATTTTAAAAGTATACTTTTAGTTCAGAGCGCTACGGCCCTTTAGTGTTTGTAGTTGTATATCATGTAAGGCTTGATATACTTAGTTCACTATAAACAATGTTCTGATACTGATCTGTCACACCCCCAAACCTTGATGGCGAAAACGTTCGGGGGTGGAGGACATCATGTACAGTATCACAACAATTGTATAATAGGAATCAAAGCAAACACATCCATTACATTGAGAAGGTAAAGTATGTACATTCGTTTCATACATATTTTGTAAGACATCAAAATGTATAACAAATGTGTAACGACGTGACTCTGGAAGCTCCGTCTTCTCAAATTATAGCGGGTGTACCTGTCTTATCTGTTCCTTGAGAATACAAGTGATTTTGAAAGTGTATCAACATTTAAGTTGGTGATTTCTTAAGTATGTTTTAGTGATGGCAAACTTGTCTTTGAACTTTGAAAATGCTAGTGTGTTTCTGAAGATAATCCAATATTTTCTCTAACGAAAGATTTTTTATCATGCATGTTCCTTGAAAATGTTTATTGTAGTGATGTACTTAGTACCATAAAATAGTGTATTATATCCGTATTTGTATGAAAACCTTTGTATGTATGTCTGGATACCACCAGTTGTATTGAAAGTCGTGTACTGTATTGGCATTTGAATAAAACCTTAGTATGAATGCCTAGAATCACTAGTTGTAGAGTAAAGTAGTGTAACATAGTAGTGTTTGCATGAAAACCATCTATGAATGTCTGGTTATTACCAATTTTAATGTAAAGTAGTGTACCGTAGTTTTATTAATGAAAATAAAACCATTGAATTAGTGTTAATCCCGTAAGCAAATTTTTTAGTTATACTGTTGTGAATTTCATATAACCATGCTAATATGACCTAGTGGCCTCTATGACGTACTTCAGGCATCGGTAAAATGACATTTCACACCCCCCAGGCATGCCTGTCTAACTGTAGCTAGCAGTGTGGGTCTGGGATTGTCAGTCTCGTATAGATCTATACACAAACATCACACTCTCCATTTGGTAGACTCTGGTTATAATTTACAGGACTTGAACCTATACCCTGGTTGGTACCTAAAGTTGTACCTCACAACCCTGTGTTAACTAGTTTACATGTAGTGTTATAGTCACCCAAACTATACCTATTATAGTTTGAATAAATGTTTTGTTTCTGTGTATTATTCTTAGCAAACTAATGTAGTGAATCCCAAACTATAACAATCATAGTTTATTTGTAATGTTCTGTAATGCATTGAAAATGTTTGAAATTTAATTGTATGTAAGTAAAATAACCTTATGCTCAACATATTACAAAGGGGTTAAAATATTATTAGAATGTGTAGCGAATACTCGTTATGAAACAATCGCAAAGGTTTTTAATATATTTAAAAATATTTTTATAAACGCAATAGTTCTTATGTTTTAATTGTACTCCCCCCACCCCCCTGCCCTAAAAATAATAAAAACATTAAAAATGTAGGGGTATGAATTCACCTCGTATGTGCGTTTGAGTTTGGATAGCGAAGCGGTAGAGACGATCATCAGGTTGTTGTACGAGGAAATAACGTTACACTAAAACAATTTTATTTGGCATTGTATTTAAATTAATAAGAATATTAATTTTAATAATGTGTTAAAATATAATTTAATTATAAGGAAGACTTACAATTAAATTGGAAATTAATTGGAAATGTTGGAAATGTTGAAATGGAGTTTTCGAATGGCAAAATGGGGTTTACGGTTAGATAGTTGTTGTTCACGGTTGGATCTTGAATTATTATGAAGACTTGAATGTTGCTTGAAGATTTGAAGATGATTTTGAATGTTCTCGATAGGAAATATGAAGATTTGAAGGAATATGGGTGTAAACACTTGAAGATTGAGAGGAAAGGAGTTGTTCATGGCTGAAGATTGAGATAATTTTTGAAGTGGTTCACGGTTGAGAATTTGAGAAATTAATTGATAAAGGATGTAAACACATATATTGGGGGTGTTTACGGTTGAATTGGCATTGGGCCACGGGTGCTTACAGTCCATTAATGGACTTGAATTGGGTTTTTAGCCAAATAAGAGGGTGTTCACGGTTCAGCTTAGCCGAGAACACATGTTTGGAAACTTCCTGGACCTTAAACTATTTCCTTGAATTGTTTTTGGGACCGTGAACTCCCTTTTGATTTCATTTTGGCCGTAAACTCCATTTAGGAGTATTTCTTTGGCCGTAAACTCCATTAGGAGTTTAATCCGTGGTCATGAACTCCTTTTTGGAGTTGTTTTGATTATTTAAACTATGAATTAACTCAACTATAGCCCGTTAACTTTGAAGTAGTGTAAGATTGACTTAATCACATGTGATTTTATGTTAAGTATTTAGCCTTTAGTACTTTACTTCACCATGATTTTCCACATGTATTTGTATATAAGTTAGATAAACACACTTGTACTTTAGATTTTTATTAAAAGTAAATAACAGGTTTGTCACAACGCTCAAATTGGTGGAGGGAACAGATGTAGACGAATGAAAGAAACGGTCGAAGCAAACCTGTCGCAAGAACATAGCGAAGAACAAAAGTAATCGGAAACGGAGTAAATCTAGAGAAGAAAAACACTTGGGGATGTAGAAGGAGATTTTAGTCGTGGTGAACGAATGAAACATATGGAATCAAGAAACAAATATTAAGTCAGTGGTGTGGTGGAGTGGGAACATCGACATAGTGCAATCGGTGATATTTGGATAAAAACGATTGGTTGAGGTTGCGGTGATAGAGCAGTACAACACGTACCCAAACACTAATCCACACACGGGCCAACCACTCACTGTGCAAAAAAATAAAATAAAAATGGAAAAAGATAAAAGAAAATAAAATAATAAAAAAATAAAACGCAAACCCACCAAATAAAAAAGAAAAAAGAAAAAAAAATTCTCACAAATGAGAACAGATTATTGTTTACAAGGGGACTCAAAATTAATATATATATATATATATATATATATATATATATATATATATATATATATTCTTAATAAATCACACCTAAACCAGCCATGTGTCATTTTTAAGCTCTTTTTATGTTCAATGCCACGTGTCATTCCACCAACTATCTACACTCTATGTTTGTAACACCCTAATCTGGTATGTCTTGGAAACCCTCAAGATTTCATTTATGTGCGTATTTTGTGCCTCGAGTACGCTGGGCGTACCTAGGAGTACGCTTAGCATACTTTGCATGATTGATCGCGAAGAAGCCTCACGTACGTTGGGCGTACGTAAGGGTACGTCGGGTGTACGCGTTAGAGAGTCAAAACCCTAATATTTTGACATGAAGCCTATTTAAACGATCTTAAGTCCCTTGGACTTAACCCAAAGAGCCTCCATAGTCCTAGAGCGTCCTTGGACCCCCAAAGAACCTTGTGATATCATTTTTGAGCTTAAAAGAGTGCATTTGTGACCTTTTAGTGTTCATTGCAAGAAGAAGAAGTAGCCAAGCAAGTTTGGATCATATAGGTGCTTCAAGATACTGCACCAAACTCAGTTTACAAAGCTTCTGGAGGTAAAAAGCTTGCATCTTTCCATCTCAATCCTTAGATCTAGCTAGGATTTTCTAATTTTGCCCATTTTGTTGGTTTAGGACCTCTATTGGTGAGTTAAGAAACTCCATAAGTTGAGGATGACAAATCTGAGGTCCCTTGTACGTTTAGAAGCATAAAAATGGAATCTTGATGGATGTTTAGGCCTCATGCATGGATTAAGAGCCTTGAAAAGGTCTTAATGGAAGTGTTGGACGATTTTGAGGCATGCAAGGGCATAAAGTTGGCAACTTTATGCCTTAGGACGTTTTAACAGACATAGATTTGACTTTTGGTCGTGAGGAAACCAAGCATTAAGCATTTAATGGAGAAAGTGATTAAACTAGGTGTACGCTGGGCGTAACCAGTGGTACGTAGCGTGTAGCGCCAAACCCTCAGTACGCTGCGCGTACCAAGATGGTACGTTGGGCGTACACAGTAGCAGTTGGACCATAATCTGTTTTGCGCCTTTAAGCCTGTGGGTCTCATTTGGGTATAAGGCTTGGTTGTATTTTGTGAATTATGGACTTCTTCATCTGTATGGGCCATGATGGATATTGGACTTCGACTTGGGCCCATTAGTAAGAAAATGGTATTTGGGCCATGGGGAAGGGTTTAGACGTTGATTTCCCCTTCGTTAATTTAAAGTTCTAATAGTGATTATATTACCTCTTTTATTGTCCAGCTCGGTGGATAGCGGACTATTAGGAGGGCAATGTTTGTATTCAGCAGATTGAGGAGAGTCTTCTCACCATACCCATGGGTCTAAGGCACCAAGGCCGACCCATTCTGTGTTTATGGTATATGTGTTAGCCATTATGTGCTTTATATAATATGTGATTATATTTTTTGCATGAAGACCCCAGGGGGAGCCCGAGTCATTGGATGTAAGACCATGTGGGGTAGCCCATGGTCGTCTTAGGTAAAGACCATGTGGGGTATCCCATGGCATTGGATGTAAGACCATATGGGGTAGCCCATGGCAGTCCTAGGTAAAGACCATGTGGGGTAGCCCATGGCACTATTACAGGTTTTATGCATGGTTTATGTGATATGTGTGTAGCTTTAATTAGCTAACAAGATATGCGCATGTGTGACAACCCAAAGTTTATTCCGTTGCATTACCCCGTTACCTTTAACGGAATATTCCACTGTATAAAAGTTCCGTTAATAACAGGTCGTCAAATAAATAAATGTTTTATTTATTTATGTTTTATGTCGTGATAGTCATAATAAAGTAAAAGAAAACACTTAAATTACATTTCCATAGTAATTTAGAAAAAAGTTAGTTTTTATTATTACGACCATTAAATCGGGTGCGACCAAAAGCCCCGTATAACGGCAGTATCGGGTAGATTTTCACTGAGCCCCAACTCCAACCCCTATATAAGGGTGAGTGGAGTCCATTAGAGACTTTTTACACTATCCCCACCCTCTCTCTCTCTCTACAACTTAAATTTGAGCCGAAAATCGTCCGTTTCGAGCCTCAAACGAGTAAGTAAACTATCCTAACTTGTTGTATAACTTATCTAGCCTGCAATTTTGAGTTTAAAACATAAAATAGGGACATAATCATGTGTTTATGGCCTAAGAACACTCTTGGGCCGTGAACACTATTTAATTTGGTTTTTAAGCCCCAAAACCCCTCCAAATTGTCCCTAAGGCTTAGATATGACTTGTAGGCTTTTGGAATTGGACTTAGAACACCTTGAACTAGCATTTTAGGGAGTAAACATGATTTTACTGCCCAAGAACACGCTTGGGCTGTAAACTCCTCTTCATGGGGAGTAAACTCATATTTGTGTGTTAAAAATGCCCTTAAACACACCAATAGCCTTGGATTAAATTCTAGAATCAACCACCAACAAGCTAGAGACCTTAAACTCAATTTAAACAACTCCATAGGGATTTCACAACCGTAAACCCCTCATGAAAGGGTACCTGGGCCATAAACTCCTATAAGGGGGATAAATGGTGCCCTAAACTCTCCATTTGACTTGGAAAAATGCTTAGGAATTTACCCTCTATCATTTAAGACTTCAAAACACCAAAAGAATGAGTGTATAGGAGCTTACGGCCATAAGCTCCCTTGCTTAGGGTAGTAAACTCCTCCATGGTCCATGTGAAGCCTTAAATCCACTCATATAAGTTATTTTTGGACCTAGCATAAATCTACATATTGATATGAGACCTTTAAACATCCTAGAACCCCTCACCATGAGGTTACGGCCGTAAACTCATGGGGAGTTGTCCCAGGGCCGTAAACTAAGTGTATAGAGATTACTCTTGAAGAGTAAACTCCATTCCTAAGCCATTTGAGCCCTTAAATGTTACCCGGGACACGCCAAACACTTAACCAAAGTGTTTTCCGCTCCTTAGGGTGCGTATACTTGTTTAATTAGTATTATATATACTAATTGTATGTGAACATATGTTATTATATGTTAAATAGGTCACTAAGTGTGTTCAAGTCTTTATTTGACACTGAGCACCCAATCGGCGCCTTCGTCGGATCCACTTACACTAGGTGAGTTCATACCCCTGAATGAACCTTTTAAATGTTTTTACATGTTTTATAGGGAGGGGGAGGAATACAAGTTAAACATGCCAGTTATCATATCAATCACATGTGATTGATAACCCGCATGCACAAGGATTTACCACACTGTTAACTGTTTTACCGAGTATGATACTATAAATGATTTTCTAACATGTTTTCACTTATTCAAATCTCTTACTTATATTGTTTTATCAATGTTTCATTTAAAACTGATTTATGAGAGTTTTCCAAAGGATTTCCAAAGGTTTTCAAACTTATTTTACAAAAGATTACCCTATCGTGATTTTCTCAAGAATAAAGGTTTTCTTCCATGTTTTGATACTTCCTCTTAGTTTAAACTCCTACTTGATAACGCTTTCACTTAGTGATGTGTTTATACTTGTTATTGCCCCTATTTCGCTTATACTTGTAGTCGCTTATGCCTATTAGACGCTCTTACTTCACTTGTTGTCGCTTCTACTTCGTGATACACTTATGTTTGGTAACGCTTATACTTCACAATTCGGTTATTCCACACTGTACACTTATACTTCACGATTCAGATAATCCACACTGTACGCTTATACTTCACGATTCGGTCATTCCACACGATTTGGTTATACTTCACGATATATTTCCACTTGTTACACACTCAAACGTAGTTAGATGTATGTCTGTGCTTGTATAGATGCATATAAATAATGATTGAAGGACTTAGGAAGGCTTGTCTGCCCTATTTCCTTTTCTTCGTTGAGATGTGGTCTGGTGGGATCGGATGTCCATCCGAAGGTCGTTTGATCATTAATTATATATTATGTACACAAGCATAGACATACAGGTTTACATTAGTCAGTTCATTTAAGAGTCTCTACCACCAGTTCAGCACTTACATTAGAAACACTCTACCCACTATTTGGGATGCATCTTCGGGACACAGCCTTCTCCGTTGTCTAGTTGGTAACCAGAGTCTCCTGTAGGGAGAGCGGACATTGTGTGTATAGATCTATACGGGATTGAAACCCCCGCACCCTGACTGCTAGCTACAGTCCATGGCCTACCAAGCCAATGGGTGACAAATGTCATATTCTCTAGATGTTTGTAGGGAGTCAGGTACTCTAGTGTCGGTTAGTATGGTTACGAGTATCCCAGGTTACCTTATAATTCATGGCCTTAAGGTAATGGTAATTCACCAGCAATTTACACTGTATGCTGGAAACCCATTCTCAGAGTCACACTGTTTTTAGACCTTGTTAGCTGTATCTTTCATTTGATACTATCTGGGGTCTGTATTCACTGTTTTAGACCTTGCTAGCTGTATCTTTCATTTGATACTGTTTGGGGTCTGTATTCACTGTTTTTAGACCTTACTAGCTGTACCTTTCATTTGGTACCGTCTGGGGTCTGTGTCTCTTTTTGTTAGACTGAGCCAGGCGTGTCGTTCATTCGATACCCTCTTGGTGTCTATGATTCCTTTGCCTTAGTCAGTAGTCCTCACTGCTGAGGCATATGTTATTTTCCCTGATATTCTCCGACTTTCTTAAAAAGCAAATCCCGTATTTTGATAATGAAATTGTTTAAGGGAAAACTACTTTTTACCACATAACTCTGACCAGTCTCGGTAGAAGACTGCTTTTTAATTAGAAAATATAGGATTTTCTGGAAAGGACTCTATTTCACTGTATTCTTGAAAACTACCACTTATATAAAGTATTTGATTAAAATGTCACTAAAGCTTATGAACTCATCAGCATTTGTAAAAATGCTGATACTCTCTTTTCAAATAACTTGTATTCTTAGGTCAACTTTAGACAGGTTCATTCCCGGAACTGTTGATGAAGATAGCTTAGTACCAAGCTGTACTCATATTATTACATGTATTACCTTTATGTACTGTTATGTAAACCATGTAAAACTATTACTATTAATGCAATGTTTTGTTGTACTTTGATTACTATAATGCATGTGTTGTGATACTTGACATGACGTCATCCACCCCAGAACGTTACCTCCGTTCCGGTTTTGGGGTGTGACAGCATGTGTGGTGTATGGTATGCACTAGGGAACTCACTAAGCATTTCTCTTACATGTTGTTGATTTGTTTCAGGTACATCTGATCCAAGGGCAAGGGCAAGGCGTGATGGCGTGACATGCACTCTAACTCTCTCTTACACTATTAGGAACTGGGGATACTCTGGTGTTTTGTATAAGTTGTAATGAATCATTGATTTGAAAACAATTATGTAGTAATTTCATGGTTTATGCATTTATGTTATATTAATTAAAAGCGTAAAATTTCTTTGAATTTTTGGGTCATTACAAGTTGGTATCAGAGCCTTGGTTTAAGGGATTCATGCATACTTTTGGGTGTGTCGGGACTCAAGCTGAGGAAATGGTAACAAAAATGTTTTCAAAGTAACATAAAAGAGTTTTTAAAGGGAAGATAAAAGATGAGAGTGCAACACGCGTGATCAGCCAAGCCAAGTAAGTAGTTCCCCAATATGTTAAGCCATGTTATATTGATAATTGAGCCTTATTGATTTTATGGAACTTGCTATGTGTATGTTTTTAAAATTGTATACGGTTAGGAGCTTATAGCCTCAAAATGATTGATTTGGCCTTATTTCCTGTTCCTTGTTTGGTTGTGGTTCTAGGGTAGAGTCTCTTATTTGAAAGCCTATTTAATCCTTTTATGTGTACAATTTGCATGCATAAGGGCAACCTGTCATGATTGGCTTGATTGTAGAGTGAAAATTAGGACAGCCTAAGGCTGGGGTATTCGGTAATCGTGGGATATGGTTTGGTTATGGGACAAATTGAAGTTATCAAATAGAACAGTAGGGAAAGGTACATGTAGGTGTGGAAGGTAGTATTAGGCCCGTACTACTGGAAGCACAGGACCTATACCCGAAGCAATGTTAGATTTGACAACTTCAAGGAGGACCGGTGTGGGAATATCCCTTATATGGAAATCCTGATAATTATAATTGTTGATATTTCAGTTTAGCATGGTGGTGACCCGTTTTGGAGTAGGAGGATCAGGATCGGGATCTGGATCTGGGGTGGGATCAGGAGACACTACTGAGGTCATTGATGAGAGGTTGCGCGAGCTCATTGCAGCCGAGGTTACCAGGGGAATACTTGATGTGACCCCAGTCATATTTAGGACGACAAGGAGGGAATTATGGAGATTACGGAGGAGATACTTAGATCTTTCAGGGCTGAGTAGGCAGCGGTTTAGGTGGGGACCCGAACTCCCTCGTTCCGGGAGTTTAAGACGTGTCCGGGGTCAGGGAGCCCATTGTCATCCGACGCTGGGTAGCGGACAAGGAGAACGCCCAACACACGTGTTCTTGCCCGGATGTGGATAAGGTTGGGTTTGCTTCATGTTTGTTGAGAGACATGGCCCGCGATTGGTGGGGCGAGGTTACTAGCCAGGTGGGGCCAGCCGGAGTGGCCGATATGACATGGGCCGATTTTGTTCAGTGGTTTGATTCGGAGATTGGACCACCTATTGAGGTGCACCGCCTAGTAAGGGAGTTTCATGATTTGCATCAAATCACCGAGACTATGGCAGAAATCACCGCCAAGTTTTGAGAGTGAGCTTTGTTGATCCCGTAGTATGCTACCGACGAGGAGATGAGGAGGACCCGATATCATTCCATTTTGAGGGATGATATTAGGAAGTTTGTGTGTTTTACGGGGTGCAGAACCCTGAATGAGATGGCAGAGAAGGCCCGTGAGAGGGAGATGGAGTTGGATACCCACACGAAGTTCATGCATCTCCGCTGGAGCTAGGCGGTACAGGGATTTGGCTATGGGGTTATGTGACATCCCCAAATTTCTCGGCCAGAAAAGACCGATTTAATTTATGCTTCATCTTCAAGTTTACCCTATACTATGCCTCTCATAGGCTAAACCACTTGTTACTATTCACATTACTACTTCGTAACTTGATCTTCGAGTATCAAGTCTTTACTTCTACTTCCTAGTGTTATTAATCGCTTCGTCAAGGATATCCTAAAATTCCTTTGGCGTTGGTGGTGCACTTGGCCTTGTTACTTCATTGTTCTTCGGACAGTTCTTAGAAATATGGCCTTCTTCTTTACATACATAACACACCCCTTTAGGAATCGTACACCCATTGGCGTAATGTCCTATTTCTCCACACCTAAAACACTTCACATTCCCGTCACAATTCCCAGAGTGTTTATTTTTGCACTTCCCGCATCATTTTCCGTTATATCTTCTTTTGCCAGACTTTGAGGATATTTTGCTCTTTTTGGGCCTTGAAGACCCCTCAAGTTTCCCTTTTTTTGTCAACTTCAACCTTGTTGGCGGTTCTGTCATTGATCATTTCTTCAATAGACTTAGCAACCCTAATAGTTGCCTCAAGAACAGATGCCTGACACACTGGCACAATAAGTTCATCCTTACCTTGTTGAAGTAAACGTTTTGTTTATTCCATCCGTTCACATAACATCGTACGCACCATTGCCTGCACCCCAGCCATCGTGATTGGCTCAGGCTGCGGATTATCGTTTCCGAATTCACTTTGCGTACTCGCCATTTCGATCTATACACCAATCATAGGTGATTTTAGATCTTTATTTTCGATAGACGTTAAATCATCGTTATTACTCCAAAACGTTTATATGTTAGTTTTAATATCATAGTCATACGTTTAGAATCCTACGCAAATAAGGTTTCCAGATCCGGTCGGCAACAGACCATAGATCCGAACAAATAATGGCATATATGGCAAGCATATAGCATTTAGCACATAAAAGCATTTTAGGCAACTTTCCTAAAATAAACTAGTGCTCGTGTCTAAATTATGGTAGATACTCATCTCACAATCATTACTTAGCATTCTAAGTTTAAGTCTAGAAATCCTACAATTTCTTAGTTCGCTTAAACTAATGCTCCGATACCAATTGTGACATCCCCAAATTTCTCGGCCAGAAAAGACCGATTTAATTTATGCTTTTTAAAATCAAATCAGAGAAATCTTTATAAAAGATGTTGCAGAATTGGTCCCCAAAACAAAATATGATAAAAGTTTGTGAAAACCTTTCTTTAAGAAATATATCATTTCCTTTTATAACAAAACCTCGGGATGTCATGTTCCGATACAGATCAAAAGCATAAATAACACATTATAAACCTTACTACAGTTATTTATAACTATTGGGCTATAATCCAAAATCACTCATCATCAGCATCCGACTATGATCGGGGTCCTCTACCTGTAATATAAACAGCTGAGTGGCTCAGGCTTGGAAGCCTGGTGAGCATATAGGGTTTTCAACCCACAATACATAATTTAATATGCTTAAACATCAATCAATCAACCGAATTACTCCAAATCCCATTATCTTATTTATTTCATAAGGGTTTACCCTAAGAATCAACTATCACTCCTTCCTAAGGATTTATCCTAAGGAATAGACACAAAGCCACCTCATCACTGGGGTTTATATAATGGGCACTAAGTCCATAGCTGCCAAGGATTATTCAATATGTGCTAAGTCCATAGCTCTCATTTATCTACAGTATTATTTATAGGCATTCCCTCCTGCAATACATGTCAATGGGTTTTTAGAGTACAACAAATGAACATATAGTTCATTACAACTAAAGGTTGCGGGCCTACTAGTGTTCCACAGTCTGTCTAGAATAGTCCATGGTTGTTGTCCATACTCTGCTGAATGAGAGGGGCCAACATTTTGGGTAAGTGATTCTCTCAAATTTCACCACTCACCCTCAACTCATGATCAATGTTACTGATCATCTCCTTTATCCAACTCACCTTTCATCATACCCACTCTTTCATCTAGCCTGTATAAATCATTCCTTCAACACCCATCTCAAATAAACAAACAATATATATTCACACAACACATATTTTATGTAAAATATTTCATATCTATGTGTAAGGTGAAAGTAATTACACACTCAATTGATTTAACGATAATCGGGAAGCACTTCGTTGCCTAAAACGATCGTTTCTAATAAAACCGAGAGTTTTATTGAGAAACTGGGCTCTACAAAGGTCGGGCTTCGAAACCAAAAAGATAAATTTTTCGGGCTTCTCGGGCACTTCGTGGAGTATTCCGGGGCTTATAATCGATACCGGGGATTTGGGGGATGCTAAGATGAAGAAAATATGAAGAAATGGGCTAAATATGGCAAAATTCTAAATCTAACCGGGAAGGCTCGCATACCCCTTGTATTTATAGGGGTACGAAGTCAGCTTGGTGGTAGGGTCCGCAGGTGGCTGCACGTGTGAAGGCCTCAGTGGCAGTTGCTGATCGGACCGAGGTCTACTAGTCCATCTGCGAGGCTCGATCCAACTGCGAGCTTCGGATTAGGCCTCCTTTCAGTCGAATCAGAATCCGACATGCAGCTACTATTCATGCGAGGGAAGGCGACACATGGCTTTGCATGACTCACCAATTTCGGACACGTGGCTCTCTTTCAGCGAAGGTGATGTGGCAAAAACGTGACTATGCGAATTTTCTCGATTTTCGCGCCAAAATTTCTAAAATCCATAACTTTCGCTTACGGGCTCCGTTTTTGACGTTCTTTATATGAACGCGTAGGTAAAATTACGCTCTATGACTTTCGTTTAGACTTCGTCAGCTAATTTTGACTTTAATTTTTATATTATCATTTTTAATAGACCAGGACAGGAAATCCGTTAAAAATTCATAACTTCTTCATCCGATGTCCGTTTTCATCAGACTTTTACCGTTGTGCTACTAATGACGAGACCTTCAATTCTCGTTTAGGTCGTGTTGGCTAAAAATCACTCGATCTAAAATTCAAGTTTTTAGATATCTATTGCTAAGCTGAAACTTTGAAAAATCATAACTTCCTCATATGAATATAAGGTCGATGGGAAAGGAATAGTCGTTTATAGTGAGAGTACAGCCTATGAATACGCCGTAGTGTTCTCTTCCTTTCTGTTAGACATATGGACAATAAATGTTTCGTTTAGTGGTTGGGATTTGTGATTGAGCAAGTGTTTGAATCTGTGACTGACAAAATTCCTCTCCACACCATTATCACTCGATCTTTTGTAGTGCCCGATTTCACCGCACCCATAGCAGGCTTGGCTAATTCTAGCTCCGGCGGTCTGGGCATATGGTTGTGTAGGTGTCTTGTAGAAACAGGTTGTATGTCGCTTCTTGTTGCAGCTAGTGCACTGCAACTCCCGACAAGGCCCATGATGATGATAGTTGCATTTGTCATACCTAGGGAGAGTTCCAACGTATCTACTGGGAGGTGCTTGAGTAGTGAGAAGTGCAGCAGGAATTGTAGCAGCGTGGACTGGCACTTTTTGTTGTTTATTGGAGGGCTCCTACGATGACTGGCCCTTGCGTTTAGTTCATAAATTTTTCATTCCACTGCCACTCTCCTTGGGTTGTTCTGGAATAACTGTCATGGTATCTTGGTGACCCCCATGATTTATCAGTGTCTGCGCCAGAGGCTTGGTGCTGCTAAATGTAAGTGGTTTGGCAGCTTGAATATTCCCTTGAGTTGCGGGAGTCAATCCCCAAATATATCTCTCCACATTCTTACTCTCTGGGGTGACCATACCGGGATAAAGTAGAGCCAGATCACTAAACCTAGTTGTGTATGCAGCAATGTTAGAACCCTTCATCGTCAAGTTCTAGACCTCCTGCTCTAGTTTTTGCATTTTGCCCCTAGGGCAGTATTCAACAAGCATTAACTCTTTCAAATAATCCTAACTCATAGCATTAGCTACCGGAAGAGTTGGGGATTTGACTTGGCTGTTCCACAAAGTTAGTGGTCTATCAGTGAAGCTGCATGCGGAAAATTTCACCTTGCTTCCCTCGGGGCACGCATAGATCTCGAATATTGATTCGATTTACTCGAACCAACGAGTTAAAACAATGACACCTCCAGTGCCATCGAAGGACTTGAGTTTCACATTCATGAAATCCTTGTAGGAACACTCCCTCGAGTGTCCTAGACTGTCTCCCTGTTTGGAAGGGTTGGCACCACCGCCCACCCCGATTGTGCCACATGCGTTAGTTTGTGATATTACGGCAGCCACGGCGGCTGTAACTGCTACTTGAAACACAGCAGGATTGTACAGAGGAGGGGGTGGTGGCGGTGGATTGCTGTTCTTTCGATTGGACTTCTTTAGAGGCATCTTTCTCTAAAATGGTTAAGAGAAAAATGATGACAAGTCATCTATAGGGATTATGAGTCAGGTGATAGTGAACAAGGCATATCTCGTCCTGACAGTTACAGTGTTCTATTAGGCGATTTACAATAGGTGTCTATTAATACAAGTAACAATCGCCATGAAAATAACAGCAACACTTTGAAAGAATTTGTATCATGTGATTTGTTCCTGGTCCTCCTATAATCACATAGTGTACACAAAATATATAACTAAAACTAAATCGGCCTTTGATTAAGTGATCCTACTCTAAGTCAACAACCAAACAAGGAACTGGAAGTAAAGTTAAATCACTTATTCTAGGGATATTAAAATTTTACTTATATATAACATATATATATATATATATATATATATATATATATATATATATATATATATATATATAACACTTAGTAAGTATAGATCTGATGGCAAGGTTCATTGATTTCCCATGCATGGATCTAGTATTATAGTGCTACAAAATACTCCTACGGTATTTTATATGTATGTTTAGTTCTAGTGTTTCATTTGTATAGAGTTTGGTAAATTTTAGACATGTTGCAACAACAATATCACTCCCAAACACATGTTGGTCGTATCTCAAATAAATATAGATGATCAGGCTATATTTATCCTAGATATGATTACATAATTGTCCGGGTTTAACCATATTGTCAAACATCTAATACTTTTGTTTTGTTCTTCTTGTGATACTATTTCTGGTATGTATGTAGTGTTAATATACTTCATATAAAATAATTAGATTTAAAAAGTATACTTTTAGTTCAGAGCGCTACGGCCCCTTGGTGTTTATAGTTGTATATCATGTAAGGCTTGATATACTTAGTTCATTATAAACAATGTTCTGATACCAATCTGTCACACTCCCAAACCTTGATGGCAAAAACGTTTGAGGGCGGAGGACATCATGTACAGTATCACAACAATTGTATAATAGGAATCAAAGCAAACACATCCATTACATTGATAAGCTAAAGTATTTACATTCGTTTCATACATAGTTTGTAAGACATCAAAATGTATAACAAAAGTGTAACGACGTGACTCTGGAAGCTCCGTCTTCTCAAAAAGTAGCGGGTGTACCTGTCTTATCTGTTCCCTGAGAATACAAGTGATTTTGAAAGTGTATCAACATTTAAGTTGGTGAGTTCATAAGTATGTTTTAGTGATGGAAAACTTGTCTTTGAACTTTGAAAATGATATTGTGTTTCTCAAGATAATCCAATATTTTCTCTAGTGAAAGATTTGTTTTCATGTACGTTCCTTGAAAATGTTTACTGTAGTGATGTACTTAGTACCGTAAAATAGTGTATTGTATCCGTATTTGTATGAAAACATTTGTATGTATGTTTGGATACCACCAGTTGTAGTGAAAGTAGTGTATTATATTGTCGTTTGAATAAAACCTTAGTATGAATGCTTGAAATCACCAGGTGTAGAGTAAAGTCGTGTACCATAGTAGTGTTTGCATGAAAACCATGTATGAATGTCTAGTTATTACCAGTTGTAATGTAAAGTGGTGTACCATAGTTTTATTAATGAAATTAAAACCATTGAAGTAGTGTTAATCTCGTAAACAAATGTTTTAGTTATATTGTTCTGTGTTTCATATAACCATGCTAATATGACCTAGTGGCCTCTACGACGTTCTTCAGGCGTTGGTTAACTAATATTTCTCACCCTAGGCATGCCTGTCTAACTGTAGCTAGCATTGTGGGTGTGGGATTGTTAGTCTCATATAGATCTATACACAAACCTCACACTCTACATCCGGTAGACTCTAGTTATAATTTATAGGACTTGAACATGTACCCTGGTTGGTACCTGAAGTTGTACCTCACAACGCTGTGTTAACTAGTTTACATGTAATGTTATAGTGTTCTGTTGTAATTGATATTGTATGTATTACCTTGAAGTGTAAAATAGTTATACTTAAATAATTATTTTAGTAGTGTATCCTTGTAGTAGTGAAATAGAGTAGTGTGTCCCAAACTATACCTATTATAGTTTGAATAAACGTTTTGTTTATGTCTATTATTCTTAGCAAAGTAATGTAGTGAATCTCAAACTATGCCAATCATAGTTTATTCGTAATGTTCTGTAATGCATTGAAAACGTTTGCAATTTAATTGTATGTAAGTAAAATACCCTTATGCTCAACATATTGCAAAGGGGTTAAAATATATAAAATATTTTTAGAAAGTGTAGCGAATACTCGTTATGAAACAATTGCAAAGGTTTTTAAAATACTTAAAAATATTTTTATAAACACAATAGTCCTTGTGTTTCACTTGTATTCCCCCCCCCCCCCCCCCCCCCCCCCCCTAAAAATATTAAAAGCGTTAAAAATGTAGGGGTATTAATTCACCTCGTATGTGCTTTTGAGTTTGGGATAGCAAAGCGGTAGAGATGATCCTCGGGTTGTTGTACAAGCGAATAACGTTACACTAAAATTATTTTATATGATGTCGTATTTAAATTAATAAGAATATTAATTTAAATAATGTGTTAAATAATAATTTAATTATGAGGAAGACTTACAATTATATTGAAAATTAATTGGAAATGTGGAAATGGAGTTTTCGAATGGCAAAATGGGGTTTAAGGTTGGAATGGTTGTGTTCACGATTGGATCTTGAATTATTATGAAGACTTGAATGTTGCTTGAAGATTTGAAGATGAGTGTGAATGTTCTAGATAGGAATTATGAAGATTTGAAGGAATATGGGTGTAAACACTTGAGCGAATAGAAGGTATTTTAGCCCAACCATTGAATCGTTTATGCTTTATCGAGTTTAAGTTCGTATTGTTGGTATTTTGTTGTCTACTAAATGTTCATTACACTATGTTTAAAAAGATAACTTAACGTTCGAATTATAACAAAGCTTTATATATATATATATATATATATATATATATATATATATATATATATATATATATATATATATATATATATATATATATATTATAATCATGTTATAAACTTGATATTTTAAACCCAAACATTTATAATTGTTTATATGGCCCAAAAACATCTAGATTGACCATTGTAGCACTTTTTCTATAAAAATGGCACTTTTAGTCCTTTTTTATGAAAATTTACATTTTTGGTCCTTAAACCATTTTTTTGACATTTTCCACCCGAACTTTATTTCAATAGTAAGTTTAGTCCAAAACTATTGCATTTGCCATTTCTAGCCTTTATTTGTAAAAAATTTTACATTTTTTGCCGAATATCTGTAAGTTTTATAATTTTGACCCCAAAATCAAAGACTTTGCATTTTTAGTTCAAATTTGGTAAGAAACTCATTTTTAACCCCTAAAAAAGTTTATTTACATTTTAGACCCATAGTTTCTTGAGTTTTCCAATTCAACCCGACAAAAACCTCATTTTTTCGCCACCTTGGGCCCAAAACTCGTTAGGCCCAATCTTAAGTCCATTAACCTAAAATTTATGTTTTTGACCCTTTGAAAAGTATTATTTTCATAAAAATCAGCTTTTATACAAATAAACAACTTATAACCCTCACAAAATCAAAAATTTACAATTTACACCCAATCTTTGTTATTTTTGCAAAAACGACGCTAGTAAGGTTCTTTGGTTTTGTTTTTCACTTTTTAAACTTAATGACCCTTAGATATATGATGAATGTTGTTTATTATGTTTTTTTTTATGATTCTTTCACCCTTTTTTCTATAGATCTCGAAATATAACAAATATTACATGTTATCACAACCAAAAACTAAAGAAATCACATATAGCATGCAAACACACATAGATCATCACATAATACTTGTATTCTCCCCCCAAAAATAAGTAAAAACTGAAAAAAAAAAAAAAAAAAAAAGGGGGGGGGGTATGAACTCACCTTTCTTAGTTGTTTCGGTTTTGAAGAAGGTGTGAAGAAGATTTTTGGTCCTAGCAAGCCTCATTGAGTAGATTTCAAACTTAAGAAGCTTCTAAGGTGTTCATGGAATAAAGCTTTGTAAGAAAGAGTTCTAGAAGTTGTAATGGAAGAAGATGTTTGTGTTTGATAGCACTTACCGAAGATTGACAACACTTGATGAAGATCCTTGAATCCAAGCTAAATTTTCGAGATTTATTTGAAGGAAGAAGGAAGATGATCTTTGAGAGTAATAAAGAGAATTTGTGTAATGTGTGTGTGCGTTCCTCTGAGCCAAAGATAAGAAGAAAGGGGAGAGAGAAAGAAGTTAAATGACCATTATGGATGTATGTTGGTCCATGGATGGGGATATGAAGGGTAATATGGAGGTTGCACCTTCCAAACTCAACTCTCCCCATAATACTTCTTTTCGCCCTTTTTTATAGTTGGGCCGATATTTGGGCTAGGAGGAAGGAGGTAATTTGATTTGGCTGACTTATTATCTTGGTTCGAAATTATTAGGTCCATAAAGAAGTTTTCGGCCCATTGGGCATTTAGGGTAGTTTATGGCCCAATTTGCATAAAAGAATGAGTTTTATGGCCCATTAGGGCTTATTGTATTTGTTATGGCCCAATAAGGCCGATTAAGGTAAACCAATTCATTTTGGATTCATTATGGCCCAAAATGTTAAGTTTGTGAAAGTGGGTCCAATTAGGGCCCATTTAAGGTTCCTAAGCGTAAAATAGTCAAATTGGAAGCTTATTGGTCCATTAGGATCAATAAGGAAATCCTAGTCCATAACGGACTTAAACCAGGATTTTTAGGGTATTCAATCTTTGGTTGACCATTTGAAGTGTTTGTATAGAGTGTTTGATGGAATTTTATTGTTATTAAATAAACATCATGCATACTTTCAAGGCTTAGTCACAAATGTTACTCTTGTTAATGTTTACAGAAACCTTAGAATTCCTAGTTGTGACATCATCCCCCGTTAGAGGGAATTTTGTCCCGAAATTCTTTTTGAGTTAGATTTGAGAATGCAAGAATAGGTGAGGGTACTTTTCCTTCATCTGGTCTTCGCGTTCCCATGTGAATTTCGGTCCACGTTTTGCGTTCCACCGAACTTTCACAATTGGAATGCGACTTTGCTTAGTACGCTTCACTTCCATGTCCATGATTTCAACTAGTTCCTCGATGAACAGGAGATTCTCGTTGATTTCAATTTCTTCCAATGGGATGACGAAAGTTTTGTCAGATAAGCACTTCTTCAAATTGGAAACATGGAACATGGGGTGTACACTGCTGAGCTCGGAAGGTAGTTGCAGTCTATAAGCCACTAGACCGATTCGGGAAAAAATCTCGAATGGTCCAATGTACCGTGGGTTTAGTTTTCCCTATTTCCCAAACCAAATCACCCCTTTCCAGGGAGAGACTTTTAACAACACCCGATCCCTGACTCGAAATTCCAAGGGCTTTCACCATTTATCAGCCTAGCTCTTCTGTCGGTCTCGTGATGCTTGAAGTTGAGCTCTGATTTGAAATTTCTTTTCTGTCATTTTGCATATGATTTATGGCCCTGTTAATGCATTGTTTGGTGTATGTCCTCTTCATAGCTGAGTGTCACCTACCTCAACCCAACACAACGGTGATCTACATTTATGCCCATATAATGCTTCAAAGGGAGCAACTTTGATGCTTATGTGATAACTGTTGTTGTATTAAAAATCAATTAAAGGCAAGTGGGTATCCCACGACCTTCCAAAGTCCATCGTACATGCTCGAAGCATATCTTCAAGCTTTTGAATGGTTCGCTCACTTTGACCATCCGTTTGTGGGTAGTAGGCAGTGCTCATGTCGAGTTGTGTTCCCATAGCTTTTTGAAGCGATTGCCAAAAGCATGAAGTGAATATACTATCCCGATCTGAGATGATAGATATTGGCACTTCATGGAGTCTCACAATCTCCTTGATGTAGACTCTCGTCAGCCGTTCCATCTTGTATGCCTCCTTTATTGGCTGGAAATGGGCGGATTTCGTCAACTTGTCGAATATTACACATATGGTATCCAATCCATCTGTTGTCTTGGGTAATTTGGTCACAAAGTGCATAGTAATCCTTTCCGATCTCCACTTGGGTATTACCGGTTGTTGTAATAGTCCTGACGGCTTCTGATATTCTATCATCACTTTAGCGCAAGTGAGGCACCTGCTAAAGTAAGTGGCAATTTCTGCCTTCATGTTAGGCCACCAATAATGTTGCTTGATATCCAAGTACATTTTATCTGAACCCAGATGGATGGAGTATCTTGTCTTATGGGCCTCATTCATGACTACCTCTCTGAATCCCCCATGTTTAGGGACCCAAATTTGGTTCATGAAATAATATGCTCCATCCTCCCCGACCTCGAAGTTCTTTTCCATTCCCCATAACGCTTCGCTTGTTCTGTTTTACATCTTCATGGCATCGAACTGGGCTTCTTTGATTTGCAAAGACAGATGGGATTGAATGGTTATTGAAAGAGTTTTCACACGACGATTTGAGTATTCTTTCCGACTCAAGGCATCAGCTACCACATTAGCCTTGCATGGGTGGTACTTGATTTCGCACTCATAATCGTTTAGCAGCTCAACCCATCTTTGTTGCCTCATGTTTAACTCCTTTTCATTTAAAATGTGTTGGAGGCTCTTATGGTCGGTGAAAATGGTGCACTATGTAGCATAAAGGTAGTGCCTCTAAATCTTCAAGGAAAAGACCACAGCTCCCAATTCAAGATCATGGGTGGTATAATTCACCTCATCTGTCTTTAATTTTCGGGATGCATAAGCTATCAACTTCCCATGCTGCATGAGTACACAGCCTAAACCCTGATTCGAAGCATCGCAGTAAACTACGAAGTCCTTAGTTCCCTTTGGTAATGACAGTACTGGTGCACTGTAGAGGGTTTTCTTCAGGGTTTGGAAGGCAACCTCTTGCTTCTCTGTCCATTAGAATGGTATGCCTTTTTGTGTAAGAGTGGTAATAGGCTTGGCTATCCTGGAGAAGTTCTAGATGAACCTTCTGTAATAGCCTGCGAGACCTAGAAACTGACGGATTTCTGTGGTTGTCGTTGGGACTTCCCATCCTTCAATGGCTTTTACCTTGAAAGGATCCACATGTATCCCGTCTTTGCTGACAACATGACCTAAAAAGTTTATGATGCGGAGCCAGAACTCACACTTAGAGAGTTTTGCGTACAACTTTTCAGCTCGTAGGGTTTCCAAGATTTTTCATAGATGTCGACTATGCTCCTCTTCTCTTTGAGAATAAACTAGTATATCGTCGATGAAAACAATCACAAAGTTTTCAACGAATGGACGGCAAACTCGATTCATCAGGTCCATAAATGTGGCAGGGGCATTCGTTAGACTGGAGGGCATTACAACAAATTCGTAATGTCCATAGCGAGTTCGGAATGCGGTTTTGGGAATATCCTCCTCTCGGACCTTAAGTTGATGATAGTTGGATCGCAGATCTATCTTAGTGAAGTAACTTTCTCCTTGAAGCTGGTCGAATAGATCGTCGATTCGTGGAAGTGGGTAGCGATTCTTGATAGTGAGTTTATTCAACTCTCTATAATCGATGCAGATCCTAAAGGATCCGTCCTTCTTCTTAACAAAAAGGACCGGAGCTCCCTAAGCTAAGAAGCTGGGTCGGATGAATCCCTTATGCAACAGTTCACTAAGTTGGCTTGACAATTCTTGCATTTCCGCAGGAGCCAACCTATAGGGCAATTTGGCGATGGCTGTAGCTCCTGGCACCAGGTCGATTCAGAACTTGACTTGCCTGCTTGCGGGTATCCCTGGAAGAGCTTTGAGAAAGATGTCAAGGAAATCGCAAGCCACTGAGATGTTTCGAACATTGACCTCTTCCTTGGATTTATCCACGATATGAGCTAGAAACGCAAAGTCGTTCTTTTGTAGACACTTATGTGCCTTAATGCACGAGATAAGACAAAGGTTCATACTGGGTTTTTCTTCGTATATAATTAGAGTTTCGTGGTTAGGGAGATGAAGGAGAACGGCCTTTTCGTGACACATAATTTCGGCATGATAGGGGCTCAACCAATCCATGCCGATAATCACATCGAAACTCCTAATAGTTACAGGCATCAAACTTATTTGAAACGTGTGATGATTTAAGGTCAGGGTACATCCTACGTAGGTGTGGCTTGCCCCAGTGTTATTGTCGTTGTTGTTGGTGTTGTTGTTGTTGTTGTTGTTGTTGCGGTTGTTGTTGTTGTTTCCCTGTTGATGGTTCTGGGGATGATAGGTCCTACAGTATTTTGTCGTGTGACCCTTTCGGTTGCAGCTGGTATAATACATCTCCCTACATTCACCATTGTGATGGAGATTGCACTTGTTGCACTTTGGGAGATTTCCGAAATACTGTTTAGGGGCACTTGGGGGTAGATGAGGCTGGAGCATGTGGTGTAGAGGGAACTTGGGTGGTTGCAGCATGAACTGTTACTATTTGTTGTTTCTTTAACGACTTTGAGCCTAGTCGTTCCTTCCACTTTTTACTCTTTCCCTTCTTGTTATCGTTCTCCTTCTTGCTTTTAGTTTCCCCTGTTTTTTCACCCTTCTTCTTGTTGTGGTCGTACAACTTATTGGCCAACCTCTTAGCACTGTCAAAGGTTTCAGGATTTGCTGCTATCACATTTCCTTGAATTGGGGGATTTAATCCCAAGATGAATCGTTCGATTTTATTTCCTTCTGAGGTAATCATGCCAGTGCACAATAGAGACAGTTCACTAAACCTTGATATGTAAGCATCGAGGTCAGAGTTTCAGACTGTGAAGTTCCATAACTCCTGTTCCATTTTCTGAATTTCACCACGTGGGAAGTACTCAGCCATTAGTATTTCTTTCAATTCTTCCCACGGCATGGCATTGGCTACGGGAAGAGTCATGGCCTCCACATGTCCATTCCACTAGGTGAGAGCTTGGTCAACAAATGTACATGCTGCAAACTTCACCTTGACCTCTACGAGGCATTCACATATCTCGAACACCAATTCCACCTTTTCAATCCATCTCTTCAGGGTTATCCCCCTATGCCATTAAAGGTTCGTGGCTTGGCGTTGGTGAAATCTTTGTAGGAGCATGTCTTGGTAGGCCCCTGGTTCATTCTGTTATTTGAGCTTCTAGCCCCGTGCCCGTTGCCTCAACCATTGTTCCCATTGTGGATCTGTGCCAATGCCGCTGTGACTGCAGCAGATACAGCTGCTTGAAATGCAACTGGGTTGATTTCTTGTGGTGTCAGCTCGGGGTTTCCACGGGTGGGTTGTTGAGGCATCCTTCTGTCATGGAATGGAAAGATGTTAAGTGCCTATAATTTTCGCGATTTTGTGGTCCTATAAACTAGGTGTATAGCATATACTTAAGTAGCGTCACATATTGACATACAACATGGAAATACAACACATAGCAGATAACAACATCATGATAGAACACATATTATTTTCCACTAATAATATCTGTACTTTGATACACGAAAATTTGCTCGAAAGAGCATACATAAAGGTTACGACTCTATGAGTAGTGTAATCACTTAAACATAGAGTCGATAGTACATAGCATAGATCATATAAGAGAGACCTAATACCAATACACATACTATTGATCCTGATCCTGTTGTAATTTCCTAATGGTGGCAACGATATCCTATCCCAAAATTTTGTGCTAGTAGCTGAGCCATCTTGGCCATCTCTCCGATGACTTCATCTCGTTCTTACTCAGCTTGCACAGCTCGTGCTTCCATGGCAAACAACTGTTGTCAGAGTGTGGCAACCTCTTCTTCTAGCGAACGATCCTCTCCCGTGGGGTTTCCTGGGGGCAGGATGGTCCTGGTCCGTTTCGTCGGTAGGGGATTCAACGGGGGATTCGTCTGCATCCCATTCCCCCTCTGTGACGTCATTGGTCCCCTTAAACTCGTAATCTATATCGGTGTACTCGTCCGGTCCACCGTCATGAGCTACTCCTTGTCCTTCCTCTGGGTCGTCTTCAATCATTCCGTGGGCCACCAAGGCCTGTTGAAACTGAATGCCTTGATGTTCCCCTTCCATAGTGACTGTAATGAGGAACACGCAAGGAGGAGATGAAAATAAACCACTATTACTCCTAAGATGTTTTAGTTGTTAAATAAATTGAGTTGATGTTCTTTTCTTGGTTAACAAAAGGTTATGTTTTAGGTTTACCGGCCATCGCGATCGCCCCAGGGCATGTGATGGTTGTATTCTGGAGGAAATGTAGTTGATCAGGCTACATCTGCCCCCTTAATACAACTGTGAACAGTCCTGGTTTAACAGAGATGTCAGGATTTTCAAATCATCTTATTTGATTTGGTATTATGTTCATTTTCCTAAGTCACACAAGTAAGAGTGTTTATTATTATATTTTATTTTTTTGTTCAGAGTTATTTAGTCCCTCTTTGGTTTATAGTTGCATATCAATGTGTGGTTAGATATGCCAGTTCACTATAAACAGAGCTCTTATAACAACCTGTCACACCCCCGAACCAGACGGCGGAAACATCCTGGGGTTCATGTGACTTAAATTGAAATATTAAACATACGGCTAAACCATACATTTCCAACATTACATAGTACAACTATTATTGTTCACATCAAGTACATTGTTTAAACATTACAAATCCTTATCATAAATTGTTTGAGAGTCACGAAACATAACATCCTAACACACTTGGTAACTTTCTTCAGCTTATCTGTTACCTGAGAATACAAGTTGTTTTGAAAATGTCAACATATATAATGTTGGTGAGTTCGTAAGTATGTTTGATATAAAATTAGTTTGTATCGTTTGTAAAACCTAGAAAATCCGATATTTTTTGAAACGACATTTGTTTATGCAATAGGTGTGATGATTCATAGGTATATGCATAAATGATTTCAAAACGTGTAAAAATGATATGTTTGTCTTAATAATTTCTTGTATTATATTTATTGAAAGTACAAGTGAATAATAATGTTTCCGCAGAAAACCTGATGTTTTCTGATAAAATAGTACGATCGCTTTGTATTATTGTATCATCACGACGAATGAATATTATTTCCCTTGATTACTTAGATGGTATTGGATCTCTATGTGAGTCATTATAGCCATGCATAATAAGGACTAATTCTCCTGTCTTGGCATTTTTCCAAACGCCAGTTTTGATCAAGATTTTGTCACCCTAGACTGGCCGAGTCTAACTGTAGCGAACAACTTAGGTGTAGCAGAGTCACCCTCGTATAGATCTACACAAACTCTCGCTCTCCCTCCAATGAGACTCTAGTTATAACTACAGACTACAACTAACACACTTATTAGTATCACTCGTTATTTCCCACTAAATCCAACTGAAATTAAATAATATTGTTTAACAACCTGATTTATGTTTACTTGAATAGAAGGCAAGCCTAATAGACGAAGAGAAGAGGACTACGGGGGCCTACTAATCACAAATGTTATTATAGGCTGTCGAGTATGCGACGGACACGTTAGCCCAACACGCATAAGATTGATTTGGACCTTACTAGCAATGCAAATGGGTCACTACGACCCAATAGCATGTAAAAGCCATTAAAGGTCCGTTAGGCATGGAATTGGGTCACTTGAGGCCTAATAAATATGTGTATTTATGTTGGACCCAATAATCATGATATTGGGCCACAAAGGCCCATTAACACGAATAGAAGTTTTTTTAGCCCAACCATTGAATCGTTTATGCTTTATCGAGTTTAAGTTCGTATTGTTTGTATTTTGTTGTCTAATAAATGTTCATTTGACTATTTTTTAAAAAAATAACTTCACGTTCGAATTATAACAAAGCTTTAGTTATATATATATATATATATATATATATATATATATATATATATATATATATATATATATATATATATATATATATATATATATACTAGTCGTTTACCCGCGCAAAGCGGCGGGCGGCAAATAATTTGATCTCTTTAGAGTTAAAACCATTTTGCTTTCACTTCGAGAAATGAATATTAAATGACATCTATTTTTCAAGAGCATTACCATACCATATTAAGGGGGTGTTTGGCTAAGCTTTTTTTAAAACAACTTATTAGGTTCCACATCACTATAAGTTAAAAAAGTGTTTGGATTAAAATAACTTATTCCGATGGGGAACCTCTAATACGTCATTTTTTCATAAGTTACCCTACACTTACTTATTAACTTATAAGCTAATAAACTAATAAGCAATAAGCTATTTTGCCAAACACCCACTAAATGGTTATTACTTCCATTTATACATACCCAAACCACTTGTACTGTTTATTGTCATCTTTTTTTTTCGTTTTCCTTAATTCTTTTATTAATTTAATGTCATACTAAGTAAAATGCTAAAATATATAAATAATAGTTTATAAAAATAAACCTTTAGAATATCAGGTGTTGTGATTCAAAAGTCGATAAATAGGCCTTTGAGAAGGCCAAAATACTCACGTGTCAACTTGTTCATTGTGATTTTAAACCAAGTTTGGTCATAAATTAAAACATTTTCAACGATGGTATGTAATTCAAGGATTCATAATGATTTAGGTTCTCGAAACCTTAAAATATTGAACAAAATCTATATAGAACCTTTTAATAAGGACAATAATCACTGTAATCAGGAAGTCCATGTGATGAAACTTGATATTATAAGGACCAATGATGAAAAAGGTTTCATTTTTAGACTAAATAAGATGAAAAATATACAAACTACCTTAATCATGTCAAATCTTGTGTTTAACCGTTCTTTATTGCAAAAGTAAGATGTCAAAATATACAAACTAATGATAATATAATGCTCTAACTAGCCCTCTTGGTTGAGTTCTTTGAACCTGCAAAGCCAACACATTAAAGAAACATAGTAAAAACCTTTTTAGGAACAAACCTGATATAAAAAAGCCTTCACCCAATATATTTACAAGATAAAAATACAAAAAGTTAAAAATGATGAAATCAATTACAAGTAAGGATTAAAATAAAAACCTATTAAGAAAGAGCCATCTGCAGGAGGGATATTTGAATCAACATGTATTTTCTGATGGTTTCAAATTTTGAATTATCCGAAATTTAGGGAAGGAGATACAATTCGTTGAGAAATATAAGGATTCAAAACACAGGTTAAAATTTAATATTATTTTATTGATGACTACTTGTACTATTAGCTTAATAATTTGAACGTCTTAAAAAAATAATATTATTATATTCAATCTATTTTTAGAAATAGTAGGATTTCTTTTATAAGATAGTATATATATATATATATATATATATATATATATATATATATATATATATATATATATATATATTATAATCATGTGTTATAAAATTGATATTTTTAACCCAAACATTTATAATTGTTTATTTGGCCCAAAAACATCTAGATTGACCATTATGACCCTTTTTCTATAAAAATGGCACTTTTACTCCCTTTTTATGAAAATTTACATTTTTGGTCCTTAAACAATTTTTTTTTGATATTTTTCACCCGAACTTTATTTGATTAGTAATTTTAGTACAAAACTATTGCATTTGTCATTTCCAGCCTTTATATGTAAAAATTTTACATTTTTAGCCCAATTTCCGTAAGTTTTACAATTTTGACCCCAAAATCAAACACTTTTCATTTTTAGTCCAAATTTGGTAATAAACTCATTTTTAACCCCTGAAAAAGTTTATTTACATTTTAGACCCATAGTTTGT